>NC_090436.1:438464121-438764835 GCF_031143425.1 Pleurodeles waltl | reverse complement strand
TAGGGACAAAAGCAGAGAGGCAGGTTATGTGTGAATGAACAGGTAGCTACGTTCTGAGTGTTAAAGTGGACTTTTACTTCATTGTGGTGTAGTGTTCTTGAAAAAGGCTCTCTCCTAATTAACAACCTCTTAAATGGTTTTCAACACATAAACCCACCGAATGGTAAACTATTTTCCTCTTATCTATCACAGGCACATGCCAGGGCATACAAGCAGAGAGGTTCTAATTATTTTTGGCAGCCTGACTACCTGTGATCCATCAAACATCTATGAACTAATAAAGGTATGAGCAAGGATCGACCATTGTGACTCTTAATACATTCGAAACAGTGTCCTCACACTTTCTGGTAATGTAGATAGAATGTATTCACACATTTGTGACATGAGCTCACTATCTTCTTGTGAAGGCAGACACAATTCCATTGCAGGGATCCAACAGGCAGAGCATTCGGAGTTTGGACAAGCATTGGTTTAAGTAAAACTTGACGAAGGTATTTGATCCTTAAAGTAAATAGATTAATTTAGTCGCTCTTTTCTGTTATACGCAGCCAGTTTATCTTTTCAATGATGGCATGTGTTTATATAAGTGTCACTTTTCAGATCACATAAACTGGAGTTTTTAAAGTGCCATTGCAGCCACAGAAGATTTTACAGTTTTTCCTTTAAAATACTAATTGTTATTGTGCATTGCAAAAACTTCAAATATGGCCTGTATTTCAGTCCCAAATGAGTATCCTTCTGGTTTCCTAGCATTTGAAAATGTCAAGTGTGTGTTACTGTGACTGATGGAGTTAACTACAATATTGACATAGGCACTAGCACCATTCTAATTAATTGATAGAAACGTACATATTTAAATGAAACTCTTACTAGAGAACGTGTACTTCTTGTCATTGTTCTAGCTTTTATAAAGCCTTTTCAGAATAAACACATTTTGATGTCTCCCCTAAATATGTCCATAAACCCTTTGATAAATCTTAATGGCAAATCGAATTGTCTGTTCTAAAAGAATTTACTTAAGCAGGTCATTGTTCTGTTATGGTATACTGAGTTACTTTGTCTCTGAATAACGTTTTTCTGTGTTGGTATGCCATTGTAGCATTGTTGGCTATCTGGAATTATGCCATTCCACATTTTAAGATTGAGGTGTAATGATCTAGGTGATATTGGTATCCCATCTTCACTTTTATATTTTGACCTAATGAAGGTCTGCAGTTCTGTGTATCCTCTTCAGTGTCTTTAGAGTGAAAATTGTTATACGTGGCATCCTTGGTGTGGTTTTTCCTAACTTTTTGCCCTTTGACCTCCTGTTTTTCGGACTCATTTCGAATGGCTGTTAGGATTCTGCACACTTTACCCCTGCTGCCCAGTGTTAAAGTGTAGGTGCTCTGTACTCTAAAACATGTTGATATTGGCTTATTCACAATTGGCATATTTAATTTACTTGTAAGACCCTCATAAAGTGCCCTATAGGTGCCCAGGGCCTGTAAATTAAATGCCACTATGGACCTTAAGCACTGATTGTGCCACCCACTACCGTAGCCCTTAGACAAGTACCATAGGCACACAATCAGTACATGAGAAACACTACTCAAGAAGGAGATCCACACCAATTTACAAAAATAACAAGTATCTATATATTTGTGTGGACATCAGGAGCAATACGATCAAGTACATACATTTTGTAATAGAAATTATTACAGTTTTGAGAAGTTGACACTTAGTGCAGTTTTCTGAAGCTGCACTGTTAACCTATGGAGGGAAAACAAATATGGCAAACAGGTACTCTACAGCAACTTACAGGACCAATCTTCTAGTCTTAAGGTGACTGGGGCATGTCTTGGGCCACACTACCAGGTCACCTCGGGAGACACTGGGGCAGCTGAGTGCATTGGTGCAGTTGAGTGTCGGGTGCCCGATTTAAGTCACTGGTGATTAGTCTAGGAAAAAAGGATGCTGCAGGTGATGACTGGGGGACCGGTCAGGGTGAGCCACCAAGTGGGCTCAGTTCTTGCGATTCTCAGGGATGCAGGGACACTAGTGGTGCTTTTCTCTTCGGTCTGGGGCATCTAGGTTCTTGGACCATCTGGTTTCCGTCACCTGTGGTGGTCGCAGTGGAGGGGGCCTACAGAAAACAGGCTGCATACGTGGACTGCGGGGGACCAGTCCTGCTGAACAAACAAGTGGGCTCATGTCTCGCGAGCCTCAGGAACGTAAGGACACCAGTGGTCTTCTTCTCCTTGGCTCGGGGCGTTTGAGTGCAGTGGACCGTCGGGTTGCCATCAACAGAGGTTGTTGCAGTTGAAACGGGCCTGCACAAAGAGGTTGCAGTGGGATACCCACAGTGGACTTTCTTTGGAGATGCTGGGACCATTGGCCCACTTCAAACTCAGGCTAGTGGGCGTGGGTGCAGTGGTGCTGTCCAGCATTGGGTTTTGGCGGTCCGTAGTCCTCTTCAGTGTTTCTTGGATATCTTCAAGGATGCTTGGGAGCAGCTCCTCTACTCCACAAGAGTTCCTTGTGCTGGGGTGAAGCTGGCAGTCTTCCCAGGCTTTTGAAGGTTTCAGCAGGAGGACAAGGCATATTTCTCTCAATTGTCAGTCAGCAGGCAGACTGGCAGGGTTCTTCCAAGTTAGTCAATGGTCTTCAGTTCTCGCCTTTTACATCTCTGGAGTTGACCCTCTTCTTCTTCAGGTCAGCAGGCTCTTATTTCCTGGCTCCAGGGTCTCCCCCAGATACTGAAGTTAGGGCTGTTTGGGGGAGTGTAGACTGTGCACAGCATGTGAATCTGCAGCGACTAATGCCACGAACAGATGTACACTGGGTAAGTGACATTTTCCATATATATATATATGTTCGGTGGCATGTGTAGCTGCAGATACACATGCTGTGCACATCCCGCCATCTGGTGTTGGGCTCGGAGTGTTACAAGTTGTTTTTCTTCGAAGAAGTCTTTTCGAGTCACGAGATCGAGGGACTCCTCCCATTTCGACTCCATTGCGCATGGGCGTGGACTCCATCTTAGATTGTTTTTTTTCCGCCATCGGGTTCGGAAGTGTTCCTTTTCGCTCCGTGTTTCGGGTCGGAAAGTTAGTTAGAATCTCGGAAAAATTGTCGGTATTGTTTGCGTTCGGTATCGGGTTAGTTATAACAGATCGACACCGATTTTTGAAGAGCTCCGGTGGCCCTTCGGGGTTTTTTCGATCCCCCCGTCGGGGCCTGGTCGGCCCGGCCACATGTCTCTTCAAGGCTGATGGAACGGACCCCATTCCGCTTCTGCCCAAAATGCCATAACAAGTATCCATATACAGATCAGCATCTGGTCTGTAACTTGTGTCTGTCTCCAGAGCACAAGGAGGATACCTGTGAAGCCTGTCGAGTGTTTCGGTCGAGGAAGACATTAAGAGACCGAAGAGCAAGAAGACTGCAGATGGCGTAGGCGCCGACAGGACAAGGGCGTTTCGAGGAGGAAGAAGAAAGCTTCTCCATCCATGAATCGGACTCGGACGAGCTCGATCCCGAAGAAACGCCGAAAACCGTGAGTAAGACATCGAAACATAAAACTCACGAGAAGACAACAAAAGCCCAGGGGACGTCACAGCCAACAGGCCATGGCTTAACCCGAAAGATAGGTGACCGATCATCGGCACCGACAAAGGGCATGCATGTGGCGAAGTCATCCGACTCCGGTCGAGATACCGCCACACAGCAATCTCGGGCCCGAGACACCGTCCCGAACAGATTCGGCACAGAGACAGTGGCACCGAAATGGTTCGGCACCGAGAAACCACGACGCCGAAAATAAAGAAGGTTGCCTCGGAGCCCAAAAAGGCGACCGAAAAGATTTCGATTCCGAAACATCCAGCATCGGAACCGAAAACAGGTTCCTACACAGAGGAACAGGGATTGTCCTCCCAGATGCAAGGACATAAGTTCGGAGAGGAACTTCAATCTGTTGAGCCAGACTCAAAGAAGGCTCCACATTCAAAAAGACACAGGGAAGATAAGCACTCTTCCCCCAATTAAGATGAAAAGAAGACTTGCCTTTCAAGAAAAGGACAAGCAGCCACAGGCAAAGGTGGCAAGACAAACAACTCCACCACCATCAATGCATACATCACCGGTAGCCACTCCACCACTGATGCAATCTCCGACTCATACTGCAATGAGTCAAGATGATCCTGATGCATGGGACCTTTATGATGCTCCTGTATCAGATAACAGCCCAGACTGTTACCCTACAAGGCCGTCGCCACCTGAAGACAGTACATCCTACACGCAGGTGGTCTCAAGGGCAGCTGCGTTTCATAACGTCACCTTGCATTCAGAACCAATTGAGGATGACTTTTCATTTAATACACTCTCCTCCACTCCTAGCCAATACCAAAGCTTACCTATGCTCCCAGGAATGCTAAAACATTCAAAACAAATATTTCAGGAGCCTGTTAAATGCAGAGCCATTACTCCAAGGGTTGAAAAAAAGTATAAGCCACCACCAACAGACCCTGTCTATATTACGCAGCAATTAACACCAGATTCTGTGGTTGTTGGGGCAGCTCGCAAGAGAGCAAACTCTCATACCTCGGGAGATGCACCACCTCCAGACAAGGAGAGTCGCAAATTCGACGCTGCAGGTAAGAGTTGCAGCACAAGCAGCAAACCAATGGCGTATTGCCAATTCACAAGCACTTTTGGCAAGATACGATAGAGCTCATTGGGACGAAATGCAGCATTTCATAGAACACTTACCCAAAGAGTTCCAAAAAAGGGCACAATAAGTGGTAGAAGAAGGACAAAGTATCTCCAATAATCAGATACGGTCATCAATGGACGCAGCAGATACAGCTGCAAGGACAGTAAATACTGCAATGACAATAAGGAGACACGCATGGTTGCGTACGTCCGGATTCAAGCCGGAAATACAACAAGCCGTGCTGAATATGCCCTTTAATGAACAGCAGTTGTTTGGGCCGGAAGTCGACACTGCTATTGAAAAACTCAAAAAAGATACTGATACCGCAAAAGCCATGGGCGCACTCTACTCCCCACAAAGCAGAGGCACATTTCGCAAAACACCATTTAGGGGAGGGTTTCGAGGTCAACCTACAGAGGCCACAACCTCACAAGCAAGGCCCACTTATCAAAGCCAATACCAGCGGGGAAGTTTTCGGGGGCAATATAGAGGGGCACAATTCCCAAAAAATAGAGGGAAGTTCCAAAGCCCCAAAACCCCTCAAAACAAACAGTGACTTCCAAGTCACACATCCCCAACACATAACACCTGTGGGGGGGAGACTAAGACAATTTTACAAACATTGGGAGGAGATAACAACAGACACTTGGGTACTGGCAATTATCCAGCATGGTTATTGCATAGAATTTCTCAGATTCCCTCCAAACGTGCCACCGAAAACACACAATATGTCAAAACAACATATAGATCTTCTAGGACTAGAAGTTCAGGCATTACTACTAAAAGAAGCAATAGAATTAGTACCAGAACACCAGAAAGGAACAGGAGTTTACTCTCTGTACTTTCTCAAACCCAAAAAAGACAAGACTCTGAGACCTATATTAGATCTCCGAACATTAAATACCTACATCAAATCAGATCACTTTCACATGGTGACATTACAAGACGTAATCCCACTACTCAAACAACAAGACTACATGACAACACTAGACCTAAAGGATGCATATTTCCATATACCGATATATCCTTCACACAGAAAGTACTTAAGGTTTGTGTTCCAAGGAACACATTACCAATTCAAGGTGTTGCCATTCGGAATAACAACTGCGCGAAGAGCTTTTACAAAGTGCCTAGCAGTTGTAGCTGCACATATCAGAAGGCAGCAAATACATGTGTTCCCGTACCTAGACGATTGGTTAATCAAAACCAACACTCTAGAAAGGTGTTCACAACACACAAAGTATGTCATAGAAACCCTACACAAACTAGGTTTCTCAATCAACTACACAAAGTCACACCTTCTGCCGTGTCAAACACAGCAATACTTAGGGGCGACAATCAACACAACAAAAGGGATTGCCACTCCGAAGTCCACAAAGGGTTCAGGCATTTCACAATGTAATACAGGCCATGTATCCAAATCAAAAAATACAAGTCAAAAAGTGATGAAACTCCTAGGCATGATGTCTTCATGCACAGCCATTGTCCCAAACGCAAGGTTGCACATGCGGCCCTTACAACAGTGCCTAGCATCACAGTGGTCACAGGCACAGGGTCAAATTCTAGATCTGGTGTTGGTAGACCGCCAAACATACACCTCGCTTCAATGGTGGAACAGTATACATTTAAACCAAGGGTGGCCTTTCCAAGACCCAGTGCCACAATACGTAATAACAACAGATGCCTCCATGATAGGGTGGGGAGCACACCTCAATCAATACAGCATCCAAGGACAATGGGACACTCACCAAAAAACAGTTTCACATAAATCACTTAGAACTATTGGCAGTATTTCTAGCGCTGAAAGCATTTCAACCCATAATAAGCTACAAACACATTCTTGTCAAAACAGACAACATGACAACGATGTATTACCTAAACAAACAGGGAGACACACACTCAACACAGTTGTGTCTCCTGGCACAGAAAATATGGCATTGGGCGATTCACAACCACATTCGCTAATAGCACAATTCATTCCAGGAATTCAGAACCAGCTAACGGACAATCTTTCTCGGGATCACCAACAGATCCACGAATGGGAGATTCGCCCCCAAATACTGAATACTTACTTCCAGAGTTGGGGAACGCCACAAATAGATCTATTTGCAACAAAGGAAAACGCAAAATGCCAAAACTTCGCATCCAGGTACCCACAAGATCAGTCTCAGGGCAATGCGTTATGGATGAGTTGGTCGGATATTTGCTTACGCTTTTCCCCCTCTCCCACTCCTTCCATATCTAGTAAACAAGCTGAGTCAAAACAAACTCAAACTCATACTAATAGCACCGACATGGGCAAGGCAACCTTGGTACACAACACTACTAGACCTCTCAGTAGTACCTCATGTCAAACTACCAAACAGACCAGATCTGTTAACGCAACACAAACAACAGATCAGACACCCAAATCAAGCATCGCTGAATCTAGCAATCTGGCTCCTGAAGTCCTAGAGTTCGGACATTTAGACCTTACACAGGAATGTATGGAGGTCATAAAACAAGCTAGGAAACCTACCACTAGACATTGCTATGCAAATAAGTGGAAAAGATTTGTCTATTACTGCCACAATAATCAAATTCAACCCTTACACGCATCTGCCAAAGACATCGTAGGATACTTACTACATTTGCAAAAATCAAAGCTAGCTTTTTCATCCATTAAAATACATCTTACAGCAATTTCAGCTTACCTGCAAATTACGCACTCAACTTCTCTATTTAGAATACCAGTCATAAAAGCATTTATGGAAGATCTAAAGAGAATTATACCACCAAGAACACCACCAGTTCCTTCGTGGAACCTCAACATTGTCTTAACACGACTCATGGGTCCACCTTTTGAGTCCATGCACTCTTGTGAAATGCAATACTTAACATGGAAAGTTGCATTTTTAATTGCCATCACATCTTTAAGAAGAGTAAGTGAGATTCAAGCATTTACCATACAAGAACCATTTATTCAGATACACAAGCATAAGGTAGTTCTACGAACAAATCCTAAATTTTTACCAAAAGTCATATCACCGTTCCACTTGAATCAAACAGTAGAATTACCAGTGTTCTTCCCACAGCCAGACTCTGTAGCTGAAAGAGCACTACATACATTGGACATCAAAAGAGCGTTAATGTACTACATTGACAGAACAAAACTAATTCGCAAAACAAAACAATTATTTATTGCTTTCCAAAAACCTCATGCAGGAAATCCAATTTCTAAGCAAGGCATTGCTAGATGGATAGTTAAGTGCATTCAAACCTGTTATCTTAAAGCTAAAAGAGAACTGCCTATTACACCAAAGGCACACTCAACTAGAAAGAAAGGTGCTACCATGGCCTTTCTAGGAAATATTCCAATGACAGAAATATGTAAGGCAGCTACATGGTCTACGCCTCATACATTTACCAAACACTACTGTGTAGACGTGCTAACAACACAGCAAGCCACAGTAGGCCAAGCAGTACTACGAACACTGTTTCAGACAACTTCAACTCCTACAGGCTGAACCACCGCTTTTGGGGAGATAACTGCTTACTAGTCTATGCACAGCATGTGTATCTGCAGCTACACATGCCACCGAACGGAAAATGTCACTTACCCAGTGTACATCTGTTCGTGGCATTAGTCGCTGCAGATTCACATGCGCCCACCCGCCTCCCCGGGAGCCTGTAGCCGTTTAGAAGTTGATCTTGAACATTTGTATATTTGTAAATATATATATTACTTTAAACTACATTATGTACATACGTATTCACTCCATTGCATGGGCACTATTACTAGCATATACAACTCCTACCTCACCCTCTGCGGGGGAAAACAATCTAAGATGGAGTCGACGCCCATGCGCAATGGAGTCGAAATGGGAGGAGTCCCTCGATCTCGTGACTCGAAAAGACTTCTTCGAAGAAAAACAACTTGTAACACTCCGAGCCCAACACCAGATGGCGGGATGTGCACAGCATGTGAATCTGCAGCGACTAATGCCACGAACAGATGTACACTGGGTAAGTGACATTTTCCATATATATATATATATATATATATATATATATATATATATATATGTTCGATGGCATGTGTAGCTGCAGATACACATGCTTTGCACATCCCGCCATCTAGTGTTGGGCTCGGAGTGTTACAAGTTGTTTTCTTCGAAGAAGTCGTTTCGAGTCACAAGATCGAGGGACTCCTCCCATTTCGGCTCCATTGCGCATGGGCGTCGACTCCACCTTAGATTGTTTTTTTTCCGCCATCGGGTTCGGACGTGTTCCTTTTCGCTCCGTGTTTCGGGTCGGAAAGTTAGTTAGAATCTCGGAAAAATCATCGGTATTGTTTGCGTTCGGTATCGGGTTAGTTACAACAGATCGACACCGACTTTTGAAGAGCTCCGGTGGCCCTTCGGGGTTTTTTCGATCCACCGTCGGGGCCTGGTCGGCCCGGCCACGTGTCTCTCCAAGGCTGATGGAACGGACCCCATTCCGCTTCTGCCCAAAATGTCACAACAAGTATCCGTATACAGATCAGCATCTGATCTATAACTTGTGTTTGTCTCCAGAGCACAAGGAAGATACTTGTGAAGCCTGTTGAGTGTTTAAGTCGAGGAAGACATTAAGAGACCGAAGAGCGAGAAGACTGCAGATGGCGTCGGCACCGACAGGACAAGGGCGTTTCGAGGAGGAAGAAGAAACCTTCTCCATTCAGGAGTCGGACTCAGACGACCTTGACCCCGAAGAAACGCCGAAAACCGTGAGTAAGACGTCGAAACATAAAACTAATGAGAAGACCACAAAAGCCCAGGGGACGCCACGGCCAACAGGCCATGGCTTAACCCGAAAAATAGGTGACCGATCATCGGCACCGAAAAAGGGCACGCTTGTGTCGAAGTCATCCGACTCCGGTCGAGATACCGGCACACAGCAATCTCGGGCCCGAGACAGCGGCTCCGAGCAAGTTCGGCACCGAGACAGTGGCACCGAAATGAGTCTGCACCGAGACACCACGACGCCGAAAATAAAGAAGGTTTCGTCGGAGCCCAAAAAGGCGACCGAAAAGGTTTCGATTCCGAAACATCCAGCCTCGGAACCGAAAACAGGTTCCTACACAGAGGAACAGGGATTGTCCTCCCAAATGCAAGGGCATAAGTTCGGACAAGACCTTGAATCAATGGAGCCAGACTACACTCAAAGGAGGCTCCACATTCAAAAGGACACAGGGAAGATAAGCACTCTTCCCCCAATTAAAATGAAAAGAAGACTTGCCTTTCAAGAAAAGGACAAGCAGCCACAGGCAAAGATGGCAAGACAAACAACTCCGCCACCATCTCCACCACCATCAATACCACCATCAATGCACACATCACCGGTAGCCACTCCACCACTGATGCAATCCCCGACTCATACTGCAATGAGTCAAGATGATCCCGACGCATAGGACCTTTATGATGCTCCGGTATCAGATAACAGCCCAGACTGTTACCCTGCGAGGCCGTCGCCACCTGAAGACAGTACATCCTACACGCAGGTGGTCTCAAGGGCAGCCGCTTTTCATAACGTCACCCTGCATTCAGAACCAATTGAGGATGACTTTTTGTTTAATACACTATCCTCCACTCATAGCCAATACCAAAGCTTACCTATGCTCCCTGGAATGCTAAAACACTCCAAACAAGTATTTCAGGATCCTGTGAAAGGCAGGGCCATAACTCCAAGGGTGGAGAAAAAGTACAAGCCACCGCCAACAGACCCTGTTTATATTACGCAGCAATTAACACCAGACTCTGTGGTTGTTGGTGCAGCTCGCAAGAGAGCAAACTCTCATACCTCTGGAGACGCTCCACCTCCAGACAAGGAAAGTCGCAAATTCAACGCTGCAGGGAAAAGGGTTGCAGCACAAGCAGCAAACCAATGGCGCATTGCCAACTCACAGGCACTTCTGGCAAGATACGATAGAGCTCATTGGGACGAAATGCAGCATTTCATAGAACACTTACCCAAAGAGTTCCAGAAAAGGGCACAACAAGTGGAGGAGGAAGGACAAAGTATCTCAAATAATCAGATACGGTCAGCAATGGATGCAGCAGATACAGCTGCAAGGACAGTAAATACTGCAGTAACAATAAGGAGACACGCATGGTTGCGTACGTCAGGATTCAAGCCGGAAATACAACAAGCCGTGCTGAATATGCCTTTTAATGAACAGCAGTTGTTTGGGCCGGAGGTGGACACTGCTATTGAGAAACTTAAAAAAGACACTGATACGGCAAAAGCCATGGGCGCACTCTACTCCCCACAGAGCAGAGGCACATTTTGCAAGAGACAATTTAGGGGGGCTTTCGAGGTCAACCTACAGAAACCACAACCTCGCAAGCAAGGCCCACTTATCAAAGCCAATATCAGCAGGGAAGTTTTCGGGGGCAATATAGAGGGGGACAATTCCAAAAGAATAGAGGGAAGTTCCAAAGCCCCAAAACTCCTCAAAACAAGCAGTGACTTCCAAGTCACACATCCCCAACACATAACACCTGTGGGGGGGAGACTAAGCAATTTTTACAAACATTGGGAGAAGATAACAACAGACACTTGGGTACTGGCAATTATCCAGCATGGTTATTGCATAGAATTTCTCAAATTCCCTCCAAACGTCCCACCGAAAACACACAATATGTCAAAACAACACATGGATCTTCTAGGACTAGAGGTCCAGGCATTGCTACAGAAAGGAGCAATAGAATTAGTACCAATCAAACAGAAAGGAACAGGAGTTTACTCTTTGTACTTTCTCATACCCAAAAAGGACAAAACACTAAGACCTATATTAGATCTAAGAACATTAAATACCTACATCAAATCAGACCACTTTCACATGGTGACATTACAAGACGTAATCCCACTGCTCAAACAACAAGACTTCATGACAACACTAGACCTCAAGGATGCATATTTCCATATACCAATACATCCTTCACACAAAGAAAGTACCTAAGATTTGTATTCCAAAGGGTACACTACCAATTCAAAGTGTTGCCATTCGGAATAACTACTGCGCCAAGAGTCTTTACAAAATGCCTGGCCGTAGTAGCTGCGCATATCAGAAGGCAGCAAATACATGTGTTCCCGTATCTAGACGATTGGTTAATCAAAACCAACACACTAAAACGGTGTCAACAACACACAAAGTACGTCCTAGAAACCCTACACAAACTAGGTTTCTCAATCAACTACACAAAGTCACACCTTCAGCCGTGTCAAACACAGCAATACTTAGGGGCAACAATCGACACAGCAAGAGCGATTGCCACACCAAGTCCACAGAGAGTACGAGCATTTCACAATGTAATAAAGGACATATATCCAAACCAAAGGATACAAGTCAAAATAGTAATGAAACTACTAGGCATGATGTCATCATGCATAGCTATTTTCCCAAACACAAGATTGCACATGCGGCCCTTACAACAGTGCCTAGCATCACAATGGTCACAGGCACAGGGTCAATTTCTAGATCTAGTGTTGATAGACCGCCAAACATACACCTCGCTTCAATGGTGGAACAATATAAATTTAAACCAAGGGCGGCCTTTTCAAGACCCAGTGCCTCAATCCGTAATAACTACAGATGCCTCCACGATAGGGTGGGGAGCACACCTCAATCAACACAGCATTCAGGGACAATGGAACACTCAGCAAAAACAGTTTCACATAAATCACCTAGAACTATTGGCAGTATTTCTAGCGTTAAAAGCTTTTCAACCAATAATAAGCCACAAACACATTCTTGTCAAAACAGACAACATGACAACGATGTATTACCTAAACAAACAGGGAGGAACACACTCAACACAGTTGTGTCTCCTGACACAGAAAATATGTCATTGGGCGATACACAACCACATTCGCCTATTACCACAGTTTATTCCAGGAATTCAGAATCAATTAGCAGACAATCTCTCTCGGGATCACCAACAAATCCACGAATGGGAGATTCACCCACAAGTACTACATACGTACTTCCAAAATTGGGGGACACCACAAATAGACCTATTTGCAACAAAAGAAAACGCAAAATGCCAAAGCTTCGCATCCAGGTACCTACAAGATCAGTCTCTGGGCAATGCATTATGGATGAGTTGGTCAGGGATATTTGCATACGCTTTTCCCCTTCTCCCACTCCTTCCATATCTAGTAAACAAGTTGAGTCAAAACAAACTCAAACTCATACTCATAGCACCAACTTGGGCAAGACAACCTTGGTACACAACACTACTAGACCTCTCAGTAGTACCTCATGTCAAACTACCAAACAGACCAGATCTGTTAACTCAACACAATCAGCAGATCAGACACCCCAATCCAGCATCGCTGAATCTAGCAATTTGGCTCCTGAGGTCTTAGAGTTTGGACACTTAGACCTTACACAAGAATGTATGGAAGTCATAAAACAAGCTAGGAAACCAACCACTAGACATTGCTATGCAAATAAGTGGAAAAGGTTAGTTTATTATTGCCATAATAATCAAATTCAACCTTTACATGCATCTGCTAAAGACATCATAAGCTACTTGCTACATTTGCAAAAGTCAAAACTAGCTTTTTCATCCATTAAGATACATCTTACCGCAATTTCAGCTTACCTGCAAATTACCCACTCAACTTCATTGTTTAGGATACCAGTCATTAAAGCCTTTATGGAAGGCCTAAAAAGAATTATGCCACCAGTTCCTTCATGGAACCTCAACATTGTCTTAACACGTCTCATGGGGCACCTTTTGAGCCCATGCACTTATGTGAAATGCAATATTTAACATGGAAAGTTGCATTTCTAATTGCCATCACATCTCTAAGAAGAGTAAGTGAAATCCAAGCATTTACCATACAAGAACCATTTATTCAAATACACAAGCATAAAGTAGTTCTTCGAACAAATCCAAAATTCTTACCAAAAGTCATATCACCGTTCCACTTGAATCAAACAGTAGAACTACCAGTGTTCTTCCCACAACCAGATTCTGTAGCTGAGAGAGCACTACATACGTTAGACATCAAAAGAGCGTTAATGTACTACATTGACAGAACCAAACAAATTCGGAAAACAAAACAATTATTTGTTGCTTTCCAAAAACCTCATTCAGGAAATCCAATTTCCAAACAATGCATTGCTAGATGGATAGTTAAATGCATTCAAACCTGTTATCTCAAAGCAAAGAGACAACTGCCTATTACACCAAAGGCACACTCAGCTAGAAAGAAGGGTGCTAGCATGGCCTTTCTAGGAAACATTCCAATGACTGAGATATGTAAGGCAGCCACATGGTCTACGCCTCATACGTTTACCAAACACTATTGCGTGGATGTGTTAACAGCACAACAAGCCACAGTAGGCCAGGCAGTACTATGAACTTTGTTTCAAACAACTTCAACTCCTACAGGCTGAACCACCGCTTTTGGGGAGATAACTGCTTACTAGTCCATGCAAAGCATGTGTATCTGCAGCTACACATGCCATCGAACGGAAAATGTCACTTACCCAGTGTACATCTGTTCGTGGCATGAGACGCTGCAGATTCACATGCGCCCACCGGCCTCCCTGGGAGCCTGTAGCCGTTTCGAAGTTGATCTTGAACATTTGTAAATTTGTAAATATATCACCTTAAACTACATTATGTACATACATGTTTACTCCATTGCATGGGCACTATTACTGTAATACACAACTCCTACCTCACCCTCTGCGGGGAAAACAATCTAAGATGGAGTCGACGCCCATGCGCAATGGAGCTGAAATGGGAGGAGTCCCTCGATCTCGTGACTCGAAAAGACTTCTTCGAAGAAAACAACTTGTAACACTCCGAGCCCAACACTAGATGGCGGGATGTGCAAAGCATGTGAATCTGTAGCGTCTCATGCCACGAACAGATGTACACTGGGTAAGTGACATTATATATATATATATATATATATATATATATATATATATATATATATATATATATATATTAAACACCATAAAAGGATTGTGCACCATGAATAACACAATATGGATTCAGGAAACAAATCACATAACTTGTCAACTCGAATATTACATAATAAATATCTTAGAATAGTGGCATACAATAAACAACATGAAATAAACTTGAGAAAATTGTTTGTCTTGACGATTCGAGTGTCATCATGTAAAATACCAAGAAATGGTAACACGCAATGAATATCAAAGTCAAATCATCATTAATCGAATCGCGCGTCTTGCCGATTCGTAAAACACGATGTAAATGTCAAGAAATAACAGCTCACAATAAATAACAAGATCTAAGTACAATGAAACGAATCACGCTTTTTTTGCCGATTCTTAAGCCACCATGTAAATGTCAAGAAATGGTAGCGCGCAATGAACAACAAAGTTAAATCCTCATGAAACGAGTTGCGCGTCCTGTCAATTCGTAAAACATCATGTAAATGTCAAGAAATAATGGACTACAATGTTTAAACACCATAAAACGAATCGCGGGTCTTGCCGATTCTTAAGCCACCATGCCAATGTCAAGAAATGGTAGCACGCAATGAATAACAAAGTCAAACCTTTATGAAACTAATTGCGCGTCTTGCCTATGTGTAAACTACCATATAAATGTCAAGAAATGGTAGCGCGCAAGTAATCTGTTACTCATTTAAGAATTAAACCAAGAATATGAAAATTCTCAATAATGGTGTCAGGACAGTCCAACCACCGTCTTACCGCCTGGAACAATGATCACCAATGAAGGATGAAGGGCAGAAGACTGGAAAATCCAAATAGGCCGCTGGAACAGGAGCTCAGGAAGAAGCTGCTGCTCTGCACCGGGACCTCTGAATAGTGAGCACTGGGAGTTGGGCTGGCTCTCTTTTATAGAGGCTTGGCCCAACCCAGAACCACGCCCAGGCATGTTGCAGGGAAAGTCTCTGGAAGGCCCTGGAAAGGGGCCACACCCTAACACACTCTGAAAACCTGCAGCAATACATTGCAAAGGAACAGTATTTATAAGCATATTAAAAATAAGTTTTCAGGATTAAACTCTGCAATGCAAAAGGTTAAACCACAACATATCAGCACAATGCATAAATTACTTTGTTTTGAGTGCTGGGTTTTTGCATTTTTGTCGCCAATAGAGCGCATACTGCTCTGGTGTTGACAGTTTTCAGGGAGCACCTGTAAGGTGTTGCACTCTGGGTGCTGATATTAATAAATCCATCCATGGAATCAGTGAGGGTTTATTAATTCAAGATGTTTGATACCACACTTTATTTTCAGTGAAGCCCTCATGTAGCTGGGAATTCGTATTGACCAGTGTCCAGCACATATATTTAAAATGGCTTCCCTGTTCCCTCACTATGTCTGGGAATTGACAAAGACATAGCAGTGGGCCTATCTGCTCTTGCAGATATGTCCCCAGATGTAATATAATGCACCCTGCCTTAGGGCTGTAAGGCCTGATGTAGGGGCAACTTAAATATATTGCATGCAGCGTTAGCGGATCTGGCACCCAGGCTATGTGCCATGTCTTTTTATCACTTTTAGTTGCACTAGGACATGCAGCCTGCAATGGCAGTCTGCATGAGCTAAGTGAAGTATCCCTGAGGGTGGCACAGTACATGCTGCAGTCCTTGGGAACCCTTTTTGGTACCCCTGTTTTAGGTACCTGGGGTACCATTTACCTGGGTGCCAAAGGTATTGCCAGTGGGGAAATAATTGTACAGTTTTAGGGAAGGAAATCTGACACTGGTGACCTGGATAGCAGGAACCAAGTGCACTTTCAGTCGAAATTGTATCAATTAACAGGCAAAAAGTGGGAGTGACCAGGTAAAAAATGGGCATTTTCCTACAAAGGCAGATGGGCTCTGTGCATTCCCTCTAGACAGTCACACAAAAAGGGAGCTGAGGTGTGATATTTGCATCCTGATGACCCACCACCAGGCTGTTGGGTCTTCCTGGGCTAGATGGGAGGGAGGAGATACACCTACTCCTGAATAGTGCTGGCCCTCTCCTCAGACAAACAGCTGCATACCCCCTGTAGAGTTTCTGAGCCAGAAAAGGAAGGGAGAGGACTTTTCAATCTTCTGAGGCCTCTTTTGAAGTCTTCCTCCCTTCAAAGACACTTTTGGGTATAAGTACTGGACCCCAAAACCCAACAAATTAGTTCATTTTTGTATCCTGATGAGACTCTGCCTAGAAGAGGAGCTGAGTTGCCAGGAGGGACTGCCACTTTGCTCTTTTGCTGTGAGGGGTTGACCTGCTGCTTGCTGGGCTATCAGGAGGGACTACACCCTCTTCATCCAAAGTAACTTCAAGGGCTTGTTGGCTTGCCCCCTGTTTCTGGAAGTCTCGGGCATCAAAGACTTCCCCATACCTGCACTGCCGTGGGACTCTGAGTCTGGCACTTACAAACTGACCAGATTCTGCCTGCCTTATTTGAGGGACTGAGCGCTCTACCTCATCCAAAAACCAGGGCTTTATCTACAAGAGGTAGGCGCGTCAACCTGTGTAAATCAACGCATTGAGGTCTCCGACCTGTGATCCCCGGATGACAGAGACTTTGCTGCAAGGACCTGTATTCCGAGGGAATACTAGAGAAGCACCTTCTTCATAGTTGTGCGCCGAGCGACTGCACCGCACCCTGGCCTGACACGTTGCCAGGGTAACGCAGAGTACAGCAGCAACATCACCGAGCTGCTCTCAGCCCACGTCGCGTGGCTGGATTGCTGACGTCGTCACACCAGGCGCTCCATCCCTAGAGATCAGCGATGCCAGAGGCTCGCCCCGCCCCCGCTGCCTCGTTGAAAGTTACTGTTGCCTAAGAACTGGCCTCGTGGCGCGTGCCAGTTGTGTTGAACTTTCCACAAATCGCGGCATCAAACTCATACTAACCTGCTACAAAGCACCACTTGCCTATTGCACTACTTCTGAAAAGCATTATCAGGTCCAGAGTGGGTTCATAAAGCACCTGTTTAACAAGCGTGCGAGCCCCCCTGAAAGAGTAATTATCTGCATACTTGGAATGCCTATATCTTGACTTCTGCTTATAGGATTTTTGGTGTTTTGGTCTTGTTTTGAACAATATTATAGATTTTTCTAAATTGCCGTGGAGTCCTTTTTGTGGTGTCTTTCACTGTGTTACTGTACTCAAATGTTGCACAAATACTTAACACATTGCCTCCTAGGTTTGGCTTGACTGCTCTGTGCCAAGCCGCCAGAAGGTGGGCACAGGCTAACTCAGTGTGTATCTGACTTAATCTGACTAGGATTGTGATCCCTACTTGGACTGGGTGCATACCTCTGCCAACTAGAGACCGAATTTCTAATAAATGTTTTTCAGTGCTTGAAACATTTTTCACACATGCTCTTTGTGAGAGTGTCTTTTTGGTGAGAAAAGATTGTGAATGTCATATAGCCTACAGTGTCTGTGCTTGCATCTTCCAAAACACATCTTCATACACACAGCTGTATTATCAGCAGAGCCTCTGTCCCAAAACAGCTATTCTACCCAGGGCTAATAAACAAGACATCTATTTGTTTGTAATCCTTTGAGAGGGAGCAACGACTATGCTCTGCTCTCTCAGTTAAAAGTGTAATGTATCCATTAACTTCTGATCATTGTTTTTGTTCTACATATGCTGGCAGCTGCCCATTCAAGGTTGCTGTCCATCAGTATATTATAGTCACCTTCCAAGATGAAGTCAGTCAATAAAGAGATCGGCGTTCTCCACATGAAATACAGTTGGGAAACATGCAGGAATCAGCAAGAAATACTGATTTCCCACAACTTATTTCTCAAAAGTATCTACTGGGAACTAATTCCGACCCCTGGAGTTATTGATTCCTGGAGTATTGGAAATTCTGCTGGCAGAGGCATTGATAGATAATCGTAGTCCAAATGTGTCGATTTGTAGCCCTTTGTTGCATAGCTGACTTGCACGCATTATCTGTGTAAACCATGTGCATATTATGGTTGGACTGAGAAATGATCTTTTTCTATGGGAAATGGCCTTGGTGCAAGATCTATTTTAAAATATGTATATGTATTGTCATTGACATATAACAGAGATGGAATCGAGCTCTATACTGTTTGTAAAGTATTTTTCTTATATTGTATTTTCAAAATTATTTATGCCATAGAAATGCTTAGGTTGTGAATCCATGGAGTAAAATCATACAATGCATTGTTACTTTGACATTTGAGGTTGTTCATCAGTTTTAAATGTAATGGTTACCCGCTCCTTTGTGTGGATGATCTTCCTAATTGTGTAATCTTAGACTGAGCTGCAGATTGTATATCTCTCTAGGCTCCATGTTTTTCCCCTTTTGCTGCTTTGTACCACCCTTACATACCTAGACCCTGCTAGGTGAAACCATTATCTTACAAGTGCAAGCTCACAATTATATCGGTCTCTTGTGCTCATAGTGCCCAGAAGGTTAGCTTGAAAAGGAAAATCCATTTCTTGCATGGCCTTATTTTTTAATTAAATTGTTACTAAAGAGTGCAGTTTAAGCTGTTCTGTGATGCCTGAGGAAAGATAACCTCGAAAGAGTGTTCATCTGAAGTAGTAGTATTCCAATATTCTAATCTTTTGATTTTGCTTAATTCATTCACGTTGTCTATTTGCATCTCTTCCTATGTTATATTTTCCAACACTTCATTAAAAGCCACTTTCATGGCTCATGCTTGTGTGTCTTCTTTCAGGTTGCTGACACGCATATTCTTTGTTTGGGACCTCTGCTCCAAGTCTGACAGTTTGAGCAGCAGTAATCTTGGTTTTCCAAAAGTTCCTATCTCTCTGTGTTCTGTTTTGTGGTTAACTCTTCTGCTCACCATTCATAGGATAAAACTTGTTCACCTAGCGATGCAACTTTTCTTTTCAGTACAGCGATAGAGTCCTTACCTGAACAGATGCATTTCTGAATCAAAATAATTTTGCATCTTTTAAGTAGTGACACTTGAAGGAATGAAGACATGCTGCACCACTGTCTGCCGTCTCGGTTTGTGATACCTTCTCCATACACTCTTTCACCAACATTTGCCCAGGAACAGGATTCAATATCATGAATTTAATTCTAGTTTTCTATCTTTATGTTCAACTTGTTATGCCAGATACCATCTTTGGGTGCGGCCTTAGACCTTCCCCTCAAGATAGTGCCCTGTGGGGGTACTATAATAAGTATTTTGACGCTTGGTAACGTACTCTCAAACCAAAAGTAAAGCTCTGAGTCTGATCCAAGTTCCAAGTAGCACTAGGTATGGTGCATCACTTTTGCACTGCTCACTCTTTTGTATGTGAATTGCCTCTACATTATCTACCCGATCCAGGAGAAACGTGATTTGCAATTTAATTCTTGCCTTCTAGTGCACACTGCTAAACATTTGATTTGCATAAGTCTTATTTCTTTGGGTGTTAACATTCTACATTAAGGATATTCTTAAGTATTTTGTGTTGAAATTAACTTGGATATATGGTAACCATGTTGAATTGATGTTGGCTATGTTTATCTTAATGAAATGTGTTCCACCCACTGTAGCTGTTAGTCTCATTTTTAAACATACTATGTAAGTCAATTCTATTCAATCATCCATTTTGCTGTGTACACCAGTGCATGTATATTTACGGCTGATGTAAATGTAGCCCTTTGACTTGTTTGAAAAAACCCTTTCAGCTGAGAATATTTTGGCCTTTGTTTTTTGCTTTTAAATCTCCCGTGCCTGGCTAGTAATGTGATTTTTGTTTTTCTTCCTTTCCATATACAAAGAGTCTAAACGTTGCTAAAATAAGAGTGTCCGTCATCGGTTTGTCAGCTGAAGTTCGGGTCTGCACTGTGCTCACACGTGAGACTGGCGGTGGGTACTTATAAATGCCCTTTTACAACCAACTTGCAGTGAAGGAGCAGGTTGTGTTATATTGTTGGAACTATGAAATCCCTTGTATGTTTTGTAGTTTTGTTAAAAGTAAAAATGTCCTGCTCTTTACACACTGGTTTGTGGTAATATAAAGGAGTGGCTCCTGGCAGTGGCACCTAGAACCTTCTTACAAGTGGGAACTTTAGATGGGGCTTTTAGTTTTCCCAAAATGCCAAAGTAGAAACCTTGGAGGTGTCTAGCCAATGTGGAGATGCATTCTGGTAAGCCTGCATGTGCCACATTTTAGAAAGGCCACTCCAGATGCACCAATTGTGGGGAGTGGCCAGACTCCCAGACGATTGGTCATGGTGCCCCTCTGCTTCATCAACGTGAATAAATATATTTCACAGCATACATCTGCATATATACTTGACACCAAGACTTTAGGAGCAACTTCTTCCCAGCAGTAGCACTATTTGGCAATACTTGAGATTGTTCTGCCTTAAGCCTTCACCTGGAGATTCCACAGTACTTGCCAGGCCAGAGTAGATTGTGAAGTTAACATGTAGTGCCTCCTCCCTGTGACAACCCATTTTACCAAATTGGAGAGTACATTTCTGAAAAATGTTTAGTTTTTCATAAAAATGGCCCTAGGTGGAGAATACAGTTAGCCAAAGCTGTCTATCTTAACTATCCTAGCTATCTACATTGTTTATCTAGTTGGCTTATCTATCTAATTTATCATTTAAGTGATACAACACTCCACAAGAAACGCTGTTTTAACATTCCTAATTACATTATCTCTCCATGATCAATGCACACATAGTGCACACATAGCTGCAAAGAAAATATATTGGATAGTCACTTTGATAATAGATAAATTTGGTGCAAGTTGATCAAGGGGGTCAGAGTTAAAAAGAGGCATCCTACAAAAATGTAGTAGAGTTTCTCCAGTGGACAACTTGTGTGTGTTCCACAAAGTGTTGGCGACAGGAGCAACTGAGTTCATGTTTCATACTGGCTCTACTGACATTTTCAAGACTTTGCAGCATATAATTCATGTCAGACCCTTAATGCGAGAGCTCATCAACCAGACCAAGGCCCTTTTTCTGAATAGAGAACCGTCTGTAGGATTCATTGGTGGCAGCAGTCAAGAAAAGATTCCCTGCCATGCCCTCTGCTCCAGTTCAGCCAGCTAAACAAAACCACAAGATGGCTGCAGCTGTCCAGAGAATATGCAGAACATCAGGTGCGACCCTCGAAGCAGCAAGATCAATAGCGCTACTAGTAATCATGAATTGGTTTGCTTTAAAAAAACAGCGAAGTCAGATATGATTTCTTCAAAGTAGTTAATGAAGACAAAATTGCATCCAGCTAAATCAGCAATGCGTATTTCAATGTAACAGAATTTTCAGCCTGTAATTATTTCTAATGCTAACATATGTGTAGATCTTCACGGCGCCTCCTTCCAGGATTAAAATTGAATTCCAATTTTAAGCTTTCCTTCTCATTGTTATCCGTTTGGTTCACAAGACAACTACAATATACATACAATTAAGGTGCAGGCAGAGGGCTTAGAAAGAAAGAAAGAGATTACTCCAGATTGCAATGCACACACTTGGAAATGAGGTACAACTGACAGGTTTATTACTCTACTACCAGCCCGCACAGCAACAGCAAACACAGCTTTTAAAACAAAGGCTTGATTTCCACAAGAGAAGACCTTCAAGAGGAAGTTAGCAACAACCAAAAGTGACAGCTTGAAAAGACCCTCAAACCTCCAAGCAATGACTTCACAACTTCGATCCTCATAGTATCCAGTTCAGCATAGAGGCCCATAAGTGGACAACTGAAAGAGTTGCAAAACATTACACATGACAAATGGGTGCTCTTTTTAGACAGAAGAGACAACACATTTGTGAACAAATATATAATGTGGTACAGAACCAAATATTACTCATATCCAACAAGGAGATTGCAGTCAATCAAGGATTTGTAGTGCTCGGCTAATCACCCATATGGTCTCAAGGTGCTATATGTGGCATGCTACTCAGTTGAAGAGCCAGGTCTTGAAGTCCTTCCTGAATTGCTTCAAAGATGCAGTCTGCCTGAGCTTGAGCGGTAGCGCGTTCCATGGCTGGGCTGTAAGGTAGGAGAAGGATCTTCCCCCTGCTGTACTTTTCCAGACCTTGGGGAAGACTGCAAGGGCACGCTGGGAGAAATGGAGATGTCTGTTCGGTACATAGAAGGTGTGGCGGAGTTGAGGTATGCCAGTCCTACGTTGTGCAGTGCCTTGTAGGTGTGGATAAGGAGTTTGTATGTGATGCGCTTGTTGACTAAGAGCCAGTGTAGGTCTCTGAGGCGGGAGGGGATGTTGCTGTGTCGGGGGATGTTCAGGATGAATCTGGCTGCGCAGTCTGGACTCTTTGTAGTCTTGATTGAAGTTTCTTGTTGATGCCAGCATAGAGTGCGTTGCCGTAGTCCAGTTTGCTAGTGATGAGTGCATCCGTGACTGTCTTCCGCGTTTTAGGGGGAATCCACTTGAAAATCTTCCACGGGAACTCGGAGGGTGTGAATGCATGACGGACAGACAGCGTTTACTTGGCGGGTCATTGATAGAGAGGAGTCCAGGATGATGCCCAGGTTATGCGCATTGTCTGTGGGGGGTGGGGGCGTTACCCAGAGTGGTGGGCCACCAGGAGTCGTTTCAGGCAGAAGGAGTGGAGCCGATCACAAGGATCTCTGTCTTGTCCGAGTTGAGCTTGAGGTAGCAGGCCTCCATCCAGGCTGAGACTGCTCTCATCCCGTTGTGGAATTTCCTCTTGGCTTGAGCAGAGTCCTCGGACTGACAGGGAGAGGATCAGTTGGGTGTCGTCGGCATAGGAGACTGTTTTGGCCGTGCTGTTTGGTGATCTTGGTAAGTGGGAAATGTAGATGTTGAAAAACTTTGGGCTGAGTGAAGATCCTTGCGTTACTCCCCAGCAAGTGTGTAGAAAGCTGGCTCTGTATTTACTATATCAAAATGAGATACAGAGTGCACAGAGTGCAGGGGTTCCTCAGAGGCTTAACAGAGGTAGTAGATAATACTAATGGTCTCTTTTGTGGTAGTGTGGTCGAGCAGTTACGCTTATCAGAGGGTAGTGCAAAGCATTTGTTGTACACACACAGACAATAGAAGAAGCACACACTCATTGATTTGATTACAGACCAATTGTTTTTATATAGCAAAATATATTTTCTTAATTTATTTTTAGAAACGCACGATTCAAGTTGCAGGTAAGTACTTCAATAGTTTCATATTAACACATGTATCAATAACACTTTGAAATTGATAAGTTACACAGTTTTTGAAATATTGGCAATTATCTGTTTTAAAAGTTGACACTGCAATTTTCAGAAACAATTCCGGTGGACGGTGGGGATAGAAAAGTTAGATCGTTTTACAGGTAAGTACAACAGTTAGAGTTCCAGTCTCCGGGGTTTAGGAAGTCCACAGGTCGGGGTTCAAGTTAACCCCAAACAACCACCACCAGCAACACGGGACTGGCCAGATGCAGAGGTCAACGTGTAGGCAAAATTAACGTGGGCTTCTATATAGACTGGGGGCGCTCCGTTTTAGATCTGCAGGCAGGTAATTACCCGCGTGTTCAATGGGCAGACCTGGTGGGGTTTAGAGGAGCACTGGGGGGGGCACAAGTAGGCACCAAACATACACCCTCAGCAGCGCTGAGGTGGCTGGGTGCAGGGTGCAAACAAGATGTCGGGTCTCCAATAATTCTCTATGAGGGGACCCGGGGGGTCCCTCAGAGGCTGCAGGCGAGGTCCAGGAGGTTGTCTCAGCCAACCCACAGGCTGAACAGGGAGGAGGGCTGCCTGCTGAACGTTGCTGCACCTGAAGTCGGGTTCTCCAAGGCCTGGGGGTTGCGGGTGCAATGTGTCTTTAGATGTTGGATATCTGCGTCCGGGGCTTTCGCGGTTAGGGGGTTCCTCTGGATTCCCTCAGCAGGTGTTGTCTTGGAGGGGTGGAGAGGTCAATCCAGGGTGGTCACTTGCTCAGAATCGCCTGGGGATCCTCTTTAGCTGGTTGGGCCACATGGACACAGGCCGTGGGCATCGGGTGCAGAGTGGTCGGGACTCAAGCATTCGGAGTGGGGTTGGAGTCCTTGGTTGTTGTGTCTTCTTTGGACAGGGCTGCTGTCCACAGGAGTTCTTGGTCCTTTTGGATGCAAGGCAGTTGTCTGGAGCTTGGCAGAGGTCGCTAGTCCCGCTGGATGTGTCGCTGTGCATGTGCAGGTTCTTTAAAGCAGGAGACAGGCCGGTAGGGCTGGGGCCAAGTCAGTTGTCATCTTCCTTCTTCTCTACTGGGGGTTTCAGCTATGCAGTCCTTCTTCTTCTTGTCAGGTCGCCATGAATCTGGTGAGTTGAGATCGGGGAAACCCTTAAATATAAGAATTAGGGGACATTTCAGTGGTCAGAGGACAGTAGCCAATGGCTACGGTTGCTGAGGGTGGCTACACCCTTCCTGTGCCCACTCCCTTTGGGGAGAGGGGCACATTCCTAGCCCTATTGGTCCCTGTCCTCCAAATCAAGATGGAGGATTCTGCAGGGAGGCGGTCACCTCATCTCTCGACACCTTAGGGGTGGTCCAAGCTGGGGTGGTCACTCCTCCATGTGTTCCTAATTTTCCCTCTGGACTTGCCACCAAAAGTGGGGTATTGTTGAGGGGGCGTGCTACTCCACTACCTGGAGTGCCCTGGGGCACTGTAACACGAGGCTTGAGCCTTTGAGGCTCACCGCCAGGTGTTACAGTTCCTGCAGGGGGGAGGTGTGAAGCACCTCCACCCAGGATAGACTTTGTTTCTGGCCACAGAGAGCACAAAGGCTCTCACCCCATGTGGTCAGAAACTTGTCTGAAAGTGGCAGGCTGGCACAAACCGGTCAGTCCTGCACCAGCAGTTTGGCTAACATACAGGGGGCATCTCCACAATGCCCTCTGGGTGCATTTTTCAATAAATCTCTGGCATTAGTGTGGGTTTATTGTGCTGAGAGGTTTGATACCAAACTTCCCAGTATTCAGTGAAGCCATTATAGAGCTGTGGAGTTCGTAATGACAAACTCTCGGACTATATACTCAGTATGGCTACACTGCACTTACAATGTCTAAGAATGGACTTAGACTCCGTAGGGGCATATTGCTCATGCAGCTATGCCCTCACCTGTGGCATAGTGCACCCTACCTTAGGGCTGTAAGGCCCGCTAGAGGGGTGACTTACCTATGCCATAGGCAGTGGTCTGTGGGACTTAACTGTGTGCCATGGGTGTGCCAATTGTGAAAACAAAGGTACAGATTTTGGAAAAGAACACTGGTGTTGGGGCCTGGTTAGCAGGACCCCAGCACTCTTTCAATCAAAGTTGGCATCAGCATAAGGCAAAAAATGTGGGGGGGGGAGGGTAACCATGCCAACAGTGGCACTTTCCTACAAAGTGTCTTTAGGTTCTGACGTGAACGGCTGTAGTCTGACACTCTGTGTTCCTCCAGTGAGGAAGTATCTGATCTAATCCAGGGCTTTGTCTCAGATGCTGGCATCATGCAGCATGTCGCAGAGGGTGGAGTTGTAGACGGTGTCAAATGCAACGGAGAGGTCGCGGAGGATGAAAGCCTTGGATGGGAAAGGGAGCAGAGAGATGGCTCTCTAGTTCTTCAGCTCCCTAGGGTTGGAGGTGGGTTTCTTGAGTATCGGGCTGATTTCGGCAGGCTTCCAGTCTGAGGGGAATATGGCGGTATCGAAGGATTGGTTGATGGTTCGGCAGAGCTCAAGTGCTATGGTGGCAATGCCCAGGTTGAGGATGTGATGAGAGCATGGATCCGAGGGTGCGCCCAAGTGTATGGAGTTCATCAGTCTTTGGGTGTCCTATATGTAGTGGGGGGTCAAGGAGTTCAGCATCTGGTGAGCTGCTAGGTCCGTGGTGGTGAGCGGTGCTGGTGGGTTTCGTTCCTGAAGCCTTCGTAGATGTCCTGGATCTTACGGTGAAAGAAGGTGGTAAGGTCGTTGCAGAGGTCTTGGGAGGGAGGGATGGATGAGGTGTCTGTTCCGGGGGTTTGTGAACTCTGACCATGGCGAAGAGCTCTTTGCTATTGTGAGAGCTGGTGTTGAGGCATGCTTGAAAGGCGGCTTTTTGAGTGGCTCTGATGTTTTGGTAGTGCATTGTGACTGCTGTGCGTTCTTCGGTTGATTAGCTGATCCTCCATTCACATTCCAGTCGTCTGCAGGAGTGCTTGGATTCTTGTAGGTCTGTCGTAAACCACTTGAGTGTTTTGATCTGTTGATTCCCTGCTGTTTTCCTTAGAGGGGTTACGTTGTCAGTGCAGTTTGATAGCCAGCAGTGTAGGTTGCTTGTGGTTTCATTTGCGTCTGCTGCTTCTGTGACTTTGCCCGTGTCTGTTGGGGGGGGTGAGGGGTGTAGTGGCATGCGGTGTTCTTTGTGTAGGTAAAGTGGATGCACTTGTGGTCGATCCAATGGTGTTCAGAGGTGTGGGAGAGGGTGATGTTGTCCCCTGCTGAGAAAACGGGGTTGAGAATGTGTCCAGGCTCTGTGGGTGGGGATTGCATGTATTCAGGAGATCTTCAGGATGCATACTTTCATGTATCGGTCAGCAAGAACCACAAATTTGTGAAACCAAAAGAACATTTTCAATTAAAATTCTCCTATTAGGTCTGAGGTTGTCCCCAAGAGTGTTCTCAAAATATATCACCTCGGGAAATAGGGAATATATATGCATATCCGATTGGTAAAATTTGGCTCCTGATAGCAGTACACTAAATAAAGTGCTTTAACGTTTTCAAAAGGTTGCAGTAATGAACAAGTTGGAACGTCATGTAAATTATAAAAACTGCAGTTCAACTCCACCTGATAGGTTACAGCATTTGGTCCTTTGCCCTTTTCTAGCCTGTTTTCCAGCCAAAGTGAATCCTTCAGCAGAAAAAGTAGAACCTGGTCAACACCAGATATTACTCAGTGTGTCCGATATCATTTCTCAGCACAATGATGTGCACATCCATAGTGCCCCATGCCAGACTACACAGGAGACATTCAGCAGTTAGGAAAAAAATAAGCAATTTTGTTTTTAATTCTAAAGTGTGATGGAAATAAAGGTTTAAGTAATAGAATCAAAACAAATCAAGACACTTTACTTGGCGATGCACAAATTACAAACATTCACTAAACCCCATTTCTATACATTATAATTTGTGTGCAATCTAGTTTTGGCAGTAAAACTGTATGACTGTGCAAATATAGGGGGTCATTCTAAGTCTGGCGGGCGGCAGAGGCCGCCCGCCAGACTTCCCCCCCCCTCCAAAATACCGCTCCGCGGTCGCAAGACCGCTGAGGGTATTTTGGCTTTTGCACTGGGCTGGCGGGCGACCGTCAAAATGCCGCCCGCCAGCCCAGTGCAAAAACCCTTCCCACTAGGACGCCGGCTCAGAATTGAGCCGGCGGAGTGGGAAGGTGCGACGGGTGCAGTGGCACCCGTCGCGTATTTCAGTGTCTGCAATGCAGACACTGAAATACAAAGTGGGGCCCTCTTACGGGGGCCCCTGCAGTGTCCATGCCATTGGCATGGGCACTGCAGGGGCCCCCAGGGGCCCCACGACAACCCATACCGCCATCCTGTTCCCGGCGGGAGAACCGCCAGGAACAGGATGGCGGTATGGGCTGTCAGAATCCCCCATGGCGGCGCAGCAAGCTGCGCCGCCATGGGGGATTCCCAGGGCAGCGGAAAACCGGCGGGAGACCGCCGGTTTTCCTCTTCTGACCGCGGCTGAACCGCCGCGGTCAGAATGCCCTGCGGGGCACCGCCAGCCTGTTGGCGGTGCTCCCGCCGACCCTGGCCCCGGCGGTAAGGAACCGCCGGGGTCAGAATCACCCCCATAGTGTTCATTGCATTGGAAATGATGCTTTCTGTAAATGACGATGAACTACTACACAATGTGTTATTTATATTAAGGAATATCCCGCCTCATTTCCATTAAAGCGAAGTGGGTTGCAAAGATTTGCCTTTCTAAAAATTGAAATGTGGTTCTAAAAAGCTTGGAAAGCAGTGTTGTAGGAGATGTAATATATCCTTCTACAAATCAGTGCATGCTTTCTTTGAGTTTAAAGACTTCTGCTTGACACGCAAGACGTTGCAGTACTCCTTTACCATTCAATATCTAGCAGTTTTAATTTTTATAAAGCACAGCTAGCAACTATTACAGAATATTTAAACTTACCTTCTCCAACATACATTTTCAGAATATTGGTGATTAAAGATCTTTTTGAGAGCTTTGACAAAGTATTCTAGCCAGTGCTATATGCATCGCCCTGGTAACTGAATGTATTATTAGGTGAAGAGATAGCAATCTGTTTGAACCAAAACACATTGCTAGTCTGCAACATTTGTCATGGAAAGTGCTTTCTGCAAATCTATTACATTTAAAACCATTGTACTTTTGATATTGCAGTAAATCCAGACTCCCAGTCAGTGTTTAATTTGAGCCTGTCGTTGCCAGTGGAGCCTACTGACACTTATTGTTGGGGCCTAGTGCTTATTATTTGACATCAGTCATTTACCGAGAGCAAGAGAAGGAAAAACACACAGTGAAAAAGACAGAGGAAGAGAAAATCAGAAACCTATTGAGAAAAGAGAAAGCAGGTACCTTCCAGAGTGGGATAAAGGGGTAGGGAGCATCTGGTATTGGATTAAAGAGGCATGAATGGGATTCAGAACTACGCATCCTTGGTATGCAGTGCACTGATATATGATTGCACTAGCCGCAAGATTCTGAGCAAATGTTTGGGCACCACACGCATTCATGTACAAATAAAGTACTGTTCCCAGTTGAAATATGGGTTAGCTCTGTTGTCTTACCCTGTGTAGCAATAAACCATTAATAACTTGTCCTTACTATTGAAATAATAAGGATTCTCCCAACATGCCTTTCTGCCCAATCCAGGGCAATAGACCTTAGATGTTTTGTATATTATAACCCCGTAAATACTAGCAAGGCAGTGCCTAAATCTTTACCAAGATGGATTGTGTCCTGTATACAGCTGTTACACAATTGCAGATACCCTTCTTGACTATAGACCTAAAGTTTATTCCACAAAGGAAAAAAAGCAACTAACAAAGCCTTATCAAATATCGTGTGAGTCGCAGAAATCTGCAAAACAACACCCTGCAGTCCAATCCATGTGCTTACAAGACACTTATGTCTAGATTCTGACTCCAACATGGATTTTCAAGTGCAGAAGGATCCTAGCATCACTTGGGGCCAGTTGTACAGTGATAGTGCTCATACATTGCATACCATTTTTTACGACCACTATTTAATTTTGCGAACCAACCTATGTACTAATAGGTTGGTTCACAAATGACGAATCATAAAGGGGTCACAGAATTACCTGCCTGACTAATATTCATAAGGCAGTTTTGAATATATGTAGCAGGCAGAGTAGCACTAATGATAATAAAACCGAGAACGTATACAAGCAGTAGTGGAGGTCTTGTAGTTAATTTTAGTCCTTTATATAGGCCCTGAATAAGCAGAGCTTCTGTTTTTTTTTTCTTCTGATTGAGCAGTTTGCCACCGTAGGGAGCTGGGTTCTGCTTGCAGTACCCCATCTGCCCCACCCACTTTTGCTTGTATTCTGGTGCATTTTCGACTGAAAGTGCATTGGGGTCCCTGCTACAGGTTCCCAGTGCCAGATCTTTCCCCAAAACTGCACAGTTGTTTTTCCCAATAGGCAAACCTTTAGCTACCACTATATGTCCCTAGTAAATGATATCCCTGGTACATAGGGCATGGGTAGTAAAGGAAGGCCCCTGAGGGCTGCAGCACGAATTGTGCCACCCTCAGGGACTCCCTCGCTAAGTGCATACAGTGCTGCTTTTGCATACTGCATGTCTTGGTGCAGAACTAAAATTAAAACACGACATGGCACACAGCCTGTGTGCCCTTTCCCCTTTGCACTACATGCAGTAAATGCAAGTCACCCCTCTAACAGGCCTTCCAGCTCTAAAGGCAGGGTGCATTATATTACATGTGAGGACATACCTGCATGAGCACAAATGCCCCTGCTATGTCTGTCGATTGTCAGACATACTAAGTGAATAGTGAATCTATTTTAAGTACATATGCTGGACACTGGCCATTACAAGTTCCCCAGCTCCATATTGGCTTCAGTGACAATAGGGATGTTTGGTATCAAACATTTCATATTAATAAACCCTCACTGAATCCATTGATGGAATTATTAATACATGTACTCAGAGGGCATCTTAGAGGTGCCCCCTGAAAAACCTGCCAACTCCTAGCATGGGCACTGACTGGTCAAAACCAGTACAGCCACCTTAGACTGGGTTCTGGCCTCCCTGAGTGGGAGCCAATGCTCTTGAGGGCTCAGAACAAAGGACTGATCTGGGCAGAGGTATGACCTCCTCTCCCAAGCAAGATGGACATTCCAGGACGGGGAGCTTCAAAGGCCTTGTCTCCTTTGAAATGCGACCCAGGCCTCTCCATATGGTGGAGGAGGCTGAACCCCAGATCCTGACACGACTTTTGGCGGCAGGACTGGCAGGAAAATAAGGTAAATTAGAGAGGAATGCTAACTTCACGCCAGTCCCACCCCTAGGGTGGACGAGCTGAAGGGGCACTACTTTTAAAATCCACACCATCTTACATGGAAGGAATTAGGCCAAGAGGGTTAGGGCTATTCCCACTTCCCAAAGCATGTGGCCATAGGAAGGGTGTAGTCATCCTAAAGGTGAGTAGCCCATTGGCTACCACCTGGCACTCCCTGTAACGCCCCTAAATTCAATAGGTGGCACCGCCGAACCCCAGAATCAGATGTCTCTCGACCTGAGAAAAGCCAGATACCACAAAGTTGCACCAGCAGAGAAGACTGAAGACATCCACTGACTTGCTGACTTGGCCTCAACACTACTGGCCTGTCTGCAGCCTTTAAAAAACCTGCACAAGAAGACAACTTGTCCTGCAGCCCAACGACCTCCAAAGCCTTTGGGAGGACTGCCTGCCTTCAATAAAAAGCAGGAACTCCTGTGGACAGTGAACCTGTCAAAAATAAACCATCTCCAAAGAAGAAGTCTACCTGAGGAGCAGCGAAACCACTGCGTGGCACCACCTCTGCACCAGACGCTCTGCGCGGAGTCCAAGTGGCCAACCAGTCCAGTGAAATTTCCCCAGCACTTCTGACCAAGAGTCTACTTTGGCTAACCCCTATGGACTCCACAGCAACGCCTGCAGCCTAAATCCAAGGACTCCCCCTGTCCGTGACCTGCATGATAAGCTGATTTCAATGCCAAAAGACACCCCTGCACCCAGAGCCCCTGGGCCCCGGGAAGCTAGATTGCCGGTGTCCCTATGAACCCTGGTATCTCAACATACCTGGGCAGCTGTGGGTTGACCTCTCCTGGCTTCCTGGCCAGAGCCTGCAGCCTGTTTCTGAAATTCATCTCCTCCTTTGAATAACATTCTGCACCTGACACTGTTGGCACTCTGCACCCAGCTGCCCCTGTGCAGTTTGGTGCTGCCTTGTGGCCCCTTTGTACTTATCTCAACTCCAGGAGATTGCCCCTTGAACACGCTTTACTCACTTGTAAGTAGCGCTTCAGCACATCCCCAATGCTTCCATTAGATACCATTGGCCACCAATGCTGTGTTGGCACTCTGCACCTGCCACACCTGTGCCGCTGAAGGTGTAAGTTTGGTGTGCATCGTGGGTCCGCCCCCTCCCCCCCCAAGTGCTCGCCTCAACCCCTGGAGACCAACCTCATACACGACTTGTACTTACACGGGAGCAGTCTGTGTTCACTGCCTTCAACACCCCTCCTCCACCCTCCCCGAAGTTTCAATTGACTAACATTGGGCTCCGACTTTGACCTGCACACCCAGCTGTGCACTCTTGGTAGCAACCAGAACCTTGTCCGGTGCTAGTCTAAAACCCTGAAGAATGGGATTATTAGTTGTGTACTTACCTTTGAAACTGCATTCTTGTTTTCCTCCCATAGGTTAACACTGAAGACTCTGAAATTTTTTGAAATAGCGAAGTATTTTTAATGTAAAAACTGCTTACTTACAACAAAGTTCTTTGGTTCAAAGCATATATAAAAGGAACTGTTACGTTTCTAAAATGGTCTTTTGTATTCATTCTTTGAGTGTGTGTCTCTTTTATTGGCTCTGTGAGTACAACAAATGCCTAATTCGACTCCTTGATAAGCCTAACTAGTCGCCCACACTACCACAAAAAAGAGCACTAGACCTATCCATTTCTGCGTCTGCAAACCTTTGGGTCCCAAGCTCGCTATGCTACCAGATTAAAGCTAGCCTGGCCGATGAGGGGGATACCCCAAAACCGTTCCCAGGATGCTTGTATCTATTCCAGGGAGGGCTTGTCCTGGCAGTTCGGGCTGGACTGTTCCCAGGGGAAGTAGAGTCAAGTCTGATTTGCATATGGCTGGGTCCATACTGGAACGGCATGGCAAGCAACAAACTGATGGATTATACCCAGATTTGTGACTGGGAGTGAATGTTTGATTTGTCCTGCATTCCGTCCATCATCTGTTCTTTTTGCTGTAGCATGCCTTTGGCCATTCTCTCTGCTGAGTACCTACAGGGGCTTCATGCGTCAGAGCCTTCGTTGTCTTTCATTATTGACATATGTGCTGTAGCTGGTGATATCAGCGAGATCAGTGATGTCATAAGTAGTATATAGGAGTTTGAGTTCTGATTGTCTAGCTAATTATAAATGAAACATTTTAATGTTGATGTTTAGGTTTTGATTCTTACTGTAACAGCATGTCAGCATCAATTTAAAAAATGTTTTAGGTATTAGATCTTCTTCAATAGCAGATCTGTAGTTGTGGCTGATGTGGTTATTCATCAGTTTGTTGAGATTTCCAATAATTTTGATGTCTTTTTACAAATATAAAACTAGCATTTCCAGAAAGGTGTATGTGCACCTAAGATTGATCCTGGAACGTTTTGTGCAAATTGATCACTGTGAATGGTGGTGTTATTGTGTGTGGGGGAGGGGGACAGAAAAAACAAAAAGTAAAGAATAACGGAGCACTCAATATACATATGTGTCCAGTATCCTATTTGTTTAAATCTGTTTATATGTATTGCCACATACCACAATAATTACTAATTAATCCACTTCAAACATTTAGTTAGGTTACATCTTCTACAGATTAAAATTTAATAGAATTACCTGTCCTATCCTCAGTTCAAACTGAATTGTTAATTGGTGCCTTATCATTTATTTCAAGTTCCAGCTCTTCACATCTTGGCCACACATGTGTTTTAGTGTTAGAGCACTACTGTTGAGTACATATTACAATGCTCAAATTTACGAGGGATGTGTAACTAAACAATCATTGTTGCCCTTGATTTGAAGGACTGCAAAACATACATGCTTTATTTAAAGTGCTACAAGAATTTTTGCTCAATGTACTTTTCCCCACCAGCGGTACTTCCATTTACTAAAACTAGTTTACATTTTCTGGAAAAAAGCGGTTCTAGAAGTATTGAGAAGTTTAAAAAAAAATAGCACTTTGAGTAGGGCGTGTCATTCAGAAAAGCTTGGTGTCCAGCTCCACAGAACCTGTTGGGCATGGCCTTTGATTGTGTTCAGTGGGCTCTGGGTGAAGGAGGACAGGGTGCAGGGTAAAACAAAGGCCAGCCTCCTAGATCCTAGAGTAAGCAGACTATGGGGGACTGAGTATAGGGTGTAATTAAGACTAACGGTTTGGTCCACCCTGCTTTGCAGGCAGGTTGGATGGGTGCAAGGTGCGGTCAGGGTACAGGGTCTTGGGACATCATGGCACTAGTTGCTGTGGGTGACCAAAGTCCGCACTTGCACCTCGATGCCATCCCTATAAATTCCTTAAGGAGCTGCTCATGACCACTTGACAGGTAGTCAGTGGCCCAGCATGTTTCCCACCGTTGTCTACCAGAGATGCTTGTACTTTTTGAAGGCCACGGCAGATGTCAGTGCCGTTATCCTGCTGCACAACTTTCATAGCTGCCAGCTTACATAATTCTGTCAAACTAATAAAATGTTCTTACTGGCACCCGTCACCACCCCCAAAAACACCCCCTTCAACACCCGCCAACATTATTGCAAATGAGTTGAGAGGTAACAGATATGGTCTGTGCTAGGTAAGTATTCAGTGTTAATAATATTATACATGAAGGAACATTACAATTCTATCAGACTACATATGGAGATGTTGTACAGTGTATAGACTGATCATAGACACAGCTATACAAGGCCACCCTTTATGCTGAGAGCTGTGTAGGCTTGGCCCAAAACATGGCCATAGGCCTCACCTTTGCCAAAGCCTACTTTGCTTCCTGGTGCTTCAAATGGAATCACCGTTCTCAGGGCAAGATTGCGTTTTATAAAGTTATGAAAACATGATGTGTCTGTTGTACTTGTGTATGACTGGATCATGTTTTAACTTGACAGGAACGTACCACGTCATTTTGGATGAAAGCCACTACAAGGAGCTGCTGATGCAGCATGTCATTCCACCTCCTGCAAGCTCGGGTTCCGAGTGCTCACTTATCCGGATGGGTATGTGATTGGTTGTTATTTCCTCTTTAAAACTTTATTTCTTTATATAATAAACAGGTAACCAAGTTGGCTAATAACATAAACTTAGACTAGAGTTTAATGCCACTGTTAAATACATGCTGTATCCAATTCATATTTCATTCTCTGCTGCCTTATTTTTAACACGTTTATCTTGTAGTTTAGAATGGTAATAACGTTCATATTCACATTTATAAAATTTATATATTTCTCACATTTATATGTATTATCTATGCTCTAGGGAAGGGAAATGAACATCTTAAGAGGAAGATGATAGCAATTTCCTCATCACACAATATTAAAACAGGGCATGACGCCTACGTTGTATTAACTACTTACGTAAATAGTCCTTTTCTGGATTAACATGTACGTTATTTCACCATCAAATGGTTGGGTCTCCATGTGACGAGGGAGTGAAACAAGGTAGGGGTCATGGAGGACACCCTTTTTAAGTTTTGCCAGAACTGCCGCCACAAATTCGCTCAGCGTGACCCACATAAATTCTGCAACCTCTGCCTGCAGAGAAACCACAGGGACTAGGACTTTGAGGCCTGCACTGCATTTGTGCCGAAGACCCTGAAAGCTCGCCGAAAACAGAGAGAAGAGCATCACTCAGCAATGTTCAGCCAAAAACCGCAACTGTCCTTGAAGGATATAGGCCTCTCCAGCGACGACGAGGAACAGGCCGGATGCGCAGAATCAGCCCATGGGGTATCTGACATAGAAGTCCTCGAGGGGGATGCTGAGAAGAAATGTACGGCAAAAAAATCGGCAAAGGACACCGAGGAAAAAAACCCAAGAAGGTAAGAAGAATGCCCAAACCGTCAGAGACCCGGTTCCCTGAAAGAAGTCGCACAAGGCAGCCCCAACGCCCAAGAAAACGGCAATCGAGGGCCAGCCACGAAACAGAGGCACACGGATCCGAGCACAGGGATCTGGTTAAAGGCAGAATGTTGAAACAGACCAAACCCACCATGGAGGGAAACCCCTCGAAAGAGACCCCAAAACTTTCGGAGAAGGGACCGACTGCTCTGAAAAATAGGGCATCCTCAACGCAGGATGTTGAAAAGGCCTTGGAGGTGGTGAAGAAAAGGTGAAGGCTGCAAGCCAAACTGGCAACACTTTCTTCAGCACAAGAAAGAAATTGATGAGGCTCATAATACCAATCAAGACCTCCACAACCGCACATATCGAAGAGGAAGCGACCGCTTCAGAAGCCCTTGCAACACCAGAACCACATGGGAAAGAGATTGAGGAGTGCTTCTATGACCCTGAGAGGGAGGAAGCAATAGACGTTTTCGAGGAAGACTAGAATGACCTCAAAACAGAAAGCCCAGAAGAGGAGGTCGACAACTACCCCTAGAGATCTTCACCCCAGACAACATCACTTTCTATAATGGACTGAACATACGAACTGCCAAACCTTATGGAGTACCCTTGGAGGAGGAGAAACTCTTGCTTCCTCGTAGAAACCCTTACGCCAACAAGTATGGAATACCTCTGTTATGATACCTAGCATATTGGACCAGGGCAAGGAAGCTTTCAGCGAACCAGCCTCCAGTAAAGAGTAACACAGAGAATAGCGAAGTACAAACTTCTTTGAAAGTCCCATACATACAAGGAAACTCCTTGGCAGACTGCATCATTGTCACTATGGCAAGAAGGAGGAGTAATGCCGATACCTCCACAGGACCACCCCCTGAGATGGAAAGCAAAAGACTGGACATGTTAGGAAGGAAAATGGAAAGAGAAGCAGCAGCACAATGGTGGGATAGCCATTTCTAATGCCCCCCTCAACAGATATGGCCACTAACAATGGGACGAAATAGAGGAGCTAATGAAAAAACTCCTAGAAGAGGATAGGAAAAGAGCCAAAGTGATTATTCAGGAAGGGAAATATATCGCCAACACTTGTTTAAAATCAGCATCAGACACAGAGATACTGCTAGCAGACAAGTGTGTACGGGTACAATCCTCAGAAGACATGCCTGGCTCAGGATCTCAGGTTTTAAACCTGAAGTCAAGGCCTCTGTTAATAATCCCTTCACAGGAGAGGCCTTGTTCAGACAGGAAGCAGACGAGTCCTTGCAACAAATCAAAAAGGACAACGAGGTGTCAAAGGCAGTGGGTGCTCTACAATACAGGGGTATTTTCAGGAGAGTAAACATACCCAGAAGACACTCACGAAGGGGACTTTTCCCAGTGGGACAACAGCAGCAACAAGGCCAAGGCATCACACCACAGGCTGGCCAACAATCTGGATACTAGCAACGGCAGCACCCCTCAAGGCAGCCCTTTCATAGTAGAGGGAGGGTCAGAGGCCAAAACCCCAAGAGGAGGTGGAGGGACCTCAAAGTGACTCAAATTCAGCCTCATATCCACACACAACACCTGTGGTTGTGGCAGAATAGCGTATTACTCATACAAATTGACAAAGATAACAACAGACAAATGAGTTCTAAACGTGGTACACCACGGTTACTATATAGAGCTAACAAGCCCTCCAATACCAAGACCACCAAAAGGGAAGAAGTTTCAGGTAAAAGAACTGGTACAATTAAGAAACTAGGTAAAAGCACTCCTATACAAACATGCAATAGAAAGAGTACCAGAAAGGGAGTTAAACAAGGGAAACTGCTCCCCTTACTTTTTGGTGCCAAAAACGGACCTCACAATAAAACCAATCCTGGACCTTAGGTTCATCAACAAATTAATCTGCACAAAGCGTTTCAAGATGACAGCAGTACAAGAGGTCTTCCCACTTACAAAAGTGGGACTGTATGGCAACCATAGATCTATAAGAGGCCTACATGCACATACACATGAATTAAGCACACAAAAAGTCCCTCAGGTTCGTACTCGAGAAGGTTCACTTTCAGTTCAAGGTGTTACCCTTTGGAATAAAGCCGGCACCAAGTGTTTTTACAAAATACCTGGCAACAATCCCAGATTCCTAAGAAGGAGCGGGAATTCACATATACCCCTACCTGGATGACTGGCTGATAAAAGCAAAAACAAAGGAGAAATGTCAAAGGGATACTCACACAGTGATCATAACGTACAAAAACTAGTTCAGCATAAACCACAAAAAATCACCCCCAGAACCACAACTGGAGACGATCTTCCTAGGAGCAAGACTAGATGCAAGGCAAGCATACGCATACCCTACTCAGAAGAGAGTACAGACAATCACAGAGCAAAATCGCCTTTACCAGGGGGGACATCTCTGACAGTGAGGACATTCATGAAACTAATGGCCATGATGGCATCATGCATTCCCCTCATAACCCGTGTGAGACTCCACATGCCATTTTTTAGGAATGGCTAAGCAACAGCTGGTCACAAGCCATCAGGAGTTGGGAAAATCTAGTAGTTGTAACAGAGAGATTACAGAGAGAAATACAATGGTAGGCATCCAAAGACATAACCAAGGGGAGACCTTTCAAGACAACCACTCCATTGGTAACCATCACAACAGATGCGTCTTACAAGGGATGGGAAATACACACAGGCAACTTTAGAATTCAGGGCCAGCGGAACAAGATAGATGAATAAGACACGTCAACTTCCTAAAGATGAAGACAGTGTTACTAGCACTAAAAGCCTTTCAAACACAAGTAGCACAGAAAAACGTACTAATCCAAACAGACAACACAACAACAATGTTCTACCTGAACAAACAAGGAGGCAAAAGGTGTTTTATCCTAAGCACACTAGCCCAAGAAATATGGGAATGGGCGATACCACTAGAGATCAAATTGCAAACAGTCCACTTACAGGGGAAAGACAACATAGAGGCAGACAGGAAAGCAGCCCACACGAATGCAAGTTAAAACAAGAAAGTCTAGAAAAATCTTTATGATTTGGGGCACACCATCAATCGACCTGTTCGCTTCAGCAGAAAACAGGAAATGCCAATTGCTCACCTCCAGGTTTCAACACCGACAGTCAGAACTAAACTGGTCAGGGAGATTTTCCTGCACCTTTCCTCTGATTCCCATAATACCAAAAGTACTGGAGAAGGCCAGGTGTAAGGAAATGCCTCCTTGGCATGGTTGCCCCCTGACTTTTTGCCTTTGCTGATGCTATGTTTACAATTGAAAGTGTGCTGAGGCCTGCTAACCAGGCCCCAGCACCAGTGTTCGTTCCCTAACCTGTACTTTTGTATCCACAATTGGCAGACCCTGGCATCCAGATAAGTCCCTTGTAACTGGTACTTCTAGTACCAAGGGCCCTGATGCCAAGGAAGGTTTCTAAGGGCTGCAGCATGTCTTATGCCACCCTGGAGACCTCTCACTCAGCACAGACACACTGCTTGCCAGCTTGTGTGTGCTAGTGAGGACAAAACGAGTAAGTCGACATGGCACTCCCCTCAGGGTGCCATGCCAGCCTCTCACTGCCTATGCAGTATAGGTAAGACACCCCTCTAGCAGGCCTTACAGCCCTAAGGCAGGGTGCACTATACCATAGGTGAGGGTACCAGTGCATGAGCATGGTACCCCACCAGTGTCTAAACAAAACCTTAGACATTGTAAGTGCAGGGTAGCCATAAGAGTATATGGTCTGGGAGTCTGTCAAACACGAACTCCACAGCACCATAATGGCTACACTGAAAACTGGGAAGTTTGGTATCAAACTTCTCAGCACAATATATGCACACTGATGCCAGTGTACATTTTATTGCAAAATACACCCCAGAGGGCACCTTAGAGGTGCCCCCTGAAACTTAACCGACTGTCTGTGTAGGCTGACTAGTTCCAGCAGCCTGCCACACCAGAGACATGTTGCTGGCCCCATGGGGAGAGTGCCTTTGTCACTCTGAGGCCAGTAACAAAGCCTGCACTGGGTGGAGATGCTAACACCTCCCCCAGGCAGGAGCTGTGACACCTGGCGGTGAGCCTCAAAGGCTCACCCCTTTGTCACAACCCAGCAGGGCACTCCAGCTTAGTGGAGTTGCCCGCCCCCTCCGGCCACGGCCCCCACTTTTGGCGGCAAGGCTGGAGGGAACAAAGAAAGCAACAAGGAGGAGTCACTGGCCAGTCAGGACAGCCCCTAAGGTGTCCTGAGCTGAGGTGACTCTAACTTTTAGAAATCCTCCATCTTGCAGATGGAGGATTCCCCCAATAGGGTTAGGATTGTGACCCCCCTCCCCTTGGGAGGAGGCACAAAGAGGGTGTACCCACCCTCAGGGCTAGTAGCCATTGGCTACTAACCCCCCAGACCTAAACACGCCCTTAAATTTAGTATTTAAGGGCTACCCTGAACCCTAGAAAATTAGATTCCTGCAACTACAAGAAGAAGGACTGCCTAGCTGAAAACCCCTGCAGAGGAAGACCAGAAGACGACAACTGCCTTGGCTCCAGAAACTCACCGGCCTGTCTCCTGCCTTCCAAAGATCCTGCTCCAGCGACGCCTTCCAAAGGGACCAGCGACCTCGACATCCTCTGAGGACTGCCCCTGCTTCGAAAAGACAAGAAACTCCCGAGGACAGCGGACCTGCTCCAAGAAAGGCTGCAACTTTGTTTCCAGCAGCTTTGAAAGAACCCTGCAAGCTCCCCGCAAGAAGCGTGAGACTTGCAACACTGCACCCGGCGACCCCGACTCGGCTGGTGGAGATCCAACACCTCAGGAGGGACCCCAGGACTACTCTGATACTGTGAGTACCAAAACCTGTCCCCCCTGAGCCCCCACAGCGCCGCCTGCAGAGGGAATCCCGAGGCTTCCCCTGACCGCGACTCTTTGAATCCTAAGTCCCGACGCCTGGGAGAGACCCTGCACCCGCAGCCCCCAGGACCTGAAGGACCGGACTTTCACTGGAGAAGTGACCCCCAGGAGTCCCTCTCCCTTGCCCAAGTGGAGGTTTCCCTGAGGAACCCCCCCCTTGCCTGCCTGCAGCGCTGAAGAGATCCCGAGATCTCTCATAGACTAACATTGCGAACCCGGCTACTTTGGACCAAGAACTAAGCCCTGTAAGTGTCCTACTTACCTGGTTAACCTAACAAATACTTACCTCCCCTAGGAACTGTGAAAATTGCACTAAGTGTCCACTTTTAAAACAGCTATTTGTCAATAACTTGAAAAGTATACATGCAATTTTTATGATTTAAAGTTCCTAAAGTACTTACCTGCAATACCTTTCGAATGAGATATTACATGTAGAATTTGAACCTGTGGTTCTTAAAATAAACTAAGAAAAGATATTTTTCTATACAAAAACCTATTGGCTGGATTTGTCTCCGAGTGTGTGTACCTCATTTATTGTCTATGTGTATGTACAACAAATGCTTAACACTACTCCTTGGATAAGCCTACTGCTCGACCACACTACCACAAAATAGAGCATTAGTATTATCTATTTTTACCACTATTTTACCTCTAAGGGGAACCCTTGGACTCTGTGCATGCTATTCCTTACTTTGAAATAGCACATACAGAGCCAACTTCCTACACCAGGCAACAAGGGACGAATCTCATCCTAATAGCCCCACAGTGGGCCAGACAAACCTGGCATTCAAATCTACTCGAGTTGTCCAAAGGACAGATGATCAGGGTGGAGCAAGACCTGCTCACAATGCAAAAGGGATGGGCGTTCCAGCAATGCTCAATCTAACAGCATGGCGCCTGAATACATAGAATTTAGACACCTAAACCTACCACCTAGGACCATGGAAATACTGAAGGATGCTAGAAAGCTAACAAGGCAATGCTACACATCAAAATGGAAAAGGTACCTCTTATGTAGCACAAAGAACAATGCCTTCGAGACAATATCCAAACAGGAAACCTGCTGGACAGTGGGATCAACTACTCGTCTCTCAAAGCATACTTGGCAGCAGTTGTGGCCTACAACAGGGGAACTCTGTGTAAAAGTTTTTTCATAGCACCTGTAATAAAGAGGTTCCTGGAGGGATCCAAAAGAATTGCCCTCCCCCCAAGGAAAGCACCAGCCCCAATGTGGAGCTTGAACACAATATTAACACAATTGATGACAAAACCGTTTGAGCGTATGCACAAAGCAGAGCTCCGATTTACCACATTAAAAACTGCTTTTCTGATAGCAGTCACATTGCTACGAAGGGTAAGTGAGCTTCGAGCACTAACAATACAGGAACCATACATGCAAATTTACAAGGACAAAGTAGTTCTTAGGTCAAATCCTCAATTCCTACCTAAGGTGGTAAGCAAATTCCACATCAACCAAAGCATCCAGTTGCCAGTATGCTTTAAGAATCTACAGACACAACTTGAAAAGACATTACATACTCTTGATGTAAGAAGAGCGCTGATTTACTACCTAGAGAAAACCAAAGTTTCACAAGGGAAACCAACTGTTAGTTTCTTATGCCAAATCCAGTAAGGGGTCACTTGTCACAAAGGGAACTATTGCACGATGGATCGTGATGACAATTCAAACATGCCACACCTTAGCTGGCAAATGCCTACTGCATTGCCCTAAAGCACACTCAACAAGAAGGAAGAGCGCAACACTAGTATTCATGGCAAATGTGCCCATAGACACTATCTGCGCAGCAGCAACATGAGCATCCCCACACACATTCACGAAGCATTATTCTGTGGACATGCAAATGCATAACGAAGCTCAAGTGGGACAGAAGGTACTACAGCATCTGTTTGCATGCTCAGCATATCATCCCAACCAACGCAAAGAAGGGGAACTGCTACATAATCTAATGCACAGCATGTGAATCCAGAAGAGGATTCGTGCTGCAAAACAAAATGTTTACTTACCAGTCGGAGTGTAGTTTTGCAGCCTGAAGAGTTTTCTGGATTCACATGTGACCCATCCATTTCCCCAAATTGAGAACAAGACAAACAGGTGGGGAAGAGGTCAGATACAAAGATACGCTTTAAAACAGAAGAAAAGAAAATAAAGAACAAGAACAGAAAAAGAATCTGAAGATGACAACCACGCACAGAAACTTCTGGGGTGCAGTCTGACATCAGACAGGGGACATAGCAAGCAACAAATGGTGGTCGACGACGCCCCAAAAAAAAAAAAAAAAAAAGAAAAGGGAAAAATAAGAGAAAACAGGCAACGCCGGACCCAACCACTAGATGGCGCAATAATGCACAGCATGTGAATTCAGAAAACTCTTCAGGCTGCAAATTTACTCCTACTTGTAATTAACCATGTCGTTTTTGAAAAATGTTAGACATAGCATATGCTAATGAGTTCACTGAAAACCTTATGTTCGATGGCATCTGTCGCTGTAGATACACATGTTGTGCATAGCCCGCCATCTGGTGTTGGGTCGGAGTGTTACAAGTTGTTTTTCTTCGAAGAAGTCTTTCGAGTCACGGGACCGAGGGACTCCTCCTCTTTGTCTCCATTGCGCATGGGCGTCGACTCCATCTTCGATTGTTTTCTTTCCGCCATCGGGTTCGGACGTGTTCCTTTCGCTCCGGGTTTCGGAACGGAAAGTTAGCTCAAAATCGGAAAATTACGTCGGTATTGTTGCGTTCGGGATCGAGTTAGATAGCATCGACATCGCCTCGAAACAATAACATCTCCGTTGCCCTTCGGGGTAGTTTTCGATCCCCTGTCGGGGCCTGGTCGGCCCGACCGCGTGTGACATCGACGCTGATGGAACGGACCCCGTTCCGATTCTGTCCTAAATGCCACAACAAATACCCATATACAGACCAACATTCGGTCTGTAACCTGTGCCTGTCGCCCGAGCACAGGGAAGAAACTTGTGAGGCCTGTCGTGCGTTCCGGTCCCGAAAAACGCTCCGTGACCGATGAGCCAGAAGACTGCAAATGGCGTCCACGCCGACAGGACACCGAGAATTCGAGGAACAAGAAGAAGTAGAAGCCTTCTCGATCCATGAATCGGACTCGGACGAATTCGACGACCATGAAACAGTGAGTAAGACGTCGAAGATAGCACATAAGAAAACTGACAAGGCCCAGGGGACGCCACTGCCATCAGGCCATGGCTCAACCCATAAAAGCGGTGACCGACCATCGGCACCGAAGAAGGCCGAAATAGTGCCGAGATCGTCCGACTCGGGTCGAGACACAGGCACCCAGCCATCTCGGGACCGAGATAGTGCTGCCGACAAAGATCGACGCCGAGATAGCGGAGCCGAAGCTGCTCGACGCAGAGACAGCGGCACCGAGGAGGATCGACGCCGAGAGGGTTCGACTCCGAAAAAGAGAAAAGTCGCCTCGGAGCCGAAAAAGAGCGTGGACATAGTTTCGGTGCCAAAACGACCCGCAACCGAGCCAACTACCGGTTCCTATTCAGAGGAACAATCACTGTCCTCTCAAATGCGAAAGCATAGATTCGAGGAGGAATTACAATCCACCGAGGTGGACCACACTCAAAAACAGATTTTTATACAGAGTGGAACAGGGAAAATAAGCACCCTTCCCCCTATTAGGAGGAAGAGGAGACTTGAATTCCAACAAGAACAAGCACCACAAACAAAACTGGTGAAGAAGGTAACTCCGCCACCCTCTCCTCCACCTGTAGCTCACATTTCACCGGCACAGACTCCGTCACATTCACCGGCTCACACCACCTTAAGCCAAGGTGACCAGGACCAAGATGCTTGGGACTTATACGACGCCCCAGTGTCAGACAACAGTCCAGAGGCGTATCCTACAAAGCCCTCACCACCAGAAGACAGCACAGCATATTCACAAGTGGTGGCTAGAGCAGCAGAGTTCCATAACGTGTCTCTACACTCGGAGCCTGTCGAGGATGACTTCCTCTTCAACACCCTCTCTTCCACACATAGCACCTACCAAAGCCTGCCTATGCTCCCAGGAATGCTAAGGCACGCAAAGGACATATTCAAAGAGCCTGTCAAGAGTAGGGCAATAACACCGAGGGTGGAAAAGAAATATAAAGCACCTCCCACAGACCCAGCTTTCATCACCTCACAACTGCCACCAGATTCGGTTGTGGTAGGGGCAGCTCGCAAGAGAGCAAACTCTCACACATCGGGCGATGCACCACCCCCGGATAAGGAGAGCCGCAAGTTCGATGCAGCCGGTAAAAGGGTCGCAGTACAGGCTGCAAACCAGTGGCGCATCGCTAACTCTCAAGCGCTCCTAGCGCGATATGACAGAGCCCACTGGGACGAGATGCAACACCTCATTGAGCATCTACCCACAGAACTACAAAAGAGGGCGAAACAAGTGGTTGAGGAGGGCCAAAACATCTCCAATAACCAGATACGCTCCTCTATGGACGCAGCGGACACAGCGGCAAGAACAATTAACACGGCAGTAACCATACGAAGGCACGCGTGGCTACGAACATCTGGTTTTAAACCAGAGATACAGCAGGCGGTGCTCAATATGCCATTCAATGAGCAACAATTGTTCGGACCTGAAGTGGACACGGCAATTGAGAAGCTAAAAAAGGACACTGACACTGCAAAAGCCATGGGCGCGCTCTACTCCCCGCAGAGCAGAGGCACTTTCAACACCTTCCGCAAGACAACCTTTAGAGGGGGGTTTCGGGGTCAAGCCACACAAGCCAGTACCTCACATTCAACACCGTCCACCTACCAGGGACAGTACCAAAGGGGAGGCTTTCGGGGCCAATACAGAGGAGGACAATTCCCTAGAAGCAGGGGAAAATTTCAAAGCCCCAAAACACCTACAACCAAACAGTGACTCACACGTCACTCATCCCCTCCACACAACACCAGTGGGGGGAAGAATAAGTCCGTATTACCAAGCGTGGGAGAAAATAACAACAGACACTTGGGTCTTAGCAATTATCCAACATGGTTATTGCATAGAATTTCTACAAATCCCTCCAAACATACCACCAAAAACACAGAATATATCAAAACAACATTCGGAACTCCTAGAAATAGAAGTTCAAGCATTACTGCAAAAGAACGCAATAGAACTGGTACCAGATACACAAACGAATACAGGGGTTTACTCACTGTACTTTCTAATACCAAAGAAGGACAAAACACTGAGACCAATCCTAGACCTCCGAACACTAAACACATACATCAAATCAGAACACTTTCACATGGTCACGCTACAGGAAGTGTTACCATTGCTAAAGCAACAAGATTACATGACAACCTTAGATCTCAAAGACGCGTATTTCCACATACCAATACATCCGTCGCACAGAAAATACCTAAGGTTCGTATTCAAAGGAATACATTACCAATTCAAAGTATTGCCGTTCGGTTTAACAACTGCACCAAGAGTCTTCACAAAATGCCTAGCAGTAGTGGCTGCACACATCAGAAGGCAGCAAATATACGTATTCCCGTATCTAGACGACTGGCTAATCAAGACCGACTCACTGACAAGGTGCTCACACCACACAGATCAGGTCATACAAACCCTCTACAAACTCGGTTTCACCATCAACTATGCGAAATCACACATTCTGCCGTGCAAAGTACAACAATACCTAGGAGCGACAATAGACACAACGAGGGGAATAGCCACTCCAAGTCCACAAAGGGTTCAACATTTCCAAAAGATTATACAACGCATGTATCCAACACAAAGAATACAGGCGAAGATGATATTACAACTCCTAGGCATGATGTCCTCATGCATAGCCATTGTCCCGAACGCAAGACTACACATGAGGCCCTTACAACAGTGCCTAGCATCACAATGGTCACAAGCACAGGGTCGCCTTCTAGATCTGGTGTTAATAGACCGCCTAACATACCTCTCGCTTCTATGGTGGAACAATATAAATTTAAACAAAGGGCGGCCTTTCCAAGACCCAGTGCCACAATACGTGATAACAACAGATGCTTCCATGACAGGGTGGGGAGCACACCTCAATCAACACAGCATACAAGGACAATGGGATGTACATCAAAGAAAGCTGCATATAAATCACCTCAAACTACTAGCAGTTTTCCAAGCATTAAAAGCATTTCAACCAATCATAACTCACAAATACATTCTTGTCAAAACGGACAACATGACAACAATGTATTATCTAAACAAACAGGGGGGACACACTCGACACAGCTGTGCCTTCTGGCACAAAAGATATGGCAATGGGCAATTCACAACCACATTCGCCTAATAGCACAATTTATTCCAGGGATCCAAAATCAACTAGCAGACAATCTCTCTCGAGATCACCAACAGGTCCACGAATGGGAAATTCACCCCCAAATTCTAAACACTTACTTCAAACGTTGGGGAACACCTCAAATAGACTTATTTGCAACAAAGGAGAACGCAAAATGCCAAAACTTCGCATCCAGATACCCACACAGGCAGTCTCAAGGCAATGCCCTATGGATGAACTGGTCAGGGATATTTGCGTACGCTTTTCCCCCTCTCCCTCTCCTTCCATATCTAGTAAACAAATTGAGTCAAAACAAACTCAAACTCATACTGATAGCACCAACATGGGCAAGGCAACCATGGTACACAACACTGCTAGACCTATCAGTAGTACCCCACGTCAAGTTGCCCAACAGGCCAGATCTGTTAACACAACACAAACAACAGATCAGGCATCCAAACCCAGCATCGCTGAATCTAGCAATCTGGCTCCTGAAATCCTAGAATTCGGACACTTAAACCTCACACAAGAATGTATGGAAGTCATAAAGCAAGCTAGAAGACCATCCACTAGACACTGCTATGCAAGCAAATGGAAAAGGTTTGTTTGCTACTGCCATCATAATCAAATTCAACCATTACACGCATCTCCAAAGGATGTAGTGGGTTACTTACTACACTTACAAAAATCGAACCTGGCCTTCTCTTCCATTAAAATACACCTCGCAGCAATATCTGCATACCTGCAGATTACCCATTCAACTTCACTATTTAGGATACCTGTCATTAAAGCGTTTATGGAAGGCCTCAAAAGAATTATACCACCAAGGACACCACCTGTTCCTTCATGGAACCTCAACATCGTCTTAACAAGACTCATGGGTCCACCCTTTGAACCTATGCATTCTTGCGAAATACAATTCCTAACCTGGAAAGTTGCATTTCTCATCGCCATCACATCTCTAAGAAGAGTAAGTGAAATTCAGGCGTTTACAATACAAGAACCTTTTATCCAACTACACAAAAATAAAGTAGTCCTAAGGACCAATCCTAAATTTTTTGCCAAAGGTGATTTCACCGTTCCACCTAAATCAAACGGTAGAGCTACCAGTGTTCTTCCCACAGCCAGATTCCATAGCTGAAAGGGCACTACATACATTAGACGTCAAAAGAGCACTAATGTACTACATCGACAGAACTAAAAACATCAGAAAAACTAAACAACTGTTTATTGCATTTCAAAAACCTCACGCAGGAAACCCAATATCGAAACAGGGTTTAGCCAGATGGATAGTTAAGTGCATCCAAATCTGCTACCTTAAAGCAAAAAGACAACTGCCCATTACACCAAGGGCACACTCAACCAGAAAGAAAGGCGCTACCATGGCCTTCCTAGGGAATATTCCAATGCACGAAATATGTAAGGCAGCCACATGGTCTACGCCTCACACATTTACCAAGCACTACTGTGTAGACGTGCTATCCGCACAACAAGCCACAGTAGGTCAAGCCGTACTAAGAACCTTATTTCAGACTACTTCCACTCCTACAGGCTGAGCCACCGCTTTTGGGGAGATAACTGCTTACTAGTCTATGCACAACATGTGTATCTACAGCGACAGATGCCATCGAACTGAAAATGTCACTTACCCAGTGTACATCTGTTCGTGGCATCAGTCGCTGAAGATTCACATGTGCCCACCCACCTCCCCGGGAGCCTGTAGCCGTTTGGAAGTTAGCTTCAACTTTGTACATTTGTAAATATATTAAATCTTAAATAGGTACATACTTATTCACTCCATTGCATGGGCACTATTACTAATAAACAACTCCTACCTCACCCTCTGCGGGGAAAACAATCGAAGATGGAGTCGACGCCCATGCGCAATGGAGACAAAGAGGAGGAGTCCCTCGGTCCCGTGACTCGAAAGACTTCTTTGAAGAAAAACAACTTGTAACACTCCGACCCAACACCAGATGGCGGGCTATGCACAGCATGTGAATCTTCAGCGACTGATGCCACGAACAGATGTACACTGGGTAAGTGACATTTTCATTGCCTATCAACCAGTGCACAGTTTCTGATCTGCCTCAAACACTGATGGCATGCGGACATTTAGTGATCTAGTTTGAAAAGAATGTCTAGTGTTTAAGAAAGAAAGACACAGGCCTTTTCTCACTCGTCCAACCAAATAATTCTTTGAATACCAGCACTGGGGATGTTTATCATTGCTACTGATGAAACTGAAAATAGTACAATATATTAACTGTTGTGTGTAATTCATAAAAAGATTGATCATCATTTGTTTAGGTGAAAGCTATGAATTGAGATTTTGTGACAAAAAGCTGATAATGAAAGGTTAATTTTAATAGAATCACAATTACTTCCCTTCTGAAACAAATTTTGCATACAGCTGCTCTCCAGGGCTTTGGGACAACTGGCTCAACACCTGTGGTGGCTTGCACAGCTTCATCTGTGTTATCGGTGCTAATAGATAATAGTTGCAGAACCGGATAGTCCTTTTCAATGGGCAACCAGCATAATAATTTTTAATCTCTGCTTTTTGAGTCTTTAAATATATATATAGTAATTTAGTTAATTGAATCCAGTACTTTTTTGCATAGTTGGAGGCATAGCTAAACCAATTATGCTTAAAAGTAACACCCAATGTGACCCTTGAACAAAACGCAAAAAACTGTTCTTAGTTGCTAAATCAGTGCAATTGAGTGGGTCACTGCAGTTTTTCTCACTCTCCTGTCAAGTACTGCCACTATAGAATACAAGAAACCTCAGTTGTGCAAGTTGAGTGATGTATCCCAGAAAAATATATATTCATCACAAAGAAGATGCAAAACTAAAATAAAATGGGAGCCAGCCCAACAGTATAAAGGAAATCAATGTAGGGCTGACCTACCAAGATATAAATCTAAGGATGTCAGCTGGAACAGAGGCTGAAGGAATCTTTCCAATAATACAGCACTGACACATTGCATATATTTTTTGTTTGTCAGATCTACAAATTTGACAAATCCACTAACTAGCTGCATTTCAAAACTGTCCCTATAGTCATAGTGGATCTTAGCGTCTAGAATCAAAAACCTCTTGCCCTTATTATGAGATTCAACCGGGAGATTCTGCTGCAGTGATTCAAAACCCTTGCATACAAAAAACTGTTTGTTTCTCAAACCAACCTTGTTTCAAGTGTAAGCATTCATCATTCTGAGCCAAAACTGTGTACCCCTCATTGAACATCACATAATCTCATTCTTCAATTGAAAGAACCACAAAAAAACATCAGAGTAAGTGTACCATTAACCAGCAGGCACAGTCTGTACTGCAGGACATACTTATCTACAAACATTTACACTGTTAGAAGATATTTTTCTGTCTCTTTAGACAATGTCTTTATCTACTCCTCCAACGTTTCCCCGTCCCATCAATGTTTAAGACTCTAGTCATCTTCTTCCTGTGCTTTATCCAATCACCAAATGAAAAAAAAGGAAATATTTTTCCTACCTATATGTTTCCTACCTACATCCCCACTTCTGTTGCCCTATACACTCCATCACTGCCCCACCCCCAAAATCACACAGGTGCACCCTCATCCTCAGCCAGAAACTTTCTACTGAAATTAATTTCAGTAGAAACCTAAAGTCATTTTTCTCTCTTGTTGCAATAGCAGCTTGGTTTCAGCTACTGAATGATTGGGAAAATCCACACAAAGCCAAACAGCTAGTTTCCTCATCAACAGGCTGCTTAATTGTAAACTGGTTTTACTTTGACTTTGGTACTGTTCTTTCATTACTGAATGGAATAGCTAATATTTCCACAAGCGAAGCATTTAACTTACCCAGAATCACATGCACACTCGCTTCTTCCCACTAATGAGAAGTACAAGCTCCAAGCATTAAAGAACTCTAAACCCCCCCTAGGGTCATTACAGACTCTAAGTATCCAGTCATGTGCAGTGCTAACCATTTTCTCCTGTCTGTACCCAGAAAACCGTGTTCTTGAATCTTGGTTTAGGTCATGAGATATCCTTGATCATCGGATAGGTTCAGGTCATTTGAACTCCTTGGACTTCTTTGCTAGAATGACCATTGAAATCTAAGCAGATGCCTCCCTTGTCACTTGTGAATTTGCCCACACACCTCACCTTTTTATGTATAAGGACGAGATTAGAATAAAGGGAGTTTTGATAATCTTCAGTGCCTTCATTGAACCCTTTTATTCAAAACACAGCAAAACAGTATGCAGTTTGTGGAATATATCCATAACGTGGGGGTGCTAGAAATGGGGTTTCTGGTTGGCTAAGGTATGCACCACAGCTAGACAGAGCCCACCACTCTAGTCAGGGTAAGTCAGGTACACACTTTAAATTAACCTGTGCTCCGCTCCTGGTAGCTTGACACAGAGCAGTAAGGCTTAACGTTAAAAGGCAGTGTGTAAAGCATTTGTGCAACACATATGAACATAATGAGTACACCACAAAAGACTCAACACAGGATTATAAACATAGATTTCTATGATATAGGCAAATTAAGACAAAAACAATACAGATTAAATAAGTATTTGCAAGTAATTGAGGACTTTAGAGACCTCACATAGATTTCAGTAATATCACCATGATACTCTTTGTTTGGCAGAACACCAGTTCATAATGATAAGGCTGTTATAAATACCTATATGGTGCTCATACACAGTAGACAGAGGGTTCCAATGCACCCTTGGTCGAGTTCCCACTGTAGGACTCACTCGACTAGGGAGAAACGTTCCTCCTCCAGTCTTGTGGCCAAAATCGATTGGGGAAACAAGTCTAGGGTAAATCTTAGCCGCTCACTTGAGCAGGTCAGCTGGGGGGCTGTGGGGGAAGGGTGTGGGGTTGGATTACAGTTCAACAGACCTAAATTCCTGGCCGATATGACCCCCCCCCCCCAATCCTGTGGCTTGTCTGCAATCCTGTGGGGCCTCGAACTGCCAATTTGTCATGTGGGCAGAACTGCCCGCTAAGGAGCACAGGAATGGCTTCACTGCTCCCCGAGTCCCAGTCACCCACTTTACCAGTTGTGAGGATGATTTCAGGGGTTTACCAGACCACAGGGCATGGGGGTGGCAAGATGCCTGCAGGAATGGCAGCAGGACTCTGGAACAGGGCCCGCCTCTTCAAATCCCTGGCTGATCAAACAAGGTGGGTCTGGGCCCACGTTCATGGCCTGCCCCAGAGTCGCACTGAGAGATGCTGCAGTAGCGCTCTCTCAATGCTGAGGGAGCTCGAGGCAGAAGGGGAAGCACTGATTCAGGACACCACCTCAGCGCTTAGTCTCCTCTCTTTCAGCTCAGCTACTTGTCAAAACATAGCACTTTAAACTGCAGCGGGGTGAAACGCCTGTTCTCCTTGTATTGAGAGTGGTGATCAGAGGCTGTTCTGATCCTTGTCACCTTAGCTGCCAGACTCATGAGCCACAGAGTACCACAGCAAACAAAGGGCTAGAGTTCTTTGCTGATCCTGAGACCTCTTGTACAGGGGGCAAACCGAAAAGCCTTTGGAGAACACTGGGGGGAGGAGGGGCACAAAAGCAGACAGAAGGCCAGTTCATCCAGATAATTCAAAAAGTGGCAGTCCCTCCTGCAGCCCAGCAATCTGCATGCAGCAGGTCAACACAGCAAAGCAGTTAACAGGAATGGCATTTTCTTCTGGCAGCACAGCAGTCCTCCTGGTAATGTGCTGATGTAGAGTCAGCATAATCTGGTCACAAGCCACATGCAATGTCTGATTAGATGGGGCCAGAACCCCAGTACTTATCCCCCAAAAGTGCCTTTGATGTAGTGGTGACTTCAGTGGAGCTCTTTGAAGTGCACAAAGATCCCTTTCTGCCCAGCCCTGGCTCCAAACTATCAGTAGAGGCTAAATCAGCCCTTTGTGTGAGGGCAGAACACAACCCATTCAAATGTAAGTGTGAACCACCTCACCCTGCACAGGAAGACTATCAATATGTAGATGAATGCAGATGTATCCCTTGTCAACGCCCAGCCCTTCCTGTTTTGTGTCTGTCTAGAGTAAATGCATAAAGTGTAGCTGTCACCCAGACGTGGATTGGAGACAGGCTGCAAAGCAAAGAGAAATGCCTACTTTTTAAACGTGGCATTTCTAAAACAGTAATGTGAAATTCAACTTCACAAGTAAGGGGGAGGAGGATTTATCATTCTAACATTCTAAACATACCAAATATGACAAAGCTACTCCTTTCTGATTAGGAATTACTACTCAAAAGTGTATGAGGGAATTCCCAATGCTAACCTATGAGAGGAACAGCCCATAGGGCTAACTAGGGCCTACCTCGGGGGAGACCTTTGTGTAATAAAAGGGGAATTTAAGGCTTAGCAAGTAGCTTTAAATGTCAAGTCGAAGTGGCAGTAAATTGCACACACAGACACTTCAGTGGCAGGCCTGAGACTCGTTCAAAAGGCTACTTCTGGGGATGGCACAATCAATGCTGCAGGCCCACTAGCAGTATTTAGTTGATAGTCCTTGGGTATATGGCATACCACTTTACAAGGGACTTTCAATTAAATAAAATATGGCAAACTGGCGTAAACCGATTATACCATGTTTAGAGGAGAGAGAGCACATACACCTTAGCCCTGGTTATCAGTGGCAAAATGCTCAGAGTCCTGAGGCCAACAAAAAGGCTAGAAAAATAGGAGGAGGAAGGCTAAAGGTTTTGGTATAACCCTGCAAAAGGGCCATTTCCAACACAGAGATCACCAGTTTTTCAGTAAAGATTAGTAAGAATGAGAACATTGCTGAAGTGCTTCTTTTCATGTGGACAGATGAGTATCAGAAGAAACTGGAAGAAATTAAAACCGGCGTTGCTACAACACCCATTCGGAGTTGCTGTAATTAGGGCACAATCCATTGTTACAATGGATGATGTCTCTAAGTGGTAGGTGCTGCACTGTGTCGCAAGGAAAGAAATGGCAAAAGGTTTTGCTAGTACGATGTATTTTACCACTATACAAAGATTTAGGTGGCTTGGACCCTGTCATATGGCCGTTCAATTCTCAAGGAATTAAATGTACTGCATGTATGTCTCATAAACCTCCTCCAAAACGTGAGGTCTGGATGCAGTCTCTACAATATTCTAAATAATAGGCAGATGTAGTAATTTCAGGTGGCTGGCCTCCAGTGATAATTAATTACACAGCTAATTGTCCAGCATAACGGTGACAGAGTTATGCAAACTAGGCAAGTATGTTATCAGGTCAAAAAGTTTGAGTTTGAGTTTTTTGTAGAGCATGTTAATAACCAATTTTGGTTTCCTGGTGCTAGCCTTGATCACTAGTTGGAAAGCAGAATCACAGTAACTAGTCTATTTGTAGCCATTCTCAACTATATTTTTGTGGTAGCTGGTCATTATTGCTTTGGCCAGATATTGAATTACCACAGACTGGGTAGTTCAGTTCTTACAAAAGGTGTTATGAAGAGAGGGGTTTGAGTCTTGTTGATCTATACTAGATTTCAGTTGTTTACCTATGAGATATCTGACAAAGTCTCACCCAGAATCAAATGGTAAGGTAGCAGGACTAAATAGCACAACGTCTGGTTGACAGAAATGCACTTTTTAAATAGTTTGTTAATTTGGAGAATTACACATATACTCCCATGTTTGATATTACTTGTGAGAAAGGGGTACAAGCTAAATTCTTGTGTGAAGCCAAGTTGGATAAATCGCGGGAAAAGGGTTCATATAGCTAATCCAGCAGCAGCAGTGTGATGCTCAGACATGATAGATGGGTTGATTTGATCAACACAAAGCTGTAATAATGGCCAAGCTGAATATAAAGAGGTTGCTAAAAGTTATTTTTCCTGAGCAAAGAACAGTGTTGGGTGACCACAGCTGGCATAAGGGATCACATCTCAAATCAGTCTGAAAATGTGATCAGAGCCCCTCCATGTAAGGAGACAGCCGAACACCTTGATCTGGGGATGGTAATGATGGGGAGTTACTTCAGAAGCAGGGCTTTGAGAAAGTCTTAAGAGACGGCGGCATGTTTCCTTTAGCAAAGATCACAGCTGCCATCTTGCTAAATGTTGGAACATGAAGCCTTATAAAGGGGAGTGCGAGGCCTTAAAAGGGACACAGCAGGGCAGCTTTACTAGTGACACACCCCAGCAGTGGCCAAACGGGGAACGGATCCTTCTGGCCTCCACAGGGAAGCTGTACATTAAGCTTTTACACCATGGAACAGAGGATGATACTCAGTTTTGCGTATTGAATTGGACTCAGGTTGGAGTAATTTGTGTCATGACTAGTGGACCCTGAAGAGAAAATTGCATCACTCATCACAATCCTCCTGATTCCAGTTTTCCACTGTAACGTCTATTAGTCACTTGGAAGAGCAAGTGGATTGTTTGGCCTGTATCTGCAGAGGTAAGATCACAAGGCTGCCGTACCAACCCCTGAGGTGGCAGCGATTTTAGCCTTGGTGGACTTCTGAAGGTATTTCTTCACATTTAATTGGATGATTTGAGTCCCGACCAGGGGTTCCAAAAAAAGTACCAATCCAGAGTCACAATCTTGAGTTGCATTGGGAAGAGAGGATCCTAAAGGCAGCAGTGTTGTAAAAAAGGCAAAGAGGTTGTGGCCTCTTTTTTTTGTTCCTTGCTCATCAGAAAGTGGCTGTAAGTTTCAATCTTTGCCTAGGTTGAGGCAGCAATGCCGTTTGTGAGGAGTAATGAAGTAGGTTGTGCACCACCATCAATAAAAATATAAATGATAATTCAGAAAAGTCCCAATTTGTTGAGCATATAGTAACGTAGGTTTTCGTAGGTTTCTTCCAGAAAATTTATTTGGTTAAAGATACTTGATGTCACAATAGATTTATGGAGAGAACCAACCCAACAGCCAACGCGTTTCGCCCTATATACTTGGGCTTCTTCAGGGCGAGTAGTAAGTTCCAATATGGGGTCAAGGGTCGTTTATGAAATGAGTATAAAACGCGAACGAAGGCTCACATGACGGGCGGCAACGCGACCGGGCCCGTCTTTCTACTCTTTCTGACTTGGAAAGTCCGGCCGGTTATTAAATACTTTGCAACTTTACAATTTATGTTCTTTGAACCTTCGTTCGCGTTTTATACTCATTTCATAAACGACCCTTGACCCCATATTGGAACTTACTACTCGCCCTGAAGAAGCCCAAGTATATAGGGCGAAACGCGTTGGCTGTTGGGTTGGTTCTCTCCATAAATCTATTGTGACATCAAGTATCTTTGACCAAATAAATTTTCTGGAAGAAACCTACGAAAACCTACGTTACTATATGCTCAACAAATTGGGACTTTTCTGAATTATCATTTATATTTTTATTGATGGTGGTGCACAACCTACTTCATTGTTATTTAATATTTGGGGTGCTTTATCCCACCCCTTTGGTTTCTTTGTGCAGTAGGAACTCTTTTTGGTAGTGCACACTATACTCTATTATATTATGTGTTATCTATGTACATTGTGAACACTTAGAAACTACTAGGGAATGATGCGTTCCTCTTTTGGGCTTACTGCACTTGTTTTTGATTGAGACCGTTTGTGAGGAGTGTCTAAATATGGATTGTGGAAAGAAGAGGATTGCTGTACTTCAGCCAGATTGCAATGATGTACCTTATGCTCTGGTACAAATATTATTGATGTCGATATTTGTGGTTACTGACAATTCTGCTTTGAGTTCCATGGGGAGGTGATGGTAAGGTTCAGCAATGTGAAGGTTGGACAACTTTTAAACATCTTAGAAGTGTAGGTTGGATACTTATATCCAAGGTGGTCCTTGTTGCCTGGTCTGAAGTTCCAGGGAGACACTCACCCAGTTGTATTCCCACCTATCCACATTACTTAGGCCTAACTGGCGGGTTTGCCTTTGATTGGAGCTTAACTCTGAAATGTACATGAGCTGGAAACCCACCCACCTCACCACAGCAGATCTACTTCCCATGCTTGATTGTGGGTAACCCCTTGACTGCCACCCTTTCCCTCATTCGCTCTCCTTGTTACACCGCTCAATCCCCCTCCCTTCCCCCCCTTTGCTTCCACAGCTCCACTCCAGCACCACTAATCCAAGGACTGATGTTGGATGGAGAACCCAGACTCTTGCGATATCCAGGGCTTCCCTGCCCCTTCAAGGTGTGCTATTCCTCACCTGTTGATACCACATCTCTTACCTGTCAATAGTGATCTCACAGCCAGGTCTCAGCCTCCCATTCTCATGGCAGTCAGTGGAGGAAGTATCAAGATAACACATGAAGACCTTGCTGCTCTGCTACTTTTTTGATCTTTTCAGGGTGTTTTGCATTGGGGCAGCCTAGACAATGACTGTTCCACATAAGTGGGTACTTTGTGTACAAAGCTCGCGTATAACTTCTCCAACCCATGCCCCTGCCAGGCAGAGCTCATTCAGTTCACATCTACCCCATACCCCTACTAGGCTACACTCCCCCCACTTTTAAATCCCTTTAAACAAGACTCTGCCTAAATCAGGAGTGCGTGTATACAACAAAGGGGAAGATAACTGTCAGCACGACCACATTAGGTGAGTTCCAATTTGACATGTAGTTACTCACATGACAAAATATCTCCATAGGCGTTAATGGAGTCACTTGTATTTCAAAACTGTATCATCCTCCAAAAAAGTGTTCCTTCCCCATTTACCTTAGTGGCATCACCTACATTTTTGAGCAAGAGGTGTAGGTGTAATGCCTAAATAGCTGCAATTTTTATGGCTTCGGGGAAGCCTTCGCTGATAGGTAATACATCCCACAGCCACTAGCAGTATCTGTTTATCTACAAACTTCAAAAATACATTTCTGGGCTTAACAAAAGCACACTATTGAGAAGCTCTCAAGATTAGGAGTATCGACGCCAGGAAACTGTCATTAATTAGTGGTACTGTGGAAGCGAACAACCGGAGAACTTTTAAGGAAGATCTAAAAAAACAAATTGAAGAAAAATGCAATGTTCAAATGACGCCAGCTCATCACTGCAGTAAAGCACAGTTGCAATTTTTGCCTTATTATAAAATGAATACATTGCAGAAGGAACATCTTTTTGTATAATTGTTATTGCACAATGATTACGCACAGCACATTTGTTGTGTCCAAAGTGTATTAAACATCACTTTCCACAAGTGAGTAAATGTGGAAGAAAGACATGCATACATACATGCAGTGTATGTTTCTAGTAAGATGGCAGTTTTAATCCGCTCTGCACGTCTTTGTGGTATTTCCTATTGTCACAGTCCGGCACGTTGGCTGCCGCATATGATTGTCCATTGTGATATTTTCGTTTGTTTATGATTCTGAGCAGCTATGCATTGGAGGGAATGATGGTTTGGAGATCTGCTGTGATGAACTTTCTTATGTTCATCCCTTATATATTTGTCACTGTGAGATCTCATTTAGCGGTCATAGTGTGTAGTTATATGAAGCTGCATTGGTGCAGTGACCAGCGGTATGTGACAAATCTCTTCAGTTATCCATTGCCTACTTTTTTATGGTGGGTTGTTGATTGGTACGGCGCTGGACGACAGGCATAATCTACAGCCATTCTTTATGTGCGCATGAGAGGGACAAGCGTTGTGCACTGAAACACAGTAAAATGGGGTATCGGTGGGGTTCCATGATCAATTGAAAATTAATTACTGTTTCGCATTAGCACAAGTTAGAACATAAAAAGGGCCTTTTACCTGATAGGATGACTTAAAAAAAAAAAAAAAGTATGGCAGACTTCTGCCAATTTTTACTGCAAAGCACAGATTGTTTCTTCTGAAGTAATTGCATTTTATATTTTTATATTAATTTATTATTTTTCTTTAACAAAGGTTTTCCTCAGCAAACCATTGCATCACTTTCGGACCAGGATGCCAAGCCGTCTTTCAGCATGGCGTAAGTCACAGAGGATTATGAGCATTTAAGTGTATGTAATTCAATCAATCAATCACTGCATTTGTAAAGCGCGCTACATACCCGCGAGGGTGTAATTCATGCACCTTTCTCAAATGTATCTACAGATGGTTTCAGAATGTCGGGCTTGCAAGACAAATGAGAACACGAAGCAGCTAGAATGCATAAAACAAATTCTTTTAACGTTAAATGTTTAGTGTAGTAGAACAGATTTGGCACCATAGTTGTAACAGCTTTCTACATGCTACTAACAATTTTGGAGCAAATTGTATACTCACTTATATACATTTGTAACGGATAATACGTCTTGCCACAGGTGCCATATGGGTATTTAAACATGTTGTAACCTCTCCTTCGTATTCACAATGGTGATAGAGTAACTTCAATAGTCTGTGCTGCAAATGCGTTTCCACAGGAAATGACGCACAGGTTCTAATACAAAAAAAAAAAAACATTTCTTCTGTGAGCAACAGAGTCGTGGATCTGGACAACAGCAGTATTTTTTTCATATTCTTTTACTCTCTTCCTCCCCACCCTCTTTTTATTTATCTGGTTCATACCTAAAAAGTGTTTAAGCATAGCAGTGCATGTTATGTTTTGGCCCTAAATTGGTTGCAAGTGAGCTTTCTTAGAGAAGCCACCGTGGTCTTTAAAGACTGGTAAAGCAAGGTATTTTTGGGCTCACATGTCCCTGGCAAAATGTCATTGTAGTCCCACATCTTACTAAGCCTTTTTGCATACAATGCTGACTTAAACACTGATCACTATTCAAAGTCTATTGTGCCATAAAAAGCAAAAAATGTATAACTCATGGTCAAAGTACTTCATGTTGTGCAAACACCGCTCCGTTTCAGGCTCAGACCAGGACAGGGAGCTGAAGTTTTTCACATAACCAAAGCTCTGCTTTCTTCCTCCGCTGAAGGAGCCACAATCTGTCCTCAAGGAACTTAGAGATACTTCCCCATACTTTGAGAGTCCTGACATTTGTCAACAGTTCCATACTACCGTTCAAGATCATGCTTTACCAGTCAGAAAACTTCTACCACTTTTTATTGAATGGTGGTCTGCCTTAGTTCTCACTGGACTCATCTAGGCTCTAGGTTGGTAGCTATAGTAGCTTTTCTGTGCAGTGCTGGCACCATCCTTCACACTGATTGTGGAAAAAAAAAAGAATGAACCTTGTCTATTCATACAAGAATTTGAGACTCTAAGATTGTCCATTGAACAGTCGTTGACATTTTGCACAATTTTTTAACTCAAAGAACAGATGATGGACAGAATGCTGAACAATGCAAACGTTCACCCCCAGTCACACAGATCTGGGTTTTATCCATCTTTTTAAGCTTGGCTGATGACGGATGATACCCTGAAACCAGTCCCAGGATGCTTGTTTCTGGTCCTGGGAGGACCTGGCCTGGCAGTTTGGGCTGGACTGTTCCCATTGGGAACAGGGTCAAGACTGATTTGCATATGGCTGGGTCCAAACTGGGTTAGCATGGTGAGCAAAAGAACAATGGATTAAACCCAGAGCTGTGGCTGGGGGTGAATATTTGTAAAGTTTCAGCACTCCGCCTATCATCCTTTTGTGTTGCCATTTGCAAACTAGTAAGATGAATTTTCTGGGTCTGAATTTGCAAACATTGAGTGAATGTTCTAAAAGGTCCTAAAATTATTCTCATCAAACTTATTTTTATCTCTGCAAGGGCAAACTGGAATAGATAAATGTAGGTTGTTATGGTAATCTAATTATGTTTTGGAATTGGGCTATCCCCTTAAACTGTCTATCATTCTGTTGCCTTGCCTTTTTGAGATATGTGATTTTGTATGTACTTTTATGGCAATTGCTGAATAAAGATCTTTTGACTGACTGACTGACTGAGTGAATGTTGTTTGAATAACTGTTGTCTTCCTTAAATGCTAACCCACTTTTGTGCATTTTACTGCTAGGATGACAATCTTTTTACCTGAAATGTCTTTTCTTCACATGTTGGCCCATCTGCGGACATTTTCCCTTTTACTGCAAGCATATAAGGCAATTGAGGGGTGGGTTTCCATCCTGTCAGTTGAACCCACTGATTCGGTGATCCGTGAGTAGTATAGAGCCCAACTTATCATTTAGTGACGCCCTGATTGTGCCTGTTTTTGTGATCTAGAAAAAGCCTTCATCCTCAACTGAATTGACTGAAAAAGGAGAGAAGATGTAGTGACCAGGTATTGCCTATGCCCATGAGACTGATAGTCTACACTTGCGCAACTTCTTCCAGTTGCCTCACTTGATCAGGAGTCAAAGACTTTGGACTACTTGAGACGCAAAGATTTCGCTTTTGTTAGTGTGGCTTAAGTCTGACAGCAATTTTTTGGGCAGCTAATTGCTTCGGCAACGGCCTAGGGTTGGAGGCACTTTTTAAAAACCTATTTTAAAGAAGCTTAACCAGAAAAATGTAGATGATAGAACAGACATACAGAGTTACATTAGATTTGAGTATTAGATATAATCAGTTGATCACTATCATTACATTTTTGGTTGGAACACCTCCCACACCCCCAAATTATGTTGCCAGTTGTGCCTCAGCTTCTTATGTGCGGATTCATGATAGTTCGTGAAACCTGCACCAATTTCACCATATCTTTGTCAATTTCTTGAGCCATCTTCTATTTTGAAGGATTGTCTTTTCAGTCTCCATGCACTAGTCCATATTATGACACCTGCCCCTGTTTGGCTTCTGTATCTCAGCTGGGCACTGCCAGTTTGGTATTACACAAATGCTTTCCATACAAGTGTATGGTGAGATCGTCCAATATATAATTAATAGCATTATTTTGCCATCCTTGTTGATCTCTTCATTAGATACTCTCTCTAGGTGGTTCCTTACTATTTCCCAAAATACCTTTGGCCGTGGGCAGTCTGACCATATGTGAAGGAAGCCATCTTTCTCCCCATCTTCCCTGAGGCATAGGTCAGAGCCAGTGGTTCCACGGGCTTTCAAGTATGTGCCTGTGCAGTATATTCTACGCAGCAGTTTGAGGTGGACCAAGCTGAAACTTGCCTTTATGGCAGCCATTCTAGTTGCCCATGTCGCCTCCTCCCACACAGTATGGTCCAGACTTCAGTCTTATGACTGATCTTGTTTGGCTGGTATGGTTTCAGTGAGTACTTTGTTTTATAGGAGGAACACTCATGCACCTTGACATACAAAATGTGTCTCTAAGTTGTAAATATAAAAAAATTGAGGTTTACATAATGTGTCTCTAAGTTGTAAATATTAAAAAGATGAGTCTTGGCCAGCCTAAATTTCTTTTCCAATTTGTCATATTTCTTCATCTTTGAGCCTGCCAACACATCCCTAACTTTTGATATTCTATTTCTGGTACAATTCTGGAATTCTGATAGTGCCCTGACGTCTTTCAAGAGGTGGCAGTTCCAGAGTGAGGTTTCCCTGTTACTTTTAATCGAAGTCTGATTTTCCAGGCTTGTTTTATGATAAGCGTGGGTCTTGATCAATCACCCGAGGGCTTTCTCCCATAGACCATTACGTGATATGCCTATTGAGCAAATCGGCTTGCTGTATTTGTGGGACAAAGGTGCAATCATTCAGAACCACCAGAATGGGAGGCCTAAGAATAACAGCAGCTATCTGGGCGAGAGGTACCACCCCTCATAAACTCTCCCAATTAGCTTATTTAATGATGTAGGTGGGATCCCTGTATTCCAGAGTAGGGTTGCCTACAGCATCATCTAGTTGTGAAAAGTAGGTGCCTAGTACTGAAATGGTGCGTTTTGTAAAGCGTGGAGGAATCTGGGCAGGGACATCATGTTAAAGATGGCAGCTCTACTTAGTTGGCACCAATGCTCCATTTCCACTTTAAATCTGCCCAGGATCGCTACTAGTTTGTATTTATAGCTTGTGTCTCTGGTAATCTAAATAGCAAGTTTTTTTTTTTTTAAACGTGAGGGGGATTTTGTGAATGGGCATACTGTTTCTGGTCTTGGCTTCCACTCACTAACAGTGAACACAGTAGATTTCTCCCAATTTATGTGGTAACTGGAGTATTATTCTTACGTAGTGAAGATTTTGAACTCTTGCCATTGATTTGTCTGGTTTGGCCAGCTATAACAATATGGTGTCTGCATAAAGGGAGGTCCTGTGGTTTTCCCAACCTGCTGCCCTCTAAGGCTTCTAAGTTGTGCATTCCTTCCAACCCAAGATGGCAGTGGCTTGACCACCAGGGCAAAGAGCAGAGGAATACCACCCCTGACAGAGTAGTTGTGACTAGCATGATGCTTCAGTGGCATGCTTGGATGCAGTTCACTGGCTTCTCTGGAGATATGCAAGCCTCTCTAATAGACATGCTGTTTGATGGGTCTCAACTGTTTGGTGAACCTTTAAACGAAGGCAGACCACAACACATTCCCTAGACCTTCCTACTTCATCCAGTCAGTACCGTTACCAGTTTCGCTCCTTTCAGTGCTACTCAAGAGGATTGGCCTGCGACCTGCACAACGGCCTATTTCCTCCCCAAAAAGCACCCCAATCCCTGTGGAGTGGTGGGGTCAAGCAACTAATGCAGAGGCCATCAGGGATAGCAGACTTCCTCTTTAGTTTGCCCTTAATGGCACACAACTACCCTGGAAGCAGGATCTTCAGGGGTGGCAAATTAGAACATCCGACATGTGGGTGCTCCAGATCATCCAACACGGCTATGCCCTGCCATTCATTTTTTAACTGCTGCAAGTCTCTCACCCACATTCGAACATCTCTCAGAGGAGCACTTACACATCTTGCTTAGAGAAGTGCAGGCTGTTTTTGCCAAAGGGGTATAGAGAGGGTTCCGACCCAGGAAATAGGGACTGACTGTTAATCCTATTATTTCCTGAGAGGCATTTTTCACATTTTAAATTCCTGCCCTCTGAATAACTTCTTGCGGAAGGACAAATTCAAGATGCTCACACTGGCCCAGGTTCTGTCTGCTCAGGATCCAGGTGATGAACAGTGGCTTTGAACCTGCAGTACACTTGCTTCCATGTACCAAACTTGCTGTTCACAGATGCTACTGTTGATTCACGGTTCATCAGTGACCCTCAGGTTTTCACAAATGGAGTGGTGGTGATCACAACACACCTTCAGAGATCGGGTATACTTGTTTTCTCCTACCTCAGTTGCTGGCTGTTGAAGGCGAGGTTGCCACAGTCAGTTGTAGACCACCTCCAGATGGCAGAGAACCTCTGGACATTTCTAGGGTTCATGATGAACATGCTAAAATCACACCTGACTACTTCCCAGAGACTACATTTAATACATTACATTTAATTGGAACCATCCTGGATATGGTGCAGTTTCGAGCCTTCCCTCCACCACAATGAGTAAAGTACATTTAGGCTATGATCCTGATCTTTCAGCCTCAGTCCTGAATCTATGTGAAAGTGACTCTGAAGCTTCTGAGCCTCTTTGCAGCTTGCTTCCTGCTTGTTGACTGTGCCAGGTGGCATGTACGGTTCCACAGTGGAATCTAAAGTCTTAGGGGGCCCAGCACTTGGAAACCTTTTGGATTGCATCCTGGCAAAAGACCTACAGCGATGGCTCAGCCTTTTCTACTGGCGGCAGACCCCTCTCCCTGCCCCACACAAAGCTGACAGTAGCGACTGGTACATCTCTTCTGTGATGGGAATGTCATCTGGGAGAGGTTGGGATAAGAGGATTCTGGTCTTCAACAGAGCCTGCCTCCGAATCAACCTGATAAAGTTGTGGGCCATTCGCTTGGCGCTGAAGTCCTTCCTGTCGTACAGCAAAGCAAGGTTGGATTCAGGTGCTCATGGACAACACCACTGCAATGTGGTATTGCAGCAAGCATTGCAGAATGGGGTCCTGGGTCCTGTGCCAGGAGGCACTTCGTCTCAGAGCTGGCTGGAGCGCCAGGGCATTTTCCCGGTTGTGAACCATCTGGTGGGATCTTTGCACACCAGAACAGACAGACATAGCAAGGGGTTCCTGGTTGATCATAAATGGCGGTTACACTCCGGGTGGCACAAGGCAATGGTGGGGAGGCCTGGTTAGATCTCTTACCACCATAGAGAACACACAATGTCAGCACTTTTCCGTGTTGGAGTTTCCAAGAAGGTTCTCTCCCGGTGACGTGTTCCAGATAGACTGGAGCATGGGACTCTGTTTGCCTTCCTGCCACTACTTATCCTGTCCCAGATTCTGAAGATGAGGGGCGACTGGGCCCATGTCACCTTAGTGACTCCAATTTTTGCAAGAAGAGTGTGGTACCTGGTAAATATGGACATGAACAGTTTTGCTTCGATCTGGCTACTGCTTCAGGAGGACCTCCTGTCGCAGCAGCAGGGCAGATTTCTGCACCCAAACCTGCACCTTCATGAGTGGAGATTAAGCGGCAGCAGTTGACAGCCTTTGATCTTCCTACTGAAGTTGTGGATGTCATCATGTCTGCTAGTCTTCTACGCTGGGTGCGGGGACAGGTTTGTTGCCTGGTGTGGCACTCGCAATACTGATCCATTTGCATACAGAATGTCCTGTTGTTCGTTCTATCCATAACCCAACAAAGACTTGCATTGGGCGCTGTTAAAAGTAATGTTTGCCTTTTCGGTCTTTTTTTAATGTTTGCCTTTTCAGCCCTTTTACATTTACTGGACCTACCGTCCCTGTTCAGATCAACCACTGTGATTTTCAAAAGGTTTGACGCATTTATTTCCTCCAAAACCTTTTGTGATGTGTCAGAAAAATCTTAATTTAGTTGTTGGTTTCCTCATGTGTACACCATTGAAAACACATGACATTGCTGCCTATTATATCTCCTGACTTTTAAGAATGTGTTTCTGGTTGCTGTTACCTCTGCTCGTCGCATGAATGAACTCCATACTTTCTCTGTGCAACCATCTTATACCACTTTTTTCCAGATCAAGTGGTCCTTCAAATCAACAAGGTCTTTTCGCCTAAAGTTGTTACAGCTTTCATGTTGGACAATCCATCACTCTTCCAACATTCTGTGCCGCACCTCACCACTCGAAACAGAAGATCCACCTCCAGCTGTACCCTACAAGAGTATTGAGGTTGCACATCGATATCACCAGAGCATCAGAAGGATAATCAGTTCTTTGTAGGGATCTCTTGGACAAAGAAATACAAGGTAGTGCAGAAAAGGATTCTGGCAAGGTGGATAGTCCTCTGCATCAAGATCAGCCTTCTGAAGGTTTGAGGGCCTGTTTCACTAGGGCCAAGGCTGCTACCACTGCAGTGGCATACGGCATGCTTATACTTGACATGTCAGGCTGCGACATGGGCTTCAGTACACATGTTCACATGGCACTGCTGCCTTGACAGCAAAGTCCATCAGAAAGGCATTTTGTTTGTTCTGTCTTGCAGAAATTGTTAATTTGAGCCATTCCACAGACCCACTCCCTTCAGAGATATGGTTTTGGTATTTATTCTACACATGAGGAATCTGCAATTAGAAGTATCCAACAGAAGAACACGTTTTGTATGCTTTTTAAAGCTGTTTCTGGTGGATATTCTATCTGTCGACCACAAAGAGCTTTACGCACTGCCCTCCCACCTTGCTGTTCTGTGGACTGATCTCCTTTCCAGTATAAAATGCGCCAATCTAGGAATCTGCACTCTGATATTAACTGATTGTGTTCTGAGTCAGAGGGCGCAAACAGTGTCAAGAAAGAAACAGATGTCAACGCACAGGGGTGGTGCTTACATGTGGCTCTTTTTGTCACTTCCGGGGTGGAACGAAGTCAGCACAGAGCTGCATGATTCCACCAGCTGCATGTGACAGCATTGCTGTTAAAATCTTCCAGATTCCGTCTGGCACCTGAGGATATTCTATATGTAAGGATTCTGCGGTTACATAGAGTATCCACCAGAAAGTGCATTATTGAAGGTAAGTAATGTGTTTGTCATTTTGTTCCCGGATTCGGATGCCGCCATGAGTGAGGAGAAAGTTAAAAACTTGGGTATTGGGCGCACCTTGCACTTACATCAATATGACTAAGGCTGTTTTGAACAACTGCTAAGGCCACCATTGCCATACATACTATCTGTCTATCACCCAGTGCTGAACTCTGCATAGGGCCAAACCTCTCTAGTACACAACACACACCACAAGAGGTAACAAGACTAAGGGGGCATTCTACTAACATGTGCCTGTCGGGCTCATTCAGGACGACTGCCAGGCCCAACTCACATGCATTTTATTGACATTATGCTCTTAAGGCTTGCTGTTGTGATGATTCTAAGTTGTGCCTCAAAGTTCTTTATAATCTGTTTGCCTAAGCAACGATGCCAAGGGGTATGAAGGCGGTGTTATTAAGATTGATTCCCAGGTATAAAAATAAAATAAAATGAAGACTAAATTTTGGGATCTGGCACTGGCATAAATCCTAGCTATATATGCTATAGCCATTCAGTGGAAATCTTATTCCGCTTCGAGGCTGGAAGGACACGAAAACAAACTGATTAAGTTGGGTATATCATAGCAGAAGGCAAAGCTATGGTTGTGGGACCCACAAATAGAAAATGCTAGCCCAGGCAACAAACTGGGAGTTTATGATGCATTCTTTATAGACCAAGAACGATGAGACCATTATGGGATGCAGTAAGCTAAATATATATACAACAGAGATTGCAATGGTGGTCATCAGTGTGATATACCATCAGATAAAATATGAGGGAGTACCTATTTGTTATGTATTGGGCCCTTTCCTTTTTAACTAACACCCCCTTCCCCCTCACCTCCTTTAAATATGGAAACTAATTTAAAACGGTTAGATGCCTTTGGTGCACTCTATACGCCCCCACCTGGGCCTGTAACTAAGAGAGTATATGTGTGCAGACTGAATGGAAGACATTGGAAAGTATCTTACCATAGCATATATCGAAAATAGGAAAACTCTTTGGACTATATTTAGGCTGGACTTGTAAGCTGGTACAGTTGTGGTCAATTGAACGAAGTAATAATAATAACACATAATACAGATGCATTGTAAATTGTTTGATACTTTAAAAAAAATAAAAAAAATAGAAGGATATTTTCCAAAAATCTGTTTCCCGAAGCATTTCAGCTTCATGGCGCTGCCTTCGCCCTTTCTCATTATTAGCCACAGTGGAATCAACTCATATATCGACAGAGAGAACCGGGCCAGCTAAGTAAGGGAAGCTACCTTTATAGTGGCTCTCTTTTAGTTCGTAGGCTCTTTTCCATTATCAACATCTGACCTGCCACATTGTCATCCATGGGGCAAAACACACAAACCCGTTGTCTCCTTTTCTACAGAAAGTAATTGGCAAGTGTGCACTTGCGTGCAGGAAAGGAGTTAGGGGTGCCTTATCCACCCATGCAGGTGTTTGTGTACAGTGCAAGTTTGCAAAACTCTAGATTAAACATATTTGATTAGGTTGCAGCTCCCCGCTAGATGGCAGGTACACCCACCCGTTGATAAAGGTAAAGAGCCTAAAGACTAGGCAGGCTGTAGTCACCATAAAGGTATATTTATCCTTCTTGTGGTGTTCATTTTGTGCTACATTTATTGAATGAGTACAGGTATACATGTTATATACCTTTTGTTTTAAATACATTTCTAAATGCTGACCAAATGCTTCTTTGTTTTAACTAGGCAATTAGACAGCAATAATGAGCCGGGTCTTACTCTAGGAGGTTACTTCTGTCCACAGTGTAGGGCGAAGTACACTGAACTCCCTGTAGAGTGCAAAATCTGCCGTAAGTACTTAATTTAATTTTTCCATAAACAATTATGCTTGCCTTTGTAGTCTGTATGCATCGTACATAAACTATTCATAACTCTCCAGTCTCCCTTTTGTGTAGTAAATGGAGTGCTTGATTTACTTCGTACTGTAAATTAGAATGGACAGATTGAAGAAGGTGTACATCCTTAGTGGTCATAAATGACGTTGCATTGGCCACTCATGCACAATAATATGAGAGGAATTAATATATGACCACATTATTACACTACATTTGAAAACCTTTATGATTTTATTTGTGTGCAATAACAGAATTCCGTGGCTCTCATTATGAGTTTGCCGGGATATGATGTTTGGAAACTAACGGGCCAAAATACCCAATTCCCACAACAAATTCCAGCTATTCCAAATTTTGTTTCTCAAAATGGGGAATAGCTCTACAGACCCAGGAATGCTGCGTCCTTTATCACATTGTTTGGCCGATTCCGGTAACAAATCCAGACATCCCCCCCCACCACTGTGTACATGTGCAAAATGTCAGCAGAAATGCTGGTTTTGTTGTGGAGTATTGGGTCAGGGTAGGAGAAGGCAAGATGGGCTTCGCGAGAGAGGGTAAATGTTGTCAGCTAGCCTTGTTTCTGCTCTGGGCAGGAGGTGAAGTATGTACATAGACCCGGGCTCTGCCATTGAACTCGGGCTGTCCTTCTTTTGTGGTTGAGGGTAATGGAGAGTATGTTCTGGGGCCTGCTTGGGTGACCACTGTATGCTCCCTTTGTGATGGTGCAGGTGACTGGCAAGATGGCCACAGTGGGAAATTAACTCTCATTTAGGGAGCCTTTTTTCTATTTCTAATTATTCTGCATAGCTTGCAAACAGATGGAGGTAGGCAACTCTCTTGGGTAATCTACTGATCCCTCTTAAGTTCTGCTGTTATGTGAACCCCAGACCTTGGTGCTGACATCCCATGCATATGTATGTGCGGTTTGTGTGTGGCTCATGTTTGACAGGATACTTTGTGTTTTGTGAGAGTTTGAGTACTGGGCTGATAGGATCCATTTTGAATGGCCCTTGCTTTAGCATGGCATAAGATGAGGCGTGGATGCAGCTTCCCCAGAAAGTGGAGCTGTATTAAATGTGTTTCTGTCTCTGGAGGGTGAAGATCAGTCTACAAAAACAGAACGCAGGTAACTACGGGGCTTAAGCACTTTGAGTGGAGGAGAGACTGTACCAGAGGTCTGCGGAATAAACTTTAAACATTTAAGCGAAGTGCACTGTTAGACGGATCTAGACCTCGCGGGTGACTTGAGTGAACTGCACCTGTGCTCAAACATTACTTTGTCCCAGGGACAATTCTGTTAGTGGGGGAGTGTATTGAAGTGTATAGTGCCTCAAGAAAGATTGCAAACAGGATTACAACCCTCTGATTCCCCTAAATATACTATGTAGTATTATGTATGGGTGTGTGATTTAAAGTGCAGAAGAAAAGCAGTGGGCTAGACAATACGTATCTGTTGTCTGACTGTTGTGTTCTGAGCTCTTGCCCACCACACTACCTGTATGAGAGGAATTTGAGTGGTTGCCCTCACTACCCTGAGAGTCAAGTTCAGAAAAGGTGCACTCGACCCAGTTTGCAGAGCCATAGTAGGACTGTCCCCACAACACCAGTGGCAAACTATCTAAACAACCAAGGTTTGGCCCAGTAGTTCCTGTCCACCCTGTGGCTCCACAAATGGGGTCCGACAGGTGATCTCCTGGGTGAACACACCATGACTGAGCTGCTGATCAGTGCAGTGACAAATCAGTGAACGGTGTGGTGGTGGCAATGCTGTGTCCCTCTAACCTAAATGTTGTACATGATGGGGAAGCTATTTTCTTAAGAATCCCTAACATCCCTGGTGTGCTGAATTACTTTGAGATGGTTGAAGAAAATATACTGCAAACAGCAAGCCCTGAAACCTTTTCTCATAAAAGTTGCTTTAGAAATGGTAATTCCCAACATATCTCACAAGATTAATTTGCCATTCACCTAATGCTCGACATTTCAAGTCTCCTCAAACAAGCCAGAAACATCCCATTACCCAAAAAAAGCCAGATGAGGACTTATCAATCTTTTCAATTTTCATACCTAGAACCCATTTGCTTTTCTTAGGATTTTTTCAGAGTTACTATCAGCAAATCAACTACAAGACTGTTATCATAAATTATCTTGTGGATTATAATCAGGCATCTGCCAATTACATAGCACAGAGTCCGCCCTATTTAAAATATGTGATGCTTTACTACGGTTTCACAAGAATGATACACAATCATTACTCCTTTTGATCTTTGTGCCACTTTTCAAAAGATCTTCCACAACATTTTTATCTTGTTTCTACAGCAAAACTTGTGTGTATTTGTCCTGCATTTATCATGGATAGATAATTTTCTCTTTTTGCCCACATTGATCAATTCAGTGCATATCTATGGCACTCAGGTACACATCAGTCTAAACGATTAACTTAAAGAGATGTGTTAAAATTGCTTCTTGCATCCAAGATATACAAGCAGAAATGAAAGAAAATATTTGGTGCTAAATGGATCCACAGATGAAATACTTTTATAGGCCTTCAAGTGAGTGAATTGCTTCTTTTAACTGGCTGTCACTTGGTCAAGCTCCTTGTAGAAGTACTACGGTGAGACATTTAAGACTGTTTTTGTTTTTGCAGCGTTCTCTTCTTTTCACAGAAATGGGTGTTAATTGAAAACACCCGTGTAGGAAGTTGGCTCTGTATATACTATTTCAAAGTAAGAAATAGTGTGCACAGAGTCCAAGGGTTCCCCTTAGAGGTAAGATAGTGGCAAAAGTAGATAATTCTAATGCTCTATTTTGTGGTAGTGTGGTCGAGCAGTAGGCGTGTCAGAGGGTAGTGTTAAGCATTTGTTGTACACACACAGGCAATAAATGAGGAACACACACTCAAAGACTTACTCCAGGCCAATAGGTTTTTATATTGAAAAATATATTTTCTTAATTTATTTTAAGAAGCACAGGTTCAAGATTTACAAGTAATACTTCAAATGAAAGGTATTTCACTTAGGTACTCTAGGAACTTTGAATAATCACAATATCATGTACAGTCTTTGTAAACATGGCAATAAGCTATTTTAAAAGTGGACACTGCAAAAATCAACAGTTCCTGGGGGAGGTAAGTAAAGGTTAAATTTGCAGGTAAGTAAAACACTTACAAGTCTCAAAGTTGGGTCCAAGGTAGCCCACCGTTGGGGGTTCAAGGCAACCCCAAAGTTACCACACCAGCAGCTCAGGGCCGGTCAGGTGCAGAGGTCAAAGAGGTGCCCAAAACACATAGGCTTCAATGGAGAACAGGGGTGCCCCGGTTCCAGTACCCACGTCCTCGGGGGGCAGACCAGGGGGGTTTTGTAGGGCACCGGGGGGGGGGGGGGGACACAAGAAGGCACAGAAAGTACACCCTCAGCGGCACAGGGGCGGCTGGGTGCAGAGTGCAAACAGGCATCTGGTTTTAGATAGGGAGTAATGGAGGGACCCGAGTGTCACTACAACGATGCAGGCAGGCACGGGGGGGGCTCCTCGGGGTAGCCACCACCTGGGCTAGGCAGAGGGTCACCTGGGGGTCGCTCCTGCACTGAAGTTCGGTTCCTTCAGTTCCTGGGGACTGCGGGTTCAGTGTTGGTTCCAGGCGTCGGGTCCCTTGTTACAGGCAGTCGCAGTCGGGGGAGCCTCTGGATTTCCTCTGCAGGTGTCGCTGTGGGGGTTCAGGGGGGTCGTCTCTGGCTAGTCACGGGCTCGCAGTCGCCGGGGAGTCCTCCCTGTAGTGTTGGTTTTCCGCTAGTCGAGCCGGGGGCGTCGGGTGCAGAGAGGAGAGTCTCACGCTTCCGGCTGGAAACGTGAAGTCCTTAAATTTGTTTCTTTGTTGCAAGAAAGTTGCAGGTTGTTGAACAGGGCCGCTGTTCACGGTATTTTCTTGGTCCTTGGTTGCAGGGCAGTCCTCTGAGGCTTCAGAGGTCGCTGATCCCTGTTGGATGCGTCGCTGTTGCAGTTTTCTTCGAAGTTGGGAGACAGGCCGGTAGGGCTGGGGCCAAAGCAGTTGTCATCTCATCTTTACTGCAGGGCTTCAGGTCAGCATTCCTTCTTCTTGTTAAGGTTGCAGGAATCTAGTTTCCTAGGTTCTGGGGGGGCCCTAAATACTGAATTTAGGGGTGTGTTTAGGTCTGGGAGGGCAGTAGCCAATGGCTACTGTCCTGGAGGGTGGCTGCACCCTCTTTGTGCCTCCTCCCTGTGGTGGAGGAGGGGCACATCCCTAATTCTATCGGGGGAATCCTCCACGCACAAGATTTCTAAAATTAAGGGTCACCTCAGCTCAGGACACCTTAGGGGCTGTCCTGACTGGTGGGTGGCTCCTCCTTGTTTTTCTAATTATCTCCTCCAGCCTTGCTGCCAAAAGTGGGGGCAGTGGCTAGAGGGGCGGGCATCTCCACTAGCTGGGATGCCCTGTGGCGCTGTAACAAAAGGGGTGAGCCTTTGAGGCTCACCGCCAGGTGTTACAGTTCCTGCAGGGGGAGGTGAGAAGCACCTCCACCCAGTACAGGCTTTGTTCCTGGCCACAGAGTGACAAAGGCACTCTCCCAATGTGGCCAGCAACATGTCTGGTGTGTGGCAGGCTGGCAGAAACTAGTCAGCCTACACTGGAAGTCGGGTATGGTTTCAGGAGGCATCTCTAAGATGCCCTCTGGGTGTATTTTACAATAAATTGCACACTAGCATCAGTGTGCATTTATTGTGCTGAGAGGTTTGATACCAAACTTCCCAGTTTTCAGTGTAGCCATTATGGAACTGTGGAGTTTGTGGTTGACAAACTCCAAGACCATATACTCTTATGGCTACCCTGCACTTACAATGTCTTAAGGTTTTGCTTAGACACTGTAGGGGCATAGTGCTCATGCACATATGCCCTCACCTGTGGTATAGTGCACCCTGCTTTAGGGCTGTAAGGCCTGCTAGAGGTGTGACTTACCTATGCCACAGGCAGTGTGAGGTTGGCATGGCACTCTGAGGGAAGTGCCATGCCGACTTAGTCATTTTCTCCACACCAGTACACACAAGCTGTGAGGCTGTGTGCATCTGCTGAGTGAGGGGTCCCTAGGGTGGCATAAGACATGCTGCAGCCCTTAGAGACCTTCCCTGGCATCAGGGCCCCTTGGTGCCAGAGGTACCAGTTACAAGAGACTTTCCTGAGTGCCAGGGTTGGGCCCATTGTGGAGACAAAGGTACAGTTTAGGGAAATAGCACTGGTGCTGGGGCCTGGTTATCAGGGTCCCAGCACACTTTCAAATCATAACTTGGCATCAGCAAAGGCAGAAAGTCAGGGGGTAACCATGCCAAGGAGGCATTTCCTTACAACCCGCTTCAAGTTTTTATAGTCCCAGAAGTAGCTACCTTATAACAATTTAAAGAGAGAAAACTGCTTATCCGTTCCATCACAATGGCTACTAAACAAATGCATTAAAAATGCTATTATAGAACTAGACATTTGTACTTGCTCAGTAATCAATAATATGAAGACCAATCACCCAGTTTCTCCATTGTTTGCCAATCTAATTCGATTTTTAAGTACTCTGGATCTTGCATGGAGCATTCTCAGAGACCAGGCTTAATTGCCTTCTGGGCAGAGTGCTGAAACATGCTGTCGAAATGGCAAATGTAACAAACTTGTGTCTGTCAAAATCTCCACCTATTAACAGGTTTGGTTCAGCAGCTGCTCCCATAGCCCCCAAGGGCGATGTGTTGATATGAGATACCAGAAGATTATGCAACTTTAGAAGCTTTCAAGAAGGAACTGAAGACTTTTACATGGTTTGAATTGTAATAATTGACTTCCAATGACTGTCATCATTATACTCGCAACTTTGCAGGTTTTTGTCTTCGGTCCTTATGAAATAATGTTTTATTATCATTATTGTTACCTTCTAGTCCCTGCTAGGCACATATTTAATATCGTCCATATTTTTTTTAATTGTTTATTTATGCATAGAAAGGAACACATAAATAACTATGCACTACATCATAGCAGATTACATTTAAGGAAAAGTACAGTCAGTCAACCAACCAATGGCAGTACCCGTTTGAGGCCCCCACCCGAATTCACACATTGTGCTCTGACCTAGTAGGCATAGAGAAATAAACATTTATAGTACTAGACTAGGTCGAACCAACCACCACAAACGTATTGGGTACATTGATTAGTGGTGCCAACCACTAAATATTCATTGCAGTGCATTTCAATACATTAACTATCAAACAGACAGAACACTGTGATTATAGTGAGCACTGACAGAACAGAAGATAGCGCAACAATGCCCATACGACATCGAAGGTATCATTCACACATGGCCAAGAGTGGGGTAATGCCTGGGGGGGTGGGGGCAACTGGACAACAGTCCATATACAAATCAGGGACAAGGATGAGGAGGAGTTGCACTCATGACGACCCCCACATCAAAAGCCAACCCTGGAGACACACCCACCATGATACTTTTAAACTCACAACCATGCCTGTATAACCACCAACCTCATTCCTTGAGTGGATTAACAATGTCCAAAGCTCAGCAGGTGGAAGAGTCAGTTAAGGGGTCCTCCCCCTCACTCTCTCGCACATCAGATAACTCATTTATCATGTCACGCCAGAGCTCCAAGTCGCAGTCAGCATGTTCATCCACTCGAACCCTTCGCAGGCGACACTCCTCTGCAGTGGCCAATTCAGCCAAGTCACTCAGCCAATCAGCACGCAGCGGGGGTACGGGCTAGCCCATCGGATTGCAATAAGCCTCTTCGCCAAGATAAGCCCCAGCTGTGCAAATCTATACGCCGTCTTACGACCCTTCTTAGGGACAGGGAGCAGGCCCAGCAAACAGTGTTTCATTGCTACCTGCACTCGCACAGCCGTGACCTCCCTGAGTGCCCCCACTACCTGACGCCAAAAGGGCTGGACAGAGCTACAGACCCATGCCATATGATCGAATGAAGCCGACGGTGCCTCACAACGGCCACAGCTGTCAGGTCTTGAGGGGGATAGTCTATGCAGGCGTTGAGGTGTCAGGTATGCTCTATGCAAGTAATAGAAGTGCGTCAACTTAAATCGAGCATTGCTATTCGCATCTTGCACCAGTGAACAGGCTCTATTTCATTCCCAATCTGTGAGTGCTACACCCAGGTCAGCTTCCCATCAGCCCCTGCTTCTTTGCGTCCCAGTTAGCCTATCACCCTTGCGAGCTTTATAGGTTTGGGACAGGAGACGCAGTCACCTCCACGGTCAAGAAGAGTCACCAGGAGGTGGGATTCAGCTGGCTCCTCCGGAAATGTCGCCCAAATCTCTCTGGCCGTCCACAAAATGCTTGCATACTGTAGGAGCTGCCCCCGGCCCACTTCAAACAGGGACTCCGCTTCTTCCCTTGCAATAAACGTGTCATTGTGGTATAAGTCACCCACATTATTACAGCCCCCTGCGTGCCACTTCGCAAAATCCATCACCTCAGTGGCCTTGACAAAGGGCCGGATCCACCATAGCGGAAGCAGGCGCGCGTACGGGGCCCTGCGTAGAACCCGCACAACCGCACTATCCCAAGCTCTCGACACCTGTTCTACCAAATAGGGGGCACCCTGTGGAACCCTAGAGCCCCCCATTAGTATATGTGGGAGACGCTCCACACAGACAGAGCCAGTTAGCAAATCCTTTTCCCAATTAGGAGTGTCCTCACACCACCGGACTGCGTACTGTAGTAACCCCGCTAGGTAATATAGGTAGAGGTCTGGCAGTCCCAGACCCCCACTAGCCAGGTCCAATTTCAGGAGTTCCATGCGGACTCTGCATTTTTTGCCCGCCCAGACTAGAGATTATAGTAATCTATCCAGCTGCCAGATTAATGAGAGAGGAAGTTCACAGAGTGAATTCTGCATGACATACAGGCACCGGGGAGAACGATCATTTTACTAAGTGCAATTCTACCCATAACTGATAATGGGAGAGAGGTCCAGAATTGAGGCGCGGAGGCCCTCCAGTACTCTTCCCATGTTTAGAGTAAATTGTAGTTGTGGGGCGTGCAACACTCGAACGCCTAAATATGTAAAGGACTCAGTCTCCCAAGACCGCCCCAAACAGGGTAGCTCTGGCGCCGCCAGTGTTGACAGACCTGCCATCAGGAATAATACTGTTTTGTGCCGATTGATTCGGAGGCCCGATACCTGCCCAAAGATGTCCATCATACCCAACAAGAGGGGGACCACTCAATCCGGGTCTGTGACATACACCAGGGCATCATCAGCATACAGTGATATGATATGCGTTCTTGTCCCCACACGAATGCCCCACCCATCCAGCCCAGACCGTAGTTGTATGGCCAGAGGCTCCAGCCTACGTGAACAGCAATGGCGACAAGGGACACCCCTGCTATGTGCCTTGTTCGATAGTAAAGGACTCTGGCACTATCACCCCTGTACGCACTCTCGCCTGAGGCGCTGTATATAGAAGATGCACCCAGGATAGAAAGACGGGCCTATACCCATCCTACGCATCACCTCCCATCAGTATTCCCAGGATAAAGGCCCTCATTCTGACCCTGGCGGTCAAAGACCGCCAGGGCCGCGGGCAACGGAAGCACCGCCAACAGGCTGGCGGTGCTTCATTGCCCATTCCGATAGCCGCGGTCGGAAAACCAGGTCCGGCGGTTTCCCGCCGGATTTCCCCCGACTGGGCGAATCCTCCATGGCGGCGCTGCAAGCAGCGCCGCCATGGGGATTCTGACCCCCTTCCCGCCACCCTGTTTCTGGCGGTTTTTACCGCCAGGAACAGGATGGCGGGAACGGGTGCCTGGGGCCCCAAGGGGCCCCTGCACTGCCCATGCCACTGGCATGGGCAGTGCAGGGGCCCCCTCACAGGGCCCCAGCATGCTTTTCACTGTCTGCATAGCAGACAGTGAAAAGCGCGACGGGTGCAACTGCACCCGTCGCACTCCTGCAACACCGCCGGCTCCATTCGGAGCCGGCTTCAGTGTTGCAGGCCCTTTCCCGCTGGGCCGGCGGGCGCTCCCTTGGCGGGCGCCCGCCAGCCCAGCGGGAAAGTCTGAATGGCCCCAGCGGTCTTCTGACCGCGGAGCGGCCAATTGGCGGTTCCCGTTTGGCGGGCGGCAACCGCCGCCCGCCAAACTTGGAATGACCCCCAAAGTGTTGAACGCTTTCTCCATATCAAGAGCCACCAGGGCTGCGGGAAACATGGAGTTGTGGGTCTCGTGAAGAATGTGTTAAGGGCCGTATGTTCATATGAATCCCCCTCCCCGGTATAAATCCTCATTGATCACTCTGTACCAAATGTGTCACCACTCGACTCAAACAAGAGGCCAAAACCTTGGCCAGTAATTTAACATCCACATTTTGCATGGATAAGGGTCTATTGGAGCCCGGGTCGTCCGCCACCTTTCCAGGTTTTGGTAGCATGACTATCAGTGCTTCCCGCATATTCTCCGGGAGAAGGCCCTCACCACGTGCCTCGTGAACCATTTCCAACAGTCGCGGCAGAATCACAGCGGGATAATTTCGGTAAAATTTGACTGGTAGCCCGTCAGGACCAGGTGCTTTCCCAGACACCACTCCTCCCAACGCCTCCACCAGATCATCCAAGGACACCTCCCCCTCCAACTCCTCCGACTGGGCTTCCGTAAGGCGAGGCATCCGCAGACCATCCAAGTACTCCCATATCCAGGTCACACCTACACCACATGGTGTGGCATAAATAGCCTGCAGGTGCTCTCGCAGGTGCGAATTCACCTTCAGCTGTCCTAAAAATCTTTTCTCCAGAAGGACCACAGAGCATCTGGATGATAGGAACGGGGCGCTCCCACCGGAGGAGCCAAGCCAGCATACGCCCGAGCGGTCCCCCTCCCGAACCAGCCGCTGCCTATAATTCCAGCGGACATAATTATCCAGTCTGTCCCAGAGTTCTACAATTCTGTCACGCACCTCAAGGCAATCCGACTCCTACACATCACCGTCATCTATTTGGCACTGTAAGGCTGCCAATACGTCTTCCTGTTGCGTGAGCTCCTGGTCCAAGTGCTTCCTAATACCATACGTTTTACTGAGGCTTTCCCCTCTGATAACTACTTTCAGTGCCCCCCATTCGATGCCTCGGGCCGTAGCCATCCCCCAATTTGTACTAAAATAACCATTCAGCACACCTTAGAGGTCTTGTTTATATTCGGGATCACCAAGTAGGTCTGGCCGAAGACACCACAGGGGGATCGCAGGCTTGGGTATGTGTGTTTCACATTCCGAAAGGAGAGGGGCATGGTCCGATAAGAACCGGACCTGATAAACAACACGGTGGACATCAAGCGATCCGTCATTGGCAAGGAGGAATCGATCCAGGCGGCTGTAAGCCCCAGGGTTGGGCATGTAACATGAAAATATTCTAGAGGTCGGATACATCTCCCTCCACACATCCACAAAGTGTAAATTCCTCATAACCATCCACAATTTGGCAGTCATTTGCGACGCAGTGTTCATCTTTGGCGGGTCCCTATCTAGGATTCCGTCTAGGACACAATTAAAATCACCAGCCCACAAAATGGGCATCCCTGTGTAAGATATTAATTCCTGTTGGAGCTGATGATAGAACCCCACATCATCGGTGTTAGGGGCATAAACATTCAAAAGACAGAGCTCCCGGCTATCTAATACCCTTTGTAAGAATATGTATCGGCCTTGTACGTCTGCTTTTAGGCTTCTTAACGTAATGCGAGTTTCCTATTTTGATATTAATTGTGCATTGTATAGAGGTAGTCATGAAATATTTGAAACAGATTGTTTCACCCGTTGCAGAACCAAGTAGTCCTAACAGTAGACCTTTGAAATAACAAATAAATACAATCAATATTAAATCTCTACAGCGTGTATTGTTTATGTAATGTTTCTGTAGCTCATAAATGAAGTATGAGACAGCAGTTGGTGAGTTAAAATACATGGTTATTCCCTTCAGGCTTTCTTTACCAAAGCTTCCCAAAACGGAGAGGTGAATTTCTCCTTCCAATTTAGACAGATTTTTGCGTCCTTACTTAAAGCATTATTAGTCTATTTAATAATACCACCTTTGCTAATGAGCTTGGGCCTGTCTGTGACCTCTGTGCTTACTCTTCTCTTCACCAACGCTGTTTTTGATGTAGTTAATGCTAGACATTTACTTCTTTCTCTACTGGGATCAATAGCTTTGCCAGGCTTCCTCTGCTAAGGCGATTCCGTTAAATGCATCCACTCAAACCAGTTGACTTTATCTCCATGTAAATATTACTCGATAAGGAATGATGGTATTAAGTAGGATACCTTATGGAAGGTGTTGTCTTCCTCTCCCCACTACAAATGGGGGTGATAAAATAAATTATTTCAAATGCATCAAGACAGCCACACCAGGCTCATCACAAAAGCACAACCTGAAAGACAATTCCCTTCGGCATTCTGGAATTGACAGTGGATTACCTGGCCTGGAATGCATTCTTATTCAAGGGGGGTTGGAAAAAGGGCATTTCATCTGTTCCCACTCAACAAACGTTTACACCAACAGTTGTGGGACAAATAGTGATCCCAACAGTTCATGGTGACAGTGAAAATGTAGTTGTATGCATTGGATATAGGCATCCTTTTCTGTCACAGGTCCATAATAGTCCTACAGAAGAGGTACACTGCACAACAACATTGGGTACTCATCTCTGCCATTAGGTTATCCAAGAGAAAGCCCTTGTATCATCTAAGAACTACACAAATTGTCCATTGTGTGCCTTTTGGATTGACTGCAACCTCTATTGGGATTTCTTTCCGATCAACTGGGCCATCCCTTCCGGTCCTAAGGTTCCTCAAATTTCTACTTTATAGCGTAATTAAAGGCGGGCAGCAGGCATAGGTTTCTTTGGATTAGAAGACAACTTTGAGGATGGATCCATTCAGTCCATGTAGGGGTGAATGTCGGGCACTGACTGTTCATTAGGAGTAGGTCTTCATTTTCAATTATTGTGCAGATATTGAACCTATTCCTGAATCTAAACCAATGACAGTATAATCATGTTTTTAATAGTGTACAATCATATTAATGTATGATTGTGGAACTTTACAGTGGAGAATCAAGAAAATCTATTACGATTAGTGCTGTAATGTCAGTGCTTGATATAGCCAGTTGAATAATTTGCTCATAAGTTATCATTTGCTTTGCTCATGCCCTTGTAAGTTGAAAGACGTTTTGAAGTATAAAAAAGCTTTGTATTGTGTATTAAAGATTGTAGAAAATACCTCTTCGATTGCAAATGCATATTAATCTTTTTGATTTAGTCATCCTTTTCAATTTAATCTACAGCATAGTTGACTGCTACATTCATCTTCAGTTAAGTGATATGTGAACATACATTTAATTATCTGTTTCACTTCATATACTTTGGTCATTTTCTTCTTCAGCTTACACAATTAATCATTTGTAATCAAATGAATCAATGTATAGCATTTTTTTGGCATCTGGTATTCCAGATGCTAAAACACTATGGCATTTAGTGTCCATGAAACCAGTGCTTTCACAAACGATTTCCAAGCCCTTAGGATAGCCACCAGTTTTTCATCTTTATTTATTTATTTTAAGTCTGTTGATTGCTTTATAACATGTCAGGCAAAGATCACAAATGTTTCCACATCAGGAGTAGAATGTATAATGGTAGCAGTACATTAACAGATATATTTATCAGGACAACAAATATAGATGAACAATGATATAATCGGTTCGTATGAGATCTTGTCAGCAAGTTTGGGTGTGGTTCTTGTGCAGCATATGTGTTCTGTGTAGTAACATTGATACATCAGTAATTTTGCAAGTAGGCTTAAGTACGCTATTGCAGTGGCCATGGAGCTGGCTATGATGGAATACACATTCAGTACAATTGTATCAAAGGTGTGCAATGTTCAGGTAGGTAGATGGCCCTAACCAGGACCTCTGGAGTTAAACTAAAGGAAGAAGGTAACAACGTTATTAACTAACATGCTGGATCAAGCTACACTCTCAGCGCTCACTACAATATATGGATACATAGTTTACTCCAGTACACAACACCTCAAGTATGCGCCCGCCTGTGTCGTTTCTCAGATGTGCACTGTTCTTAAATAGTGTCAAACCAATAGAGGAGTCGGATCAAGTGATTTAGTCTTCTATCCCAACTGTGCTATCTGTAGTTAACTGGGTTCTGCCATTGTGAACTGCCAGGGATGTCTGTGAGTAACCATAACTAGTATGGCATCCCAGTTACTAGCGATGGGGTATTTGCACAAGCCTACCACCACATCTGCTGTGTGCCCAATTCGTGAATGAACGCATCCATGCTGTAAGGTGTGGAGGAATGGGTGATTTCCATTTGCTTGTGATTAGGCGTTTAGCCAGTATTAACCCTAAATCTATGAAACGGGAAGTGACTTTGTGTTTTTTACTCCTGAATCTGGTACAGCCAATGCATCCATTAAGCATATTGGTAGAGACCCAACAAACACACCTCTCATGTGTTTGTGACTGCTGTGTGTGTACAGTGCACAAGGTGTTGGGTAACACCAGCCCAGTAGGACACCAAATGAGTGCATGCCCAGAGCATGGGCATGATGTCTGCGTCTATTAGTGCGCAGAGGAGACTAATAGTGGTAGTGTAATGTAAGTATTTGTTTATATTGTAATATTGTACAGGGTGAGATAGGCTTGGTCACAATATGTAACTGTATCAAGCCGAACCGCACATTGCGCGTTATATGCAAAGGGCTTTTCAGTAGGGCGGACCAGTCTATCTGAACAAGAATGCTGAAGATGTGTCTCCCAGTGTTATCAAAAGGATGCAAGCGATGGTGCCGAGTGTGATCACAAAGAGGCAGCCAGCCAGCGTATCAGGTGGGGACCTTGACCCATGAGGTGGAGGTACTGGATGGTAAGATGCATAGGGAGCTCATCTGTAATGTCTCCCGATTTGTGTTGAGGTGTACCCAGGAGTGAGGTGTGCAGGAGAAACTGACCATTGGGGAGCCCAGTGTCGTGCACCAGTGTTTCATAAGGTATAAGTGCAGCAGCATCGTAAAGATCACCTAATGAGTGGATTCCAGCTGCATTCCACACAATTAGCTCTGCGGCTGTGGTGAAGTGGCCACCCCTCGGTGTGCCCAGCAGTGCCAATGCCAGAGCATAAGAAATTGTCGACTTCGTCAGGGTAAGACTACAACTGAACAATGATACACCACGTTCAATAGGGTTGGTTGGGGTGAGGGGAGCCAAGTGCAGGGATGAAACAATTTGAGGACCCCATACTGATTCTAGGGCTGCAGGAGCATAGTGGTGTTAGCAAGCTGTAGTGCCGCAAGCCATCTCACAACCAATAGCAGCTGGAACGCTCGGTAAGAGTGCTCAAAGTAGGGTATCGCCAGACCCCCTCTAATCGTGGGTTGATACAATTTATGGAGCACAACTCGGTGTCTTGCGGCATTCCATAAATGAAGGTCCTGATTGTCCTCTCCGAAGAGTGGAAGAAGGGGGTGCATATGTAAAGGTGCAAATTTATTAAATAATACAGTAGGTGGAAAGTGCTACCATCTTAAGTAGCGCCCCCTACCAGCCACGATAATGACAGGGTCTGCCAGAATGAGAAGTGGATGCGCAGGGAGGTAACTCCATGGGTTAAGTTACCATACAACAGGTCCATAGGTGAGTTATTTGTAAGCCTAGGTATCTAAATGTATGGGGTTTCCAATGTAGGAGGGACACAGATGTAAATGCTCCAGGAACCTGAGTTTAAGGGGATAATGGGAAGGAACAGGACTTGGCCCAATTGTCATCTAAGTCCCGAGAGGGCTGCAAGTTAAAAAGCGTTGAGGACTGAATCGGGTACAGCCAATGCATCCCTTAAGTATATTAGTAGGTCATCCGCATTTAGATACATCTCCTAGGGGGGATGCCCCACTCATGGCCCAAGGGACGAAGACATACCGCTAGAGGCTCCACCGCTAAAGGGAAGAGCTGAGGAGATAATGGGCATCCCTCATGTGTGCCCCACCCCACACAAATGGATTCAGACACCAGGGAGTCCACCCTTACACAGGCTGAAGGGAGAATTATGTAGCAGGCGAATGAGCTGTAAAAAAAAAAAACGGCCACCGAACCCATACCGAGGCAACACTGCAAAAGGTACAGCCACTCCATAGAATCAAACTCCCTTCCCAAATAAAGAACCAGGCAGCCAGCATTGGGGCCATCTATCAGTGGCGCTTGCCATTGCTTGAAAGAATTGTCTCAGATTAAGTGAGGTATTGTGTGCTGGAACAAAACAGTTTTGATCTGGATGTATTAATTTTGGGACGGGCGGCTTGCCAGCATTTTTGCCAGTATTTTGTAGTCCGTATTTAAAAGTGCCAGGGGGTGATATGATGACAAGTGTAGGCTTCCGATTTGGTTTTGGTAGGGAGATGAGAAGCGCTTTACGGAGGGAATCTGGAAGGCTAGTTGTTTATAGGGCCGCAACATAGATTGATTACAATCATGGCGTAAGCAATGTGGTGTATGCCTCCTAAAACTCTTCAGGCAGCCCATCCGGGCCAGGTGTTTTGCCAGTCGCCAATGCGCAGATTGCGTCACGTATTTCAGAAGGTGTAATGTGGTCATTCAACTTGGCTTGTTGGTCGTGGGCAATGGAGGGTAAGGGCGTTGCGTCTAAAAATGCATTTATATCCTCCTCCAGGGTAGTTATAAGTTGACCAATAGAGTTGCGTGTAATGGTTAGTCAACTCCTGGTGGATATCAAGTTGTGTGTACTAGCAACAGAGCATAGTGCACCTATGGGGCCATGTGGTCTATCCTGCAGTATCAGCCAGGCTAGAAGTGAGCCAGCTTTATCAGCCATCCCATGTGTTTTGGTCGAGTGAGCAGCGTAATTATGACAACGTAAGCGCTCAAGTAGAGTGAGGCGTTCCCTTTGGGCCTCCGCTAATTTGTAGCGAGTAGAGGGGGTGATTAATGCTGCCTTATCTAGTTGCAGGAGTTGCTGCTCAATGCGTGTTATCTCTGTGCCTAGTTGCCTGCATATATTCCATTGAGCCTCCATGCAGGGGCTACCCAGTGTAACCTTAAACGCATCCCTTTCAGTAGAGCGTACTGTGGTGATACTGGGGTTACTCCTGAAGTAGTCAGCAATAGCCGTTGCAACAGATTCACAGAAGGGTGGATCTTCTGGTGCAGCCAGTTGTATGTGCCATTTCAGCACAAGCATGGAGGGGTGCTAAAGTCCTTGGCAAATTGGAGGTCTTGGGAGTTATCAGAGTTGATACAGCCTAAATAGTCTATATAGATGATGCAGGGGGCAATGTTGGGTGTGCCTACTAGTTTGTCAATCCTCACATGCAGTGAGTGGGTCATCAAATAAATGGAGTAGACCTTAGCAGTTTCATTACAGCTACGTCAGGGGTCAATTAATCCCCAATGTTGTAACCAAGTGGTAAGTGCCTGAACGTTGGAAGAGGCAGAGGTGCATGGTAATGGAGGAAACAACCTGTTGAATGTTGTATAAAGCACACTAATAAAGTTGCCTCCCCCCAATATCCAAGGTAGGCCACTCCAGCGTGATGGTGTCCGCGCCAGTGTACGTAGGAAAGTTACTTGTTCCACGATAGGGGCCTATATACTGCCTAGTAGGATGTGGCAGCCATCTAAGCAGCTGTTCACTAAGACATACCTGCCCTCTGGGTTTGTGCCTACTTCTTTAGGCGCAAATGGTGGACTCGATCTAACCGAGATGAGTGCCCCTCTAACGTATGAGGAGAGATCGGTGGCATGCACCTGCCTCACCATTCGCTTTGCAGTCTAGAACCTACCCGGTTGTGAGGTGTGATTCTTGTAAGGATGCGATGTTAATGTTATATTATGTTTGCGACGGTACGAGTAGATGCCATATCTGCTACTAGAGCTGTGGATTTCTCTAATATTCGACGTCCGTATTGAATGTGAAAATGGTGTCTTGGAGGGGGCGCTGGTAGGACTATGCTGCTGTGCTATGGTATGAGCATAATAACGTTGAGGGTGATCGTGAGCGACGGGTGTAGCTTGTGTAGGGCAGTATAAAACAACACAATGATAAAGATATTATCTGAAAATACCATAAGAGCAGTGCACCAACTGGGCGCTCACCCAAACCAGGTTGTAGCAAATATGTAAGTGTGCTATGAAGTACTCTCGTCCAGGGGGGAGAGCATTATCACTGGTGTCAACTAACCCCACCATATGTCAACATCTCGGGGATATCTTTTTATCCCTTTGAGGCAAGATCAATAAAGTACAGTCATTAACGTCTTTGGTATACATTTGACAGTGAGGTTAAACAACATGGCAACATTGCTCATAATTGAGTCCAGGATAAATAACCAGCAACACTGGCTTAACCTCACATTATTTAGATTCATTCATGGTATCAGAGGTATGTAAGTGTCATATGAGGTCATGGGCCGTCTGCGGGGTCACCTCCGGTGGGGTCCCCATCTCCACCTGTGAGGGCCACATTGTGACTGAGCTCTCATCATTGGAAGAGTGGGGCAGGTCATTCTCTGGGCCAGATAGTCCCGCTCCATCAGTGAGAGGAAGAATGCTGCAGTGCCTGGCGTGGCTCTACAATAATTAACTCCAGATCCAGTGCAGGTGGATGCGTGGTACAAAATGCTTCCGGCGGCGCTGTCCACCCGGTCTACCCGGGGTTGCCAGCGCCCCAGAGGAAGAAAGTGTGGAGGTGTGTGAATTGCGTATGTCCAGCCAATGCCAGGCACTGTCAGGGTATCAAAGAAGTGTGTGGTGCCCCCAGCAATTACTCTGAGGCCCACCGGGAACAGCAACAAGTATTTCATATCCAGCTCACTGAGTCACTTTTTGAAGGCCATGAAAGAGCTGAGCTGCTTCTGAACCGTGACTGTTGTATAATCAGGGGAAAAGCATAATGCGAGCATTCTCTATCTGGATCTCGGGTAGCTTCCTGGTCTCAAGCAGTATAGAGTCTCTGTCACAAAAGTGTAACAGTTTCAGTAGCATTGGGTGGGGTTGAGATCCTGGCGGAGGTTTCCTTGTCGGAATGCGGTGTGCACGCTTGATGGAAAAATATGGTGAGAGGTTATGTGATGGAAGTACATCCGCAGCCATTGTTCCATGTATGGAACAGCGTCACAGCCCTCTGTACCCTCCGGGAGGCCGACAACATGTAAATTGCTTCTTCTGGATCTTCCTTCGGCATCCTCAGCCCTGCGCTCCAGAACAGTGACACATTCATGCAGTGCCTGCAGAAAGGAGGAAAGATCTAAGAGTCTGCTCCACTAGGGCGACCCTGTCCGCAAGTGTGCGATGATCGGTGTGTAAGAGTATTGGATCTGATGCCACTTTGTAAATTTTGCTTTCCAATAATGTTCTGGAGTGTTCAGTTGCAGCAAGCACCATGTCAAGTTTGCCCTCAGTTGTCGTGGGAGGAATAGATGTAGTCAGTGTCATCACCTCTGTGCCAGGTGTGGTGGAGAGTGGCGCAGGGCAAGACTGTGCGTTCTGCCCATTTGTTCGTAGGTGACCCATCGTTGGTAGTCTTATATCTGGGGTTCATTGAGCTGTCTAGGGGTCTTAGAGAGGTACCAGTAAGAAAAATGGCTCGCAGAGGCCAGCACAGGGGCCTGCATCCCAAGTATGCACTGTGTATCAAGACAAGAACAGAAGCAGCAGAGAGCAGTATGATGGTAGGTGGGCGAAAGTCATCACGCCCGTGGTCTAGGTCGTCCACCACCTCAGTGTTGTTAAATTTGCTGCAGTAGACACTATTGTGTATATGATGCTGCATCTCAGGGAGGTGTAGTTGGGGGGCACTGTTGGGTAAGGAAAAAGGGGGGGGGGACATGCCAATCAGCCTCGCAATACATGGGTTGGAGAGGTAGGCACGTCTTCCAGATGATTGGTGCTGTAGTTATGTTATGGCCTAGGTCTGCCCCAGCCCTCATGTCACCCGCTTACTTGCCAGATGTTGGTGCCGCTTAGGTGCAGGTTTTCACAGCGGGTCCGCCGATATGTCCTGGTTGTGCAGTCAAGGTATCACTGTGTGTAGAATGGCCTCTGCCCAATACAGCGGTAAACAGGTCCTAAGGGTGTGGCTGCTCCGACCCACAGTGCCCTTTCAGCCTGTCTCAGGAGGGTTTTCTGCATGAGTTTGTTAGAGCCTCCCTGTGTTTCACACCGGCCACCGGCACACAGAGTACTTGCTGGAGCACAGTTGGTGTCTTGGTGGTGCTGGTCTAGGCCAGCTAGCGCTGCCCTCTCAGCAGTGGCGTGGTGGCAGAGAATCGCAAAGCAGGACTGCAGTTGCTCCTACCTACGGCGATGGTGGAGGCTGCATCATGGCCCGTGGCAGAAAGTTCAGGACAGACGACAACGAGATGGTGCACGGGCCCAACACCGGCAGACCCCTCAATGTATAGACGAGCCAGTTCGGGTGTATAAGGCAGCAGCGCATCTCCCCTCTGCGATTACTACTCACCAGTGCCGCACCGGTGGGCTCAACCGCTTCCTTGCGTATTCTCGGGCTTTTGGGCCCTGACGATGGTGTCCCGTGACCTGAGGTCACAGCGATGTGATGTCAGTGGGTCTCAAAGAGCAGTCATGTCACCACCAGTGCTGATGTCACCACCGCAGGTAGGGAGTCTGGGCCAGTCAGGCCGCGTTGCATCTCAGTCTAAGCATAACCTCTAAGGGCCTCATCCGCTCACTACGCTCTGGCAGTGAAGGCAGCTCTTCTGTGCTGTATGATGGGAAAAGGAACGTAGTGGCAGTTGTCAGAATACCTATGGAATGCAATGCAGGCGAGACTGATGTGTGATCATCCCAGTTGTGAGGATTATTAACGGATAATGGGGCTTACTAGCGGAGACTCCTCAGAGTGCATCTCGGCTTAGCTAGCCATGACCCCCACCCCTATTTCTCATCTTTATGTATCATATGTGTTTTACTTCTACCCATTTCTGGGCATTCCTCTGCTGTGGCTCCTTGCTTGTGGGGATACCCAAGAAGATGTATATTACATTTTTGAACTTCCACTAGGTTTCATTGTCATATCAGTCTGTATTGCAAGTGTGACTGACAGAACATTTCATAAGGTATGCAAAATGGCTTAATTGCCTCTGGATCTAGTAAGGCTCTTGCTTGTTTAATGGGATTGCATACATAAGCTAGTCTGTTTGATCTTTCGTCCACATCCCCCAAGCTACGTTCAATGGAGTGTTGTTTTTTTATGATGATTGGTAAATAATGAAATGTTTCTCCCATTTTAGGCCTTACATTGGTTTCTGCTCCCCACTTGGCCCGATCGTATCACCATCTATTTCCGCTAGATCCCTTTCAAGAAATTGCTCTGGAAGAATATCAAGGAGAACGGTATGCGACTATAGTCTGCCAAATGCAGTTGCTGTTTCCAGAAACTATATGGTTGCATGAAATTGGTTATTTTCATAGTAGTGTTACTTGTATTGTAAACCAAGCTTTAGAATCCATTAAGTACATTAAAGCTTTGTGGTGGGACAAGAAATTTGCCTTAGCGGGTTTTACATAATTTGGATGCTCCCGCCTCACTATGTTTCAAACCTTTTCTTTGATACTGAATAATGTGTTCAGTTGGTGTCGTATGATCTCCAACGCTGAGGAGAGGTGATGACATCTCTAAAAGCTGCATCAGATTGGCAAAGTTAATTTCTTGCCTTCATATTCTGCATTCCCAGTTCACCAACTCAGCCTAGAAAAGTAGTATCAAACAAAAACCTTTTCTACTGACAAATTTAGGAATTAAAAAAATTCCAGTTAAATTTATTTTAAGGAAACCTTGAACTTATTCATCATACTAACGCACTAATTTGCAATATTCACTCTGGTGTTATCTGTAAGGAAGTTACTGATGATCTTCATAAGGGGTGGCCAATAAATGCTTTACACAGACCATCCTTCTTTTAAACAACAAGGCTGTATGTTAAAGAGGCGGTGAGCTTGGTTCCCTTCAACAGATAACTCCATAGTGGTCAAAGGTGCAATAGAAGAGCCAGGAATGCAGTTATTAACTATTGTTTTGTGAAATCTTACGTTCCTAAGAAAGTGTTACATATTATGTACAAGTTCCTACTCTAAATGTGTTGTACATTAAGAAATATGACATTGCCCTTTGTGAATGTATTTTACAATTTGGTGTTATCATGGGACTGTAGTTTGTAAAGGTATTGACTAATGATACCAAGCAAACATTTAGTTGAGTTTCAAATATAGGTGATCCCTGTGAGAACTGAACGGGGGAAAACCTTGTGGGGCAAGTACGGAGATGTTCGTTCCAAACAAGCTCAAGCCATTTGATGTGATTTCATCGACGTAGGACGCCAGGGACATTCTGCTCAAGAGAGAGATGATCCATTTTTCGAAAGCTATTGGGAGGGGTTGAAATTTATCTGTGAAGAGTCATTGTGAGTCATGCAGCGCTTGTGGTGACTGTAGCTCTTTGTAGCTCCACCTAGAAGCCACAGGTGGCAGTAAGTACACAGATTAAACCCTCTGCCTCACCATTCAGAAAGTTTACTAGAAGTGGGAGGTTACATCTTTGGGACACAGATCTGTTTTCTTAAAACATTAGGAAATTATGTTGTTCACTGCAGATGCAGACATAGGAGATATAGTTTCACCTGAAAAAACACCAGAATTTTCACCCAGGAGTGTGTACGTATATATAACTCATGGTACATGGAGGTTCTAAAAATAAGAGGCATTGCAGAGACTATGTTGCCCACTCGAAAAAGCCTCACCAAACATTTACAAAAATGTATGACTTATAGTGACAAGTGATGTATGTGAACCCCTTGAAAGATGCAGCGTCCCTAAAACCACATTGAGAACGTCACACATGCAGAGGAGATTGGTGAAATTAGCTGAAGTTATTTCTTCCTACAAACCCCAGAGATTACAGAGTTTTATGATGGTCATCATCACCAATACATACAACCTTCAAGAAGATACCCATACACTAAAGATTAAGAGCCTTGGGTGCTGATAATAGAAGCAAGCAGCTAGAAGACAAAGATTTTAATGGAATTTCTTTTATTGAAAGACCTACTGTAGAGGCTCGATATGAAACGGGGAAGAGAGTTCTTAAATGGGGAGAGTTCTTAAAGCAGATATCCACACAAAAGGAACAACCTCCCTCGTGGTGCGAATATTTAACGGAGGTAGTAAATTATATAAACAGCACATTCGATAGTATGTTCATACAAAGCACAGCCAACACGTGTTTCGTCACACCTACGACTTTATCAAGGCTGTAAAACACATACAGTAACAAGCTTTTGAGAGATGAAAAAATAATAAATACACTGGAACAAAATAGTAGAGAAAGCGATATCAAAGTGTCAAAGTGAGAAAGACATGGCAAACTCCAAATGTGTGTGTAAGGAATCCGAATAAAGGATCTACTGGAACACAAGAAGGATCTGGAATGTTTTTTTCTTATGTATTTTTTACGCCAAAATGATTCTATATACTATATCTGAACAATACGCCATTTGAGTGCGGTGGTTCTGCTTGTTCATCCCTCGTGGTGCATGAAGATACAGCTCTGTGAGATCCACTGAGGAAATGCAGCTTCCTATAACATAGACGTGGTTGGGCTCACTTAGGAAGTGCACTACACATTGGTCCATCCAGGAGCAAGGGAAGGGAAACACAAAGTACTTCCAACTAGAAAACCTTCCTAGATTGGAGATTTGTGAGGTCCAATTAGGAGATGAAACCTGTAGAAGATGAAGCTTTATGAAAAATAAGCTATTTATAGACACTATAGGGATCATCCTAGGATGTGCAACAAGAAGGTACAACCTAAAGTCCAGACATGGCGTTGAGCCACAAAACTGCTAGAGTTTTAAGACTGAGATCCTATTGAGGAGAAGTAACAGACATTGGCAGTCCTCGCTTCATGAAATTAACCAACTGAGTAAAGGAATATGCTCAACTCTGTGGGTATGGAGTTAAGAGAGTGGTTTAATGTGTGTGATTGAAAGCAGCAAGTGGGCCTTACCAGGTCTTTGAAGGCCAAAACAGAGACGTTGCCTTTTCCTCCCAATTCTTCACCTTAAATATAACAATGATGAATTGAGGCAGATTTGACAAAGCATATCAACATGTATGTGTGACTGGAAGAGGAGAGCAAAATGTGTCAGTATTTTTATTCTGGAAAGTAGATGGTTGTTATATCAAACCATCCTGCTGTTACATGTGAATTATTTGGGAATGGAAACACTCATAAGGGTAAGTAGTCCTCACTAAACAGTGGCATAGATACAAACCTTTACAATATGATCACAGTTGCAAATTAGGACTGCATGCACTCACTATTCAATACAGGGCACTCGTAAGTGGTGTGATTGTTAACAGGCAGATATGGGGCAATACCTCTGGGACGATGCCAGGCTGACTGTATATGATTTGATGGTCATTAGGGAAGGCTCTCAGGAGAACATTCAAGAAGCAATGGGAAAGGTTAAGGAGCTCACGGTATTTTTCTTTCCTTGTGTTGTCTTTCAAGGTGAGCGAGATGAGAGATGTCCCTAGTTAAGGGAAGGACAAGTGGAGGCCTGTTACTTGGCCTTGAAAGTGGGTGGGGCAGGGGAGAGATTGGTTGGGCTAGAGCCAGGGCACACACACTTAAAAGGAAAAGAAGCTAAGCATAACCTGAAGCACATTGGTACAATCCCTTATAATGCAACCACAATGACATATTAAGACTAAACACAACCTCTGTGCAATCGAGGGCCAGACCTCTGTCTGAGGATGGACCGTTGTCTTTCTTTATAACTTCTGTTCAGTAGAAAATCAGTATGCATACACCCTAGATGCAGATGTGCTGAGTGTGCTGAATATGCTGTTTAGGCCCAGTTTTGAAAAATGGGAGAGGCATCATGACACATTGGAGGCTTTGGCTATCGTATGTCTACCACCCCGCCCCACTCTCAATGGTGATGGCACACAGAATATTAATCTCAAGGCATATGTGCATAATCACATCTAAATATTGCAATTTACTTCTCCATGATGTATAACATTTAAAAAAAACAAATACTGTTCCGGTATTTAAAATATATTTGAAACCTGATATACTCTGCACTTTAAATTGCAGAAACTCACTGAGAATCGCAAATTTTTCTTTGCTTTCTAGTTTCTGCGAAGGTTGTCAGGGAGAACTAAAGGATCAGAATGTAAGTGTTTTTCATTAAATGTCTTCTGTTTTAATGTTGCATTAATTCAATTATGTAGATATAAATAACAAGCGATAAAGATACAAATAACTTATTTGCCCGTTACTTTCAGTACCTGAAGTTATAAAATAAAATGTGTTTTTAAATGCATCCTAGAAATTATGATGATCATTAAATTCAACTATTGAGATTTCTCAAAAACATGTTATTAGATGAATTTTTTCAAGTTTGCTTTTAAGTGCAAGATTGAAATTACGATGTTCATTAACTAGAATTATTGAGTTTCACAGAACAGTGATTTTAGATGATTGTTTGGTTATAGGTAATGAATGCAGAAAAGTTGTGACTACGGGTTTCTCAGTTTACTTTTTACACTTGTTACACTTGCCATTTAGATTTTTCAAAATACCACTTAAGTAAATTATATTCGAAACAAGCAACCACAACAAGAATTAAAGAATTCTGACAATAAAAAAATAATGTGTCATTCAAGAAGCTAATAAGACAATTATTTATTTTTATTTTTTATTTTTATATTACTAGGCTTCCTGGTTTGATAGTAGTAAAAAAAAACTCGTACATTTTTGTTCTGATGGATACTTTTGACTACAGATTTCTCCCCTGCGCATATGCCCCAGCAGCCAGACTGAATCTGTAGACATTTTTCATAGAAGTGCCCCTGTGCACTTCTAGGTTGCATCATGCGGCTCTATGTTGGCTCCGTACCCTTGCCCCTTCCCCCCCGGAAGTGAGAGAGCAGGGCCACATATAGGCACCAACCGTGCACGCCGACGTCCGTCCCTTTTTTTCCAAATCTTTCTGCATGGATCCAGCTCTGCCCAGGAAGCAGATATCGGTCATGGACCCCCACAAGGTGTGTCTTTGGTGTCTGGCTGTGGGGCATGACGTGTACCAGAATGTGATCTGGGACCACAAGGTAAAGTTATACCTCCAAACATAAGATGATTTGGCCTTTGCTTAGATCCACTACAAGTCGTGAAACCGGGGATCTGGGTTGCAGGAACTAGTGTGAATTGTAGGGCTGAAGTGAAAGCCTGTACCTGAGTTGGTAAGGGCCCAGTGAGACTTACAATGCTGGGGAAGGGATCTGGTGGCTATAACACTACTGGAGGCCCTTGTGGGTCCATAGGGCCTGATGGTGTGCCAGAGTGAGCCAGAAGTGCACTGAAAATTTGCAATTTCCTGTCATCTTTGAAGGCATGGCTATGCTGTGGGGTTGACAACAGCCTGGGAAATGCTTGATGCTTCAGGATCACCGGAGGAATCGGTTCCATGGCCAGTGACCGGGATGGTTTATGACTTAGATTTTTTTTCTTTGAAGTCAGTGCTGCAGGATGGGGTTGAATCCACTTTCAATTTCTTATGCTTCTGGTTGTGCTTTGACTTACATGAGGACTTCAAGAATAAGTGTAACAGTCACAAGAGTGGCCCGAGGACCCTCAGAGGTGCATGCCCAAGCAGTGGAAGTCTGGATACAGTATTTCTTCTCTTGTGATCTATGGGTTCCCACAGATAGATCTTGTAAATTGTTTAAAAAGGCAGGGTCCTGCCTTTTCTCTCTTCCCTTGCCCACACCAGAACATATTTTGGAAGATCACCAGTCATCCTTCTATAGGAGGGACACCTGTTGCTCTCCAAGAAGGGTACTGAACTTGCAGAAAGGTGCTGTTGTTAATTTTGCTATTTCCGCATCCCGAAAAAACACAGGGGTCACAGGGCTATCCTGCATCTTCGGCTCCCTCAGTGCCATTTTACAGAAGAACAAATTCGGAATGCTCACATTGACCCAGCTCCTATTGACACGGTTGACTGTGTGAGGTTCTAGAACTTGCAAGATGCATATTTTCATATACCCGTCCTGCAGTCCCACATGTGATACCCGAGGTTCAAGGTGGACCAGGAGCATTTTTAGTGTGTTATGCAGAGGCGTAGCTTCCATTGATGGTGCTGTGGCACAGAGGCCTGAGGGGCCCACTGAACCCTGATTATTTCTATATTTCAAACTTCAAAAAGCACCAAGGGGGCATTTCCTTCCTTGCACTAGGGCCCATGACATACTGGTTATACGACTGGTGTTGTGTTCCTTTTCGGCCTTACCAGTGCCCCGTTCATATCCATCAAAGTGAGAGAGGTGATCTTTACCCATCTTTTGAGGTCTAGAGTCCCTATATTCACAGACCTCGCTGACTGGCTGCTAAAGGCAGGCTTGCCAGAGTCACTCATGGACTACCTCCAGGTGAAAACTGCACTCTTGACGTTGTTTGATTTTCGCTTAAATAAGCCGAAGTCTTGAGGGGATAACCGGGTTAAGGCTGCCCCTCTCCCCTACACTTGCTTTGCTGGGCTATGTCGAGAAGGTGCCGTCGGCCCACAGGCGATTGGTGGGCATCTTGCTACTGCTTGCGAAGCGCAGAGTTGCGATGTGCTGGGGCCGCGGGCGGGCTCCGCGTGGATCGAACTGGCTGCGCGATGTTACGTTCTGCCATGAACAATTGACAACATTTTGGGAGTTGACCCCTGGGGGTGCCCGGCCGCAGGATATATGGGGGTCACTGCGTGCCTATCTAGAATCCCTGTAGTGGAGCAGCCCGGATATATGCTAATGGGCCGCATGTGGGATGGTTTGGCTACTATCGATTCTATCAGAATCATGGCTGCTACGTGTGATTTGGTTACTGCCCTGTCCTTCCTTCCTTCTTTTTTCTTTCCTTCTTCTCCCCTTGTTTGCATTTTCCTATATCTGTAGTTAGCTATGGATGTTTTTGGGCCTACGGGTGTGCAGTTCTGCTACCCTTATCTTCGGACTTTAGACCCCTGAATTACTCCCTTGTTGTGGAATGGTCGTGGTCGAGTCGGCTGGTCGACGCAGGGCTTGCACCCCAGCCACAACAAACTTTATGCAGGGGGTGCGATTTGGACCATTCGTCCGTTGGTATGGGAATTTATGCGGTTCCAACTCTGTATGCACCGACCTTGTGGGCTCTTCTGTTGTCTGTTTATATTTCCTGAAAACTCATAAATAAAGTTATAAAAATAAATAAATAAATAAGCCGAAGTCTCACCTGATTCCTTCGCAGAGGCTTCTGTTCATTGTGGCATACCTGGACACAATGTAGTTCATGGCTTTTCCTCCATAGCAGCAGTTCCAGGACATTCTACTATCATCCCAATGTACTGGGCTTAGTCCTGGATCATGATGAGGGTGGCTTTGAGGCTTATTGGCCTTTTAGCCTCATGCATTCTCCTTGTTAACTCTGTCAGGTGACACATGTGTTCTCTGTAGTAGAACCTGAAGTTCCAGTTGGCCCAGCATCATGACAGCCTTTCTGACATTATTCAGGTCTCGGAGGAGAGCACTTGAGATCTGCACTGGTGTCTGATAGACTGCAGTTTCTCCAGCAGCGCACCCCTTTCCCTTCCCAGAGCTGACCAGGTGACATACTCATCACTGCTGGTTTTGGAAGCGGAGGAGTGGGTCAGATGGGGAAGTGGAGATCAGAGGACTCTGATCTCCAGTGGGGGCTGGCACCTCATCAATGAGCTGGAACTATGGGCTGTTTATTTTGCCCTGAAGGCCTTCCTTCCATCTATAAAGGAGACGCTGGTGCAGGTTCCACTGGAAACCACTTTGAGGTGGTACTACAGAAAGAAGGGTAAAGTGGGGTCCTGTCCAAGGAGGCATTGCTTGTCTGGAGGTAGCTGGAACATCAGGGTTTTGTCCACTCACCTGGCTGGGTTCCTGAATGCTAGGGCGGACAAACTGAGCAGGTGTCATCTGGCAGGTAACAAATGACGCTTGCACCCTAAGGTGGCATATGGTATCATTCACTGGCCGGGGGAACCCTGGCTAGATCTGTTTGCCACCATTAAGAATGTGCAGTGTCAGCAATTTACAGGTTGGAGTTTCCACAAGAACACTCACTAGGAGATTAAGTCCAGCTGGAATCGAACAAGGGACTCCTATATCCCTTCCTGCCACCACCTCTTCTGCTAAGAGGTATGAAGAATATTAGGAATTACCGGGACAAAGCCTTCAAGTGGCCATGGATTGGGTCAGGGGAGTGTTGCACCTGGAACTGTGGGGTATGAGCAGCTGTCCTTCGAACAGAGTGCCACACACAAAGGACCTCCTATCTCAGCAACAGGGCAGAATCCTCCACCCAAATCTATGCAATCCACATAACAATGTGTGGAAACTGAGCTGCGACAATTGACTGCACTCTGTTTGTCCCCTGAAGTGGTGGATGTCATCCTTGCTGCCGGATGGCCCTCCACAAAATCCCTTTGTGCTAGGAGCTGGGACAAATTTGTAATCTGGTGCTGTGCCCCAGGGACTGACCTCTTGTAGGCAAAGATGTTGAATGTCCCTTTGTTTGCTTTGTCTTTTAGCCCAGAAAGTCCTTGAAGTGGGCACTACGAAAGGTTATTTGTCGCCCCTTTTAGCCTTTCTGTGTTTGTGTTGGGATGAGATTGATTGAAGGTTTGACATTTGTTTCCTCCCAGGACCTTTGTGATACCACAGTGGGACTTTAACTTGGACCTGACATTTCTCATGGGTACACCTTTTGACCCTTTGTATAACTGCTTTCTGCATCTCATGGCATTAAATACTGTCTTCCTCAATGTGATCACATTAGCTCATCATGTGAGTGAAACCCAGGTGCTGTCAATGAAACCGCCACACACCATTTTTTTCCAGGCAAACAGCTTTAAAAAAAAAAAAAGTCATGACTCCCTTCCACACTGGGCAGTCAATCACTCTGCCGGTGTTTTTTACTCCCCCTTATCCCATTGGTAGCATCATAAAAGGGCTTTAAGCTTTTACATAGATTATGCCAAGGATCGGTATGTGGTCTACTGCTTTCACGGCCTGGTCTCGCTGGAAGGACACTTTGCCAGCTCAGTTTTTATTCTAAGCCCACTCCACATATTCTCCTCCTTGAGGAGGTACTACTTGGGTATCTATTTCACTGTGAGGAATCTGCAGTTAGAATAATCCATCAAAAGAACAAGTTACTTACCTTTGATAGCGCTCTTTCTGTTGCATGTTTATGTTCTAGATTGCCTTGATGCATGTCGTTTTATTCCCTCTGTCAGCACTCAAAGTCCTGAGAAATCTGGCATTGGAGAAGATAACAAAAATAATCCAATCAAGAAGAGTGACTGTAGTCCTCCTCAAGGGCAAAACATTAGGGTACACTATGTTAAGAGGTATTTATGGTAAGGGGTTGTGAGAGGCTCCAAGGGTACACACCAGTGATCTGAAAGGGACCCCCCCACCCCTCCACTACCAGATCCACAACTAATTGAATGGATATCAGGGGTGTCCTGAGCTGACACCCTGTGGTATCATTAAGTTGCCAAGATCTGTAACAATCAGAACCTCATGTCACTCTTTGCTATACTGGACCAGTAGAAGAGAGGACACATTTTCCTGCATGTGGAATTTCTTCTTCAAATTGCTAGCCCTTTGTTCAGGTTTAGTGGGCTGACTATAAAGGAGCCCATCCTCCATTGTCACTTTGAAGCATCTAATCAGTTCTTAAGTGAGCTGAGCTTTGGCTTTTTCCTTAAGCCTACCAGAGTGGGATACTCTCATGGGCTTTACAAAACTCTTCATGAGAGAAACCAACAGCAACCGCTAACTCTTACAGTTCTGGTAAGGACCTAGTCACTAGCACCTGCATAACGATGCACATCCTCCTTTTTGTAGCTTATCGTTGCTTCCAGGAAATCTTTATTTATGTTTTGCTGTTCAACTGTTTAATCATGGTCTTTTGAGGCTGTTCCTCTTCAGGGCATCCCACCTTGCGGTTTGGTAGTAGGTGTGTAGTCTGATAATGGGCAACAACTGCTTTACAATCCCCAGGAATATGAAGTCGTTTTGCAGCAGCTTACCTGTGTCATTCTTGTCACAAATTAACAAAACATTGCATCACTTGGCTACTTCCCTTTGACCAGGAAGGATCTTTTGGGGTTGGCGAATGGTCTCTCTGTCACTGATCTGCTAGAGAGAAGTGACCCTTTTGACCAGGAAAAACAGCATTCTGGAAAAATGCAGTGGTGGGATTAATCTGACTGACTATTTAAGGGTCACCCACCACACATCAACAAAGGACCCATCTCCGCTGGACCTGCATCATAGTCCATACTGGTTTTAAAGAGACTGGTTATTTTGGGGTGGATAAATACTTGATCTGCTTTTGGACTTTCACATCTAATATGGCTTGACTTAAACATTTTTAAAAGTCATTGTCCTGTGAAGAGGATGAGAGGGTGACCCTATTCATCCTGACCGATGGTGCTTTGTCTCCTATCCTGCTTCAAAATACTGAGAATTGCCATTTCTTTCACACTATTGGCTATGTTGTCAGGGACCCTGGGCCAGATGTAGCAAAATAACATTTTGCGACTTGCAAATAGCGAGTCATTGCGACTCGCTGTTTGCAAGTCGCAAAATGTTATGCAGAACGGTGTCTCAGACACCGTCTGCAAGTCGGTATGGGGTCGCAATGACCCACCTCATGAATATTCATGAGGTGGGTCGCAAATTGCGGCCCCATACCGACTATGGGCACTCGCAAACATGGAAGCCTGCTGTAGTCAGCAGACCTCCGTGTTCGTGACTGCTCTAAATAAAGCAGTTTTTTTTTTTTTTAAGTGTAGCCCGTTTTCCTTAAAAGAAAACGAGCTGCACTTAAAAAAAAAAACCGAAACCTTTAGTTTCGGTATTTTTTCAGGGCAGGGAGTGGTCCCTTGGACCACTCCCTGCCCTGAAAAAAATTTTCTGGGTCCAGTCACAAACTGGAAGGGGTCCCATGGGGACCCCTTCCAATTTGCGAGTGGGTTACCATCCACTTGAAGTGGATGGTAACTGCAACACCATTTGCGACCGCATATGCGGTCGCAAATGGTGTTGCATACCACTAGGAATCGCAAATAGGAAGGGAACACCCCTTCCTATTTGCGATTCTGAAATGCATTTTGCGAGTCGGTCCGACTCGCAGAATGCATTTCTGCATAGGAAAATGTGATTTGCAACTCGCAAACGGCAGTTTTTGCCGTTTGCGAGTTGCAATTCCTTTCCTACATCTGGCCCCCTGTTCCTACTTGGGCTTAGAATGGTGATGCAATCCGCCACTTCTATGGAACAATAAGTCAATTTTCAGTAGCAATGACAAGCTGCTTGGGATGTCTTTCAGTTAAGCCAAATACTGCCCAAGCTCAAATGAGCACTCCTCTCGGAGTAGCTCAACCAACAAAAGAAAAATTAAGGATTCCAGACCCTTTGTGTTTATTGTCATTACCTCACCATATTTGTTACTTTTAGCCACAAGCATTCAGGTCTCACTTATCCTTGAATGTTATTCTGTAGTTGCATGAAAATAGAGGGGGTTTAGTTTAATGGTTGAATCTGCGAGTTGAGCTTATTATTATGGAACTTGTACAGCGCAACAGCTACCTAAAAAGAGTGCCCTCGTACTAACAGTAAATCTGGCAGAACATACTAATAGAAAAGCGAGGTTTTAATGCCTTTTCAAAACGTCATGGTGTTGAATTCAGATTGTAGGTTGCTTAGGACAGTAGGAGAGAATGCCATATTCCTAGGGCCAGATGAGAAAAAGATCTGCAGCCAATTCTCATACGGATTTCTTAAAAGAAACAAGTCAGATGTATGCAGTGTACAGATCTTTGAATGTAGAATGCATGATCCTACTTTATGGAAAAAAGCTCTATGACAGAGACACATGACTATGAATAACAATTATTTTGGCACTGTAAACCAATGAAGATGTTTCAAGTAAGGAGTGATGGCACAATGTGATGTCAGGTTGAGTAAAGCCCTAGCTGCCAGATTCTGGAAGAGTTGCAGGTAACCAACCGGAGCTCTAGATATATCAAATGATTACATTATAATAGCAGCATTTGAACAATCCATCATACTAATTTGTTTTACTATGTGCAATGCCCTGTGAGCCAAATCCATTATCATGGATCCTGTTCCATGTAGGAAGCTGGCCTGGTGTGTGGTGGTTACGTAAGGTATTTACACCTTATACCAGGTCCAGGTATCCCCTATTAGTGTTGTGTAGGCAGTGTCTAGAAGCCAGGCTCTCTAGAGGTAGCTGTTGATGAGGAGCCAAGGCTTATCTAGGAGACATGCAAAGCTCATGCAATACCACTGTAGTCACCCAGCACTTACACACACAAAAGAATACACTCAGTGTCAGGTCCTTTATTATGGTAACACAGCACCAAAAATACTATGGAGGCAATGCTCCCTTAGGAGGTAAGCATTACACAAAATATATCTACACTAGTTGTCATAAATAGGCATATGAATAGTTAGAAAACAGTGTAAATCACAATAGAGAATAGTGACCCTAGGGGGAGCACAAACCATACACTAAAAAAATGGAATGCAAGAGTTGGACCCGGCCTAGGTAAGTGGAGTGTGTAGAGGGGCAAGGGGATACCAGGAAAGCATGTCAACATGTGCGGATCCCCAGATGAACCCACAGCGGGAGCAGGAGCCTGCGGCACTCCAGAGTCCTGGAGCAAAGGCAGAACATGTGGGGCACAGTTTTGAATGTTCACCCGCATAGCCGGCAGAGTGAGTTTTTTGTGGGCCGTTGCCATGGACTCTCGTCTGCCTACTGGAAGGACCCCCACGGAGTAGGTTAAGACTTCTACCATATATGGCTGGGGGGCTAGGGTCTAGTAATAATTTAAAACTAACCAGACGTGAAGCCTTTTCTCAAAGGTTGCCTTGTCTTCAATAAGGGACAAAAGCTTTGTTGCTTTTTTGGTTAAGGTTTTAAATCATTTTTGGTTGAGCGCCATTGACCATAAGCTCTCAATGTCAAGCTGCTTTATTGAGGTGTCAAGGTATTTTCAAGCAGGTGAGCTGGTCTTCATCATTATTTCTTCCCATATGTTGTAGTTTATGGTGTTCATGGCCGTACCCTTTGAGTTATGAAAAAATTTGATGAAAGCTGTGCGCCTTGCTAGAGATTGTTTGAGTAAGCCGAACTCCAGCCTTATCCGTGCTGGTGATGTATAACTTGGAAGCTTGAAGATTTGCCTTTAAATACGGTGTCATCCAAGACCTTTGTGTCTCTACCGCGAAGTGCAATACTTCCGTAAGCTAGCGTGGGGACCGCCTTAGCTCTTGCTACTTCTAACAGTGGGCAAGCCCCATAGAAAGAGCTTCCCCCCTCTGCCTTATTTCTTCCTTATGTTTAAGAAAGGATCCATGACAGTCAAACAGGAGACCCAGATATTTATAAGTTGCTGTTTCTTCAAGCGTGCTCCCACTTAGTCCCCAGGTTGTGACCCCCCTCAGGGATCTCTTACCTAGAATCATGATTTTGTTTTTTTATGGTTGATTTGCAGCCCATTCTCAAGGGAGTAATCTTCTGTGGCTTTCAAGAGACGTTGCATGTCTACTCTTGCTCTACTGAGTAGAATGACGTCATCAGCATATAGGAGGCTCAACAGAATCTTCTTCCCCAGACGGTGGTTTATGGGAGTTGATTGAAGGGAGCACTGTTGAAAAGTCAGCCATGAAGTGATTGAATAAAGTGGGGGCCAAAACAAAGCCCTGCTTTAAGCCTCTTGTCGTTGGTATCTTCTTAGATAGGTTTGATCTGTTGCCCAGTTTAATCCTAACCCACGTTCTGGTATACAGAGTCTCAATGGCTTTCAGGAGTTACTGTGTGATTTGCCAGCTATTAAGTTTTCCCTAGAGCCTGCTTCAATTGATGCTGTCCAAGGCTGCTTTGAAGTCAATAAAGCAGAGATAGAGTGGGAGTTTTGCAGCCGTTGAGGAATTTATATTCCTGCCTTCCTGGTGTCCGTGCCTGAGTTACTGGTGAGCCCTCTTTGGTTTAGGGGGATTATTGATTCTTGACCGGCCCAGTAGACTAGATGTTCAAGGAGAGTGCCAAGGAAATACTTTGCTTCATTATCGATTAGTGCAATCAGTCGCTAATTTCTAGGATCCGATTTATGGCCGCTTTTGTATATTGGAGAGATTATGGAGCCCCTCCAGGATTCTGGGATTGGTTCTCCAGCCAGGGCTTGATTGAAGAGGGGAGCCATGACTGCAGCCCACTCAGGCAGGTCTCGTTTATAGATAGCCTTAGGACCCCATTTGGGCCGGGAACTCCCATCTTCCTCCCTCTATTAGCTGTTGGATTCCTACCTGGAAGATGGCAAGTTCGCTGTCCGCATTACTGGTGTTACAGGAGTCTGGGTGGGCGTACTTAAGCTTCCGGTGGTAGCTTGATCCTCTTCACGTTTAGTTTGCTGAAAATTATGTTTCAAGAAGGACACCCAATCCGCCTCCAAAATGTTGGAGTCCAGGACTGGACCATGTGGGTTTTTTAGGGCATTTACCATACTCCAAAATTTGCTGGCATTTTATGTTTAATGTCAGAGATCTGGCCCCAAAAGAAAATTGTGGAGCCTCCGGATTCCCCATGCCACCTGTTTCAGCTTTCTTTTCGCTTGTCTCAGTTCGATGAGGTGACATTCTTGGTCGGAAAACTGACGGACCAGTCGGAGTGCTTGATTGACTTTCCTCTTTAGCTGTTTTAAACTGTTCGAGGTGTATGACTTTTTTTGTGACTTGTGGGATCGCGCTCTTGTTAGATGCAACATTTGTGGCAAATTGCTGGGTGTATGAGTGAATGAACGCCTCCCATTTGTCCTTGGCTGACCCTTCTGTTCTGTAGGAGGCTTTTAAGTGCTTGTCCGCTTCTTCGGCCAAGAAAGCTAGAGAAGTAGCTGTCCGTTTGATTCTTTTCAGCTGGCACAGATGTTCAGAGCCGGCAGGTTCCGTGTTGATTTTATGTACTGCTGGGGTCAGGGTGAAGACCACTTCCTGTGGTAGGTTTCGGACCTTAGACCCAGTTTAAAGGAAGAGACTGTTTGAATCAGTGATGAGGAGACACAGGTAAAATCAATTAGTGAGTTTCCATTTGTAGCATGGAAAGATAAGGTGTGTTTTCACTAAATCGGCCATTTAGCACTCTAAGACCTAAATGCTCAAGAGAGCCTAAAAAGGCTGTTCCTATATTACTTCTTTTTTCCATTTTAATCAGTGATTGTTCTGGAATAGGCCACCAATGTTCCTGGGCTTCAATGACCTCGTTAGTTATAGACCCTCCTAATAGGTTCATGTTGAAGTCACCTGTTACTAGTAGTGGAAGGAGCAGGTGAGAGCCAGACACTTGACTGATGTGGTCCACAAGTAGTTTTGACATTTCCTCCTGGTTTTTCCATCTCGGAGGCATATAGATGTTGGCCAGGATTAGTCCTTGCTCCTTTCTGTGCAGAAAAGTCGGGTGCACAGCAAGAAATTTGTGGGAGTCAGAAGAGAGCATCTTATAGCTGGCTTTCAAAGCAGTTGACAAATACACCCCCAAGCCACCTTTCCCACGGCCACATTTGCATTCGTGATAGCAGGTAGAAGGGCATGGGAGTAGCCCAGTATGGGGACTGGTCCAAAGACCCAAATTTCTTGTAGAGCAATGACCGAGAAGCCCTGGACATAGTTGAGTGTAACGAGGTCTTGCAGTTTATCCTTTAGATTGTGGATAATCCAATAACAGAGCCTTAAGTAGTGGCAATCACGGCCGTCCTTGCCCTCTGGGGCGGAGATTTAGTTTGTTGCTTGCGTCTGGTTGAGGTTTCGGGCTAGAGGGTATGGATATCTGGGGTCTGCTACCCCTTCCAAGTTCATTCCCCACTTCTTGAAGTGTTTGCTTTCCTTAAGAACTGCTCCAGCCAGGGTGGCAGACTGCCAGATCACTTTGGTTGATTCATTGGCTTTCCCTGGCCCTCGCTCTATGAGTTCTACAGATTTGATCATGTCTTAGGTGATGTTAGTTAGGCCTAGAATCTGCCCTAAGAATGTAAGTATATTTCCTTGATTGTGGATGTCCATATTGCCAAGTGATCAATATTCTGGGTGGAATAGGATCGTGCAACACTGTCCCTCCCTGAGGGTGTGCTCAGTGGGGCACTCTTTTGTGTTGTGATTTTCATCCCTGTAAACGGGGACAGCAGGGTGGAAAACTTCTTTAAGGGGTGGTTTAGGGAGGTTGCACTGGGGCCAACTCTGGTCATCCTCCTGACCAGGGGCGGAGATTCTGGCTGAAGGGCGGCTGAAGACCGCCTCACAACTTCATTCGGAGACAACTGATCCAGCTTCTGAGCATATGGCAGTCCGTTCGTCAGTGGGATAAACATTTGTACTCCTCTCTGAGGAGTGTGACCTTGCATTTCTGTCACCGCTTGGCAGTCATCAGATGTCCATGGCTCAGTTGAGCAGACTTCCTGGGCCCGGATGCCCTGCCACTTAGCTTCAATGGGTGAGCCCCCCAGGAACTGATGTTGGGTGTGGACTTTCCTTGTCTCAGGGGCCACCTCGGAGCTGCAGGTCTTCCCCTTTGGTTGCTTGGTCTCAGTGGGGTTTGCTGTGGGTGGCTCCATTTCATGTTCTGCGAGGTGAGTCACCTCAGGGGCTACCTCGTTGCTGGTTAGTGAGGCATTGCTCCCGGTGTTGCATCCGTGGACTGTCTGATTAGATGTCAGGTAGGTTCGGAGCCATGTGGTTTAGGGTAGTACTTATTATGTGATTTCCTCCTCTGAGTCCTTTTGCACTTACATTTTTTCCCTGTTTGCGCTGCCTGGTATATAGTGTTACCATTGCTCCTTTTGCCTGCAATTGTCTCTGTTTTTCAGATTGCACTGTGATGCTCTCCTCCACTCCCCAGCAGTGTTAGAGGCTTCCCTCGGAGGGGAGAGGTCCTGGCCATTTGAGGCTGCTTCTCCAAGTGGAGTTCCCATGATTTTTAGCACACTGTCAAGTTTGTCACCGTATGCACTGTTGCAGCCTCCTTGTGATTGCGTGGGGGTAATATGTGCGCCCTTCTTGTCTTTCAGCTCTTTTATTACACTCCCTAGTACGCGTGGTAGCTGGCTCAATTTGTCTAGGGTTACAGAACAGCAGCATCTTGGAGCCAAGGTAATTGGGTACTTCTTGAGCACTCTTGATGAGGGTGTTGAGATCAACGATGAGCTTGTCTGTACCGGCCACAGAGGTAGCTACTGAGCTCAGAATCTCCACTTGCACATCAAGTGCATCGGCCATTGTCTGGATGGTCCTGAGCAGTGATGGCCAGGCGATATCTTCCGCCCGCCTGGGGGATCCTCTGCTGCTGTCAGGAGTAGTCCTCCAAGGTTGTGGTGAAAAGCCGGAGTATCCTGAGTACAGGGTTCCTGTTGTGCAGTTGGGCACTAATTTCCTTTCTCCGACGAATAAGAAGTGAGGAGCTTGTTCCATTTTTCCTTTAAGTCATCAAAGTCAGCCCCTGTGTTGAGCTTGACTTCGGTCTGGCAGTTCCCCGTCTTACTGGACTCTGTGCCACACCTGTTTGCAGAAAGGGCAAGTTGTACTCCAATTTGCTTGTTCTTTTGGTGCAATGAGAGCTTTCTCATGCTTGTCTCATTCTGCTTGTGTTCTATCTTTCCTGGACTGGTGTGTTGGCAGCCTAGACTTGGTACCCCCGCCTGGGGGAATGAGTTAGGGTGAGTGAGTTCATCCCAGTCGTTTTGTGCTCCTGACAGGGCAGATCTTTCTAGTATCCCTTCTTTCGTCGCCGCCCCTACTTCATTGCCCATATCTGTGGTCTTTTTTCCTTGCACAGTAGTTTGAGAGTTACTTGAGTTGGTCCTTCCTGGAGTGACTTTACCGCTTGCTTTGTACAGGGAAGAGACAGATGTAATTGTAGTGCCAATTACAATGCCAGTTATTATGCCACTGGATATTAGCTCTGGCTCATTTTGTGTCAAGGGGGCTGCGTACTGCGGTGTACTGCAATTTTCGCTGGGAATCAGAGATAAGGATTGTTGCTTGGCTCCGATTATCACAAAAGGTGTTAATGGGAAAGGAAGACCAGTGCTCGGGGCTGTAAATGAGAAGATGGCAGCTCCTCCATCTTTCAAAAACTGGAATTTTGTTGTTATATTGGGATGGTCGGTGATCACTGCTGCCCCAGCACCCATTTGCCCCGTTCGGACACCCGTTGGTTGGATGTCCACCAGAGGGGATCGTAGTAGCGTGCTTTCTTTTTCTTGCTTGGCTGCACCAGGGATTTCCTTGACCTCCCCGACTTCATTGCCTTCGGCATCTGCTCGGTATCCGCTCATCTGCTGTAACGTTTGTGGCTTGGTGTTGTTGCAGGTTCGGTTCGATTAGGTGGAAAGGTGGGCACAGCAAGTTACACTCTGCGCTAACCAAGCCTCTTCCGCAGGGTGCTGGGGTGCACACTCACACCTGCTTCTAAAGCCACTGCACTTGTCAGCACCCAGGTTCCAGGGCAGTTGCAGGACAACTGTGGGGCAATTAGGAGTCAGTAGTAGCAGGAATAGCAGGATAGGCAGCAGTATCAGGAAGAGCTATATTGTAGCAACAGGAGGTTAGCTGATTAGCTGGTTGGTAGCAGCTTGGAGCATCTCGGAGTGGAAATGCCTGGTGCATAGTGAGTTGAGGTGGATCTCCGGGCAGCTCTTCCCTGACTTTTTAGTCTATCAGTCCTTTGTCAGTCTTTTACCAGTCCTTACTGGTCCTCTGTCCAGGCTCCCCCCTGCACAGCTGGCTTAACCCAGCCCTGAATATAGTCCATTCAAGGAAGATGCTGTTTGTACTCATAGGAATCAACTTAATAGAATCTCCAGACCAGCCCACAAACTTGGTATTGCAGTTAATGAAAGACAAAATGTTGTATATTTTGCTCTCATTAAACTTAAACGTAAATGTTTTGTGTAAAGCTATGTTGCACATATTACATTTGCTACAATTGAAGAAACTCATTGGTTTCTCAGGAAGCCAGGTGTTTAAATTCTCCTTAACTGGAGGTAAAAAGCTCTTACAAACCAAATTCCTAATAGTCAATCCTTTTGTGAAGCATTTTTGGTTTTACAGATAGTATCCGTTTTAAGGTATCGTCTGTGTGAAGGACATTCCAGTGTTTCAAAAGAATCCTGTATATGTCCTGACTATTTTGACTGTAAGGTGTAGAAAATGATATCTCATTTTGTGATGACCTATGACTATTTTTATTTTGTTTCTTTAGAAGAGAAGATCTTGTCACTTTATTGATTTTATTTCTGGCTGTCTTGATTGTTCGTTCCAAATAGCCCCTATGAAGAAATCTCTTCTCCAATTCATCTAACTCCAATTCGCAAAGCTCCGTCTTACTGCAATTCCTTTTTACACAAATCATTTCCCCAAAAGGGATTGCATTGATTTGGGTTTTAGGATGACAGCTAGTCGCAGGTAACACTGTATTGCAAGCAGTCGGTTTGCGATATAGATTGAATGAACTTGGTCGTTTTCAACAAATAATTCCAAATCCAGAAATTGAATTTGTTTTTTATTATATTTGTACGTCAGGATGTTAGCTGGTCCTCAGATATGACTTGGGTGACAATGGATGTGAGTTCGCTGTATACCTAAGACCAAAGGTCGTCAGGCAATTCGCCATTTTCTTTCCAACCGATCAGCATCTTTTTTGGAACACACTGAGATGCTACTTGAGATGATTAATTTCATTTTGGAGAACAATGTCTTTATTCATGAGGGCACAGGGTACAAACAGGCCCAAGGTGTAGCTATGGGGGTCACGTTTCTCACGATCCTATGCTAATCTACATATGGGCCTTTGGAATTATTTGTTGAAACGATCAAGTTCATTCAAATCTATATCGCAAACCGACTGCTTGCAATGCAGTGTTACATGCGACTAGCTGTCATCCTAAAACCCAAATCAATGCAATCCCTTTTGGGGAAATGATTTGTGTAAAAAGGAATTGCAGTAAGACGGAGCTTTGCGAATTGGAGTTAGATAAATTGGAGAAGAGATTTCTTCATAGGGGCTATTTGGAACGAACAATCAAGACAGCCAGAAATAAAATCAATAAAGTGACAAGATCTTCTCTTCTAAAGAAACAAAATACAAATAGTCATAGGTCATCACAAAATGAGATATCATTTTCTACACCTTACAGTCAAAACAGTCAGGACATATACAGGATTCTTTTGAAACACTGGAATGTCCTTCCCACAGACGATACCTTAAAACAGATACTATCTGTAAAACCAAAAATGCTTCACAAAAAAGGATTGACTATTAGGAATTTGTTTTGTAAGAGCTTTTTACCTCCAGTTAAGGAGAATTTAAACACCTGGCTTCCTGAGAAACCAATGGGTTTCTTCAATTGTAGCAAATGTAATATGTGCAACATAGCTTTACACAAAACATTTACGTTTAAGTTTAATGAGAACAAAACATACAAAATGTTGTCTTTCATTAACTGCAATACCAAGTTTGTGGGCTGATCTGGAGATTCTATTAAGTTGATTCCTAGGAGTACAAACAGCATCTTCCTTGAATGGACTATATTCAGGAGATGAAACCTCTAATCTACAAGCAGAGAAATTACAGACTTTGGATGGACTGAGTTGTTCTAATGTGAACTATATCATTATAGACTTTGAATAATTGATCTTTTTGTTTTGTTGTCATTTTTCCTGTTTATGTATTATTTTTCACATATGTATTAAATATTTGATATATGTCCTTGCCACTTTCAACTCATTGAATATAGTATGATTTTGATTTGTTGATGGTTCAAACCAAATAAGTACTTACATGAACTTATTATATTGAAATACTTAACTTTTAAAAAGTTTTTGTTTTGAGTGATCCACAGGATATTTTTCTATATGCATGCAATTACTGACGTAAGTTCTCACTTATATCAGTATACATATTGGGCAACAAATATGTTTCCTGTGTTTGAACACCATTGAGTATAATTTGGAGTCACAGGGGAGCGTGCAGCCCTAGTTAGGTTTTTTTGTTGCCATATATATAGTATATTAACCCAGCCCTGCCCAGCCCAGCCCCCGACATCCCTGCCGCTTTACCTCTGCCACCAGAGGCCTAGCTGAGCTGTTCTGGGTCACCCCTGCAGGCTCCCTAGGGACTCCCTGCTCCCTGCCACCCCACCTTCGGTGCACAGCCCACCCCATGCAGGCTGCCGTGGGAAGCAGGGAGGCATGGGAAGCAAGAGGAGCTTCCCAGCACTCAGCTCAGCTGACGGGGGCCAGCAGGGGAGACAGTAGGCCAGGGTCAGGGGTGAGCGCGCAGCCGGCCGAAGTGCCGGCGGGTGTGCGGCAAGGGTACAGTGGGTGGATACAGCAGGTGGGCAGGTTCGGTTGCTGCAGTTACCGTTTTCGGTGCAGCCATTGCTGTTTGATGCCCACTCCCCTCCGCGTATGTCTCCCCGTTTGTCTCTGCTTCAGCCCTCTGGCTCCCGCTCCGACTCTGGCTCTTGCGGTCTCAGCGACTTCCACTGCAGCTGCGACAACTCCTTCCTTACGCTTGGTAGTTGCTTTGCTTCTTCACTCAATCAGCAGGTAATCTGAAAACACCAGTGATCCAATAGTGTTATGTATAGACAGTCCAAACAACAATATCAGGTCATAGACCCAATGAAGTCAGTCCCCCAGGGTATGGGTCAGGTGCTAAAATACCAAGTAACTTATAAAACAGCAGCTTAGTAGTGCTTTGTCTGTTAAGATCCAACATCACTTCTTGTTTCTGGGATCGAACACAGTTCAAAATGGGAGTCACCCCAAATAATACGAAGTTGAGAACAAGAGTATATGTTTCTGCTTGAGAAAACATGCAAATTATAAAAGGATCGATGTGTTGTACTTAGCCAAACCATGCATGGTGCCTGTAAATGCAGGAGTGCAGCGTATAGTAATGCTTCAGTGACTTAAGAGTAATGCAGCCTTTTTCTTTCACCCTTCAGGTCTATGTGTGTCCCACATGCCAGCACGTGTTCTGCGTAGAGTGTGATCTTTTTGTCCACGAGTCCCTGCATTGCTGTCCAGGCTGCATTCACAAGAATCCTGCTCCTGCGGGTGTATGAGGTGGCCTCGCCTTCCGCCTGCTGCGGTACACAGAAAAGGCCCGATAGATCGCAGAGCACGAATGTGTGGAGCCCCAAAGGGTCATGAAGAAGGAACTGCACACGGGGAGCCAGGAACCTTTCGTTGCTGCGATGCGCATGGGAATAGTCCCATAAGCATCCATCCACACGCTTTAGTGAAACTGCTTCCTTGATTGGAGCCACCAGTCTTAGGAAAAAACTCTGGTGGCACCACTTTTGAAACTGCGATTTGAGCGCAAATGACTTTAGTTGTGTAATAATTTGTAAGCCTCGGGGCTTTCTAAAGTTGTTCTTTTGTCACAGCAAGCAGAGCTTTAAAGTAAACTATGCCGTTGTTTTTGTATTGGATTTTTCTTATTTGTTGAAAACACTCTCTGTTCACATTTTGACAGACGTCACATTCTGGGTAATACTGATTTTTATGTGGGGTTGTTAAACCGTGAAGGTAACCAACTGTGTAATAAGCGCCTAGAAACCGTTGATTCTGTGCAGTGTGCTGCCAATACCTGCTTTATGTTTGCCCACCTTATCCGATTGAGGAAGAAAACTAAGTAACTATTAGAGACAATCGAACGAGTTTCGTAGAAGACTTGAGGCTCAATGAAAGTGTGACTATTCAGTCTAGATTTGCCACTAAATATTTGTACTAATTCGCTGATGATCAGCTGTAATTTTTTAAGGAATCCTATGTAGAATAAGATCGAAGACAAACTTTTATGTTCTTACAAGGACTTGCTGGAATAGCCTAAGTTACAAAACTTTGCTGTCAGTAGTGTATCCGGCAAAACATGTTCAGTCTCCAATTTATTATCAATCGTGTTTTGAATCTTATTTCTGTAAAAATCGTTTTTGGGAGAAAAAAATAAATAAATATATATATATATATATATATATATATATATATATATATATATATATATATTTTTTTTTTAAATTTTGATAATGTTGAAAATACTGTTTGTGAGAGCATTTATATGTATGGAGAATTCCGGTTGTACAGTCAACCAGCAAATTTGTCTTACACATTGACATATGTTTTGTAATAAAATTTGATTATAAATGTTAAGCCTACTACCATCTTGTAGGGCATCTTATAGGTAATGCGTTTTGTGTCAGCCATTTTGATTGGATTTTAATGTACATATTCCTAGTTTTAAAGGCACACGAGTGCCTTCTAACACATCACTATATCATTAGGACATATGGTGGGGCAGGCAGACTTACTTCAAAACCGTAATAAATATACCATAAAAAAAATAAAGTAAACAAATCGCTAGCATCGGAGCTCAGGTAAAATCCTTTCTGCAAATAACGTGGCCAGCCAGTAGCTGATGTGTAGGGCAAAACAACCCCTCAATCTTGTTCTGATTCCTGTGTCTGGACTGTGCATGCAAGATTATTTTTTCTCTGATGTCTGTATGCTTCTGGGATGGTGTGGATCAGAATGGAAGGGTGGGGAGCACGACGGGAAGGACCAACAAGCCTGTTCTCAGCTTTAATATAGTGATTAGACGAGGGGGGCTGTAAGGGATTCAAAAGTGAAGAGCAGTCTTGCCTCACATTGTAATCCACCACAATAACGAATTGTACTTATAGGCTTGCCATTGTATTGGCAACTGAAGATTGACTACTGCGTTGAAGGAGCATGTGCAGTCAGATGGAGGACAGATGTCGTCCTTTCTACTGGCTTTAAGGGTTGTAACATCCTGTCTGTGGTCTTGCAAGTTGAAGAGTGGGTGTATGCCCAACTCTCCCAAAAGGAACCTACACAGATCACTTTCCTACATTCTCTCCATCAGAGTGATTCCTGCAGCAAAAAGTGGCACTCTTGCTGTAGAAAATAGTGGTGTAGTTGGTGCCAGAGCAGAAAATTAGACGAGGATGCTTCTCTTGGTACTTCCTAGTCTCCAAGAAGGATGGCAGTGTCTGTCTGATTCTAGACCCTAGATCATGAACTTGTTACTTTGCAAAGAAAGGTTTGAGATGATGAATTTGGCTCAGGATTTTCTGGTGCTGAAAGGAGAAGACCGAATGGTTTCCCTAGACCTGCAGTACACGTATTTTCATATACTAATCTTGCAGTTGCAGTAGAGGCACTTGCGTTTCATGGTGGTATCCACACACTATTAGTTTGCAGTCCTCCCTTTTGGGCTAACACAGGACCTCAAGTATTCACCATGGCGATGGTGGTGGTTAGACTCATCAGAAAAAGTCAGCAATCTCCATGTTGCTGTTCAAGTCAGTTCACTGCAGATGTTTCGGTCTGTGCCTCTGATGAGGAGCTCCAGTTCCAGTCCTGATGTGCCTTTACTTTTAGGATCTGTTGACTTCCTGCATCCTCCCATATTATGCACACTGGCACATGAGGGCTCCTCAGTGGTGCCTGCACCAACAGTGGTTCCAGCACGAGGCAGATTTATCAGATTCCTTTTGATATCTCAAAACTCTGCAACAGTCTGAGGCTAGTGATTGGTAGAGGAGCACCTGTTTCAGGGAATGTCCTTTTACCTGTCTAGATCTTGATGGACAATACAACTATGATGTGGCATGTTAATAGGTATGGAAGATTTGAGGTATTGTCTTCTCTGTTAGGAAGCAATGAGACTCTGGGCTTGGGCTCACAAGCAGGGAATCTGGCTATGTGCCAGTCATTTGGCTGGCTGTCTGGACATGAGGGCTGATAGCCCCAGTCAGTGTTATCTTGCTATCCACAAGTGGTGCCTTCAACTAGAGGTGTGATGCACACTATTTGCCATGTGGCGCACCCCTCAGGAAGATCTTTTCACCACTTCAGCAAATGCTCACTGCCCGCAGTTCTGTTCTTTGCCCTTCAACATCTATTGTAGTTAGCTTTGGGGGGACACATTGCGATTGAGGTGGAGCCTTCCACTGCATGTGCTTTCTTCCCATACACCCTTGATTCCTCAGGTTGTGAGAAAGATTCACCAGGACTGCATTCAACTGCAGCAAGACGGTGATGGATGGAATACTTGAATTATTCTCTGCCACTAGCAATTGCTTTAGGCTGCATCCCAATCCATCCTTTTTCGCTCACCATGTCTTCTCACTTTGGACCTAGCCCTATACAAATCAGTCTTTACCCTGCTCTGCTCCAGTGTGGGAACAGTCCAGCCGAACTGCAAAGCCAGGTCCTCCCTGAACCGGAATACAAGCGACCTAGGGCCAGTTGTGCCCTTATTAGTGGCTCTTCAGACAGTGATGCAGTGAGCTTGGGAAGCTCGTCTGGATATACCCACTGCACTTATGGCATCAGCTGCACCAACAAGGTGATGGATGGAATGCTTGAATTAATCTCAGCCACTGGCAATAGCTCGGGCCACATCCCAAACCATGCCTCCTCAGTTTGGACCCAGCCATCAATCAATCAATCAAGGATTTATAAAGCGTGGTTAATCACCCATAGAGTCTCAAGGCACTGAATGTAGGCGTGCTGCTCAGTCGAAGAGCCAGATCTTGAGGTCCTTCCTGTACTGCTTCAGTGATGCATTCTGCCTGAGATTGTGGGGGGAAGGGTGTTCCATGTCCAGGCTGCTAGGTAGGAAAAGGATCTTCCTCCTGCTGTACTTTTCTGGATCTTGAGGATGGCTGCAAGGGCGAGCTGCGAGGAATGGAGACGTCTGTTGGGTACATAGAAGGTGAGGTGGTGGTTGAGGTATGCCGGTCCTATGTTGTGCAGTGCCTTGAAGGTGTGGATCAGGAGTTTGTATGTGATGCGTTGTAGACTGGGAGCCAGTGTAGATCTCTGAGATGGGAGGAGATTTGGTTATGTCGGGGGATGTCCAGGATGAGTCTGGCTGCTGCATTCTGTACTTGTAGCCTTGATTGAAGGTTCTTGGTAATGCCGGCATAGACTGCGTTGCCGTAGTCCAGTTTGCTGGTGATGAGTGCATGGGTGACTTTCTTCCTCGTGTAGGAAGGAGGGGACGCGGGGGGAATCCATTTGAAAATCTTCCACAGGAGACCGAGGGTATGGAAGCTTGATGAGGAGACGGGTTTAACTTGGCAGGGCATCAATTGAGTGGAGTACAGGATGATGCCCAGGTTGCGCTCATGATCAGTGGGGAAGGCGGCGTTACCCAGAGCGGTGGGCCACCAGGAATCATTCCAGGCTGAAGGGGTGGAGTAGATCACAAGGATCTTTGTCTTGTCGGAGATGAGCGTGAGGCAGCTGGCCTCCATCCAGGTTGTGACTGCTCTCAGGAAATTCTTCTTGGCTTGCTCGGAGTCCTCGGACAGGCAGAGGATCAGTTGGGCCATTTGCCATATGCAAATCAATCTTGTACCTACTCCAATGAGAATTGTCCAGCCTGAATTGCCAAGCCAGTTTCTCCCTGAACTAGAATACAAGCAACCTTGACTGGTTTTGCCCTTACTATTTGCTATTCAGCCAGGTATAGTTTGATTCCCGTGGCACAGTGAGCATGGGACCAAAGTCTGGGTATATGCGTTGTACTTAGGGTTTCAGCTGCAACAGCAACAAAGTGATGGATGGAATGCTTGAATACATTTCAGCCACTGGCAATCTCTCGGGCCACATCCCAATCCTTGATTTTTTGCCCACTGTTCCATCTCAGATTCAAGGATGACCTAGCTTGGCAGTTTGGTCTGGACTGTTCCCATTGGAGCAGTGTCAAGACAGGGTCAAGACTGATTTGCATATAGCTTGGTCCAAACTGATCTGGCATGTTGTGCAAATTAATGATAGATTGGGATGCAGCATTAGTAATTAACAGTGGCTGAGATTAATTCAAACATTCCATCCATCACTTTTTGTGTACTTTAGTATGTTGCACTAAGTAGGATGGGTATGCCTAGGCGTGGGTCTTATGAAGGCTACCGGGCTAATGAGCCTATAACTGGGTTGCTTATGTTCCAGTTCAGGGAGGTCCTGGCTTGGCAGTTCGGGTTGGACTGTTCCCATTGGAGCAGGGTCAAGACTGATTTGCATACAGGGGATTTTGGTGCAGCCCAAGTAATTACCAGTGGCTTAATCTATTACTTTTTGTATACTTTGGTAGGACTGCATTTAAGGTGTTCTTATCTCCCCTAACTGGCTGAGGAGGGTGTTGTAGGTTTGTGTGCACACCTACCTACTGAGATACTCCCCATGTTTTCCCATTTGCCACCCCTTCTTCCCCAGACTGGTCCTCCCCTCCCAGTCTGAGAGGCAGGTGATTCACCCCAATCTCCACCATTATGCTTGGAGATTGAGCAGAGTCACTTGACCTCCTTCCAACTACCAATAGAGGTGTGGCTCATAGCATACTATCAGCTTGTCACCTGGCCTCTTAATCCATTTACTCTGGAAGGTGAAATTGATTTGTGGCATGGTGCAAGGAACAGGATGTACATCCTTTGAGAGCTTGCTTAAGTTACTTGGGTGTATCCTGTTGCAGTCTGAGCAAAGTTGTACAGTAGGCAGTGTCAAAGGGTACATTATGACCCTGTCTGCATTTATCTCCATTCCATATCCGCCATCCCTTTTTGAAGCCCCCGACAGTGGTCAAGTCCTTTCACGCATATGTTTGTATCTACTTCTTTTGTGATGCCCAAGATGATCATTTCATGGTTTGATGGATGCTCAAAGCCCCCTCGTAGTTACCAGTTAAGTTTGTTCACTTTTAAAACAGTTTTTTTGTAGTCATTACTTTGCACTGTGTGTCCTGTCTATTTTTCTCATGCTTCTTCCCAGACAAGCTGGTCCTGAGGACTTCAGTGGCTTTCCAACCAAAGGTGGTAACCGCTTTCCATCTGGGCAGTCCGTTATTCTTTTTATGTCCACCTCATCCTACCAAAAACAAGCGATTTACGCTGGCTAAAACCACAAACTGCAGTCCGTTATTATACTGACCACACTAAGTAGATCAGTTCTAATGACCAGCTCTTTGTGGGTTATGCAGGCAGCAGAAAGTGTAGGGTAGCCCGCAAGAGTACTATTAGGTTACCTTTTGCATAAAGATGTGCCATGCCCTTACCAAGAAGGAAACCTCTGAGCCAATCTGTGCTTACTCCACCGAAACAAGTTTTTCTACATATGTGATAGCCAGGAGAGTACTAGTAGTTGAAATTTGTTGTGTGGTGACATGAACATCTATCCACAATTTAGCGAAGCATTGATAGGATTCAGAACTGAGGAGGGATGGTCATTTCACAAGCTTGGAACTCCATGATTTCCTTGTGTAACCATTCCTTCACAGCTGTCACTTGGAAAAAGATACTGTGTGGGAATCTATTAAACAGTTGAGGAATCTGCAAGTAGAAGTGTGCATCAGAAGAAAAATGTGCTTAACTTCAGTAACAGCCTATCTGGTGAATACTCTACCAGCAGATTCCTTGTCAGTCTTGCCTTTTTTGAAGGATGGTGATTGGCCACCATTAAAATGTTCTTGACTAGTTGCACTGCACTCTCATATTTGATCTGTTGTTTCCTTGTCTCTGCCTTTAAGGGAGCAGCAAAAATGGACAGGGAACAGAGTTTGTTGTGCCAGGGTAGGCCCTACATGGCTCCAGTGAGATGCTGTCTCCCTGTGCTAAAATAGAGCCAGTGCACCCTACCAGCGTAAAGGAGCTTTGGAAGGTTTTTGGATCCAGACTGGTGCTTGACGATATTCAACAGGTGTGAAATCTGTAGGTATATGGAATATCCATCAGAAAATGTTACCAAAGATAAGTAACTTTTTCTTGGTCACTTAGTGTTGTGCCACGAAGCATCCACTGAGTCCTACCTCTTCCTTCCGTTATTGCAAACACCTCTAACTTGTTGCTGGGGAGAGATGAATGGACTAACGAAGGGGTTAACAAATATTCCACATGTGCATTGTCAAGCACAGCAGAAGGTAGCAGCATGTAAGTATGTAGTGAAAGTGCCTGGAGGCTTGATCACGCCTCTGCCCAACCACTTTCTACTCCGGCTGCCGTAAACTATGCTTTGTAATTTAGGAAGTGTGCCTGAAGTTAGGAGGGACTGAGGAGTCACTAAAATACAACAGTTAATTGGGAACAGCTTTAACAAGCATTGGCAAAGCCAAAAGGGTTTGCCGATTGTCCATGTCATTGCTCTTTTTTAAACTTGTTTTATATTGCACAGCAGTCCAACTACTCTGCAATATGTAAAACAAAAAAATGACAGTCAGTAGAATTCACATAGGTAAAACCTATCAGTTTTGCCAATGCTTGTTCTATACTACATGCATTGACTTCAAAGCGACCAACAGGCTGTCTGGCTCTTACAAGTGAGATCTTATCCTAACCTATAACACTTTCAGATGTCTCCAGAATGAACGGGCCATAAACACTGTGAACGGGCCAAAATCAGCCTCTATTAGAGTGACACCGCCGAGAGAATCTGCAAGCAGGGTTGCCAGTCGGAACTATGCTACCTGCCTTCCCCCCCCCGCATTTGTAGAATCTTCATGAATGAACACTGTTTAATTGAGATGCACGTTTCAGAAAGAGCAGGCGATGGCGCATAACACAGCAAACCAGTTGAAAATGCTGAAATTTGTTGTCAGAAGAGCCCGCGGCATCTTTGGTACGCTAATGGCTAATGCTTCATTGTGTGTCCCTCCAAGAAAATAGTTAAATGATGAAGGGGTTTGTTTTCCAAAATTAAAAATATGTAATAAAAAACAGTTTATCATACATTTACTAGGTGATTGCATTAGAATGCAATAAATATCTAAAATAAATCAAAAAGCTATTTTAACTGGGTCAAAAAGTAACAAAACATTTACGTCTAAAACCGATAAGCCCAAAGCAATGCCATGTGCTAAAGCAGAAACATTATTGAAAGGCTTAAGAGGATAAGGCTGTAATGGTGCGTAAACAGCTACAGGGAGGAGGTTCATGTTTAGTCTGCGATTGTTTCTCTTAAATGTTTCTCTTAAATGTTTCTCTTAAATGCTTTTAAACATTGTTTCGGCCTTCCCTGGGAAAGACCACACAGTGCCAGCATGTTTAATACATCCACGTGTACGGGAAGAGGATGGCGTGCCAGTGAAATACCGTTGAAACATATTTTGGAATGTATAGGTCACTTTAGCATATGGCGCTCTGCGGCAGTTCACAGTGTAGTGCTCGATCACTCTGGAGCCTTCCAAAGCTGTTGCAGCTCGCGATAAGATCTACGCAGAAGTCTCCAGCATTCCAAAAGATGTTTCCTATAGTGACTTCTGCTAGCTTTGTCAACCAACCCACCCTTTTTTTAAACTAATTTGCCGAATGCTGTTCGTATGCCCACAAAGTCAAAATATGAAGTCGTGCTCACATACAATAATATTGTGTGTGCAATAAAACAAAATGGACGCACTTCGTAAATAAATGAATGCGCTAGAGCGCTTATACCAACAAAATGACAATAAATTGAGAGAAAGTGTTCTCAAGATAATGTGGTATAATACTGGGCCCATATTTATACTTTTTTTGCACCACATTTGCGTCATTTATTGACGCAAAAGCGGCCCAAACTTACAAAATATAATTGTATTTTGTAAGCTTGTTGCTCTTTTGCCTAAAAAGATTACGCAAATGAGTCGCAAAAAAAGTATAAAAAGTATAAAAATGGGCATGGGTGCTTGTAAACATTTTAATTTCTTCCCTATTTAAGCAAGAGCACACAGTGCCAGCGGTTTAAACCAGTAAGCATATAGAATGTAAAACCAGTTAAAAACACTCACGTTTGGCGTCAGTGGAACCTGTGTTTCGTTATGGTCGAACACAACACTTTTTTTTTTTTTTTTTTTTTAACTCATTGGGCTAAGCATGCAGTAGTTTCTAGACACTTTTACAGGCAGGATAGGTGCACCATCTGACGGGCCGATGTAAATATAAATCGTTGTTGCATTTCCAATCGTGTTATAAAATAGCAAATAAGAACATTGGGAAGCATAAGAAATGTAAAACTAGCTTCAAAACATCAAATTTGTTATCAGCCGAGGCCGTGTTTTACTATGCATGAACGTGTGGCTTGTTTAAATCAACAATAGATGTAACCAAACAATGTTTTAAAAATGTGCGGATTTGAAACTGGGTTTACATTTCTTATGCTTCCCGATTTTTTTATTTGCTATTTTATAAATATCACCTTTTATGTAAAGATGATCTCCGTCGCCAATTAAGCTTGTGATAATGTTTACTGCCTCCAGGAAAAACAAAAATAACAAGCTCAATTACTAGCTCAGCTTCCAAAAACAGTCATCAATTGAGCTGCATGGCAAAGAACAAAATAGTTTGAGTAAGGCGGATGAAATCTGGAACAGGAAGAAGTACCTGGTCACCAATCCATAGACTCGAAAACACACGAAATCGAGCAGAAACGAACAGGAAGTAACGCACCCAAGCCAATAATAAGTTTATTATTAACAGTCATTTTGTTTAAAGTGACTGTAACATGAATACTAAAGAGATATTGATGCAGAATCTATAGTTTGCATATTAAAATTGTTTTATTTGAATGTAATAATGTGCTGTTTTAATTAAATTGCATTTGTCTAAGTGAGGCCTGCTGGGCTCTGTATTTTGTGCAGAAAATGTCAAGTCATCTTGCTAACGTGTACCTTTTTTTCAGACTTTGTTCCCATGAGAAGTCTAGTTTGGTAATAGATGTCTATTGTTTTACACATAGAGAGTTGTGAGAAGCTGATCTTGGATGTGGAACATCCTGGACTGTGATCTAGTTATTTAAACATTTGTTTCAAACTTGAAGATGTTTCAAGGGGAAACACCCGGAAGAACGAGTCTGGAACAACGAGGTTGTGAAAAATGAAAGCGAAACAACGCTTCATTTTCCACGACTCCCTTGTTTTGGTACCTTAACCACGCATGTCTGAACAACGTACATGTGTGGTTAAGGTACAGAAGGGAGGTGGAGTAGACGCGGTGAAGGAGGAGGTAAGTTGGACAGGGGCTGTTTGGGTTGGGGAGTGGGCTAGTGGTGATTAGGGTTTGGGGAGCAGGGTTTATGTTTTAGGTGTGCGGTGCGGACTCGGAGTATTTTTAGTTTGTGGGGTGGGGGGCTGGGGTGATTAGAGTTTAGAGGGCGGTCAGGGTTTAGGTTTAAGGGGTGGAGTGGGGAGGGGGGCTGGGATGGAAGCATCCTGGGTCATGCATGCTGATTGGTAATGTCTTTACCAGGAATGCGTTTACAACAGTAAAATCGATGTAAACGCATTAGTGGTAAAGGCATTGGTGTTTAGAACGAGGTCGTTGTTCCAACCTCGTTGTTGAGCCACGGGTGGTTTAGGCACCCGTGGTTCTGACATATAACCATCGGATTACTGTATGAACTTTAATATGTCAATGCCCAGCAGGACGTGGGTAAGATTAAGAGAGTCCCTGGAGCTCTGAGATTAAACCCCTTTTTGCCCTGTATCCTGAATGCTGAGCCCCATGGAGGCGCCTTCCTCTCTGCCTTTGCTCCTTTGAAATGCCTTGCTGAGACTTGGAGATTTTCTCCTTAACCTTCATAGACTTCTGACATGCTGACGCTTTCTCTTTTTGCTTACCTTTTGCCCACCTTAGTTAGTAACCTGTTGCCCAAGATTACCTTTTTCCAAATTCTTTTTGGCCTTTATGTTCTTTTTTGGCTTTTGCCCGCATGTGTTCCTTCTCACATGTTTTTCCCTGATTGGCTAAAATGTAGGGTTTCCCTGTGCCCATCCAAACTGAACTTTGATGATCTGAACTGCCTTAATGCTTATTAAAACTAAGTAACGTTTGTTTTCCATACATCAAATTCTCTTATTGATGTTTTGTATTGTGTTTGTTGAGTGCCTATTTCTTTTAATGTTAGGTCGTCTGAACTTATTTTGTCGCCCAGGTCAGTCCTTTTTTAACTTTGTATTTTTATAACTGTTTGTTGAGAATTGTTTACATGACTCTGAGCTTAAATTTGTAATAAACCCCTTAACCTTATTCCCTAGTGGAGTTTTCCTTGTATGGTTACATTGGTTATACTGTGTACTTTAATTGGTTTCTATTGAAATTTTGTTTTATAGTTCTACCACATCCTATGCAGGTTCCAAAGATCTGTTGAACATTGATTCATGCAAAGGATTAAAATGGTCCACCAGCCTCAACAGAGAGGAAAAGTGATGAGAGATGCTGTCCATGTTTCTGGGCTGAACGGGTCAGCCCCTGTTCCAGGTCAAATACGAAGGATCTGGGGTGAAATGAGGGGGTTAGCCTAGGAGGAAAGAAGCTTTCTGCACTGTGTTATCATGTTCATGGTTTCATTTCTTCACAGGTCAACAAGGAGGGCAGGTGTATGTGTCACAGTAACAAAGTGCAATGACTTCAGAACTGAGAAATAACTAAGAAAAGGCCAACAGATGGGGAAAAGAAGGTAACAGATGTAAAGAGTACATAGGCGACTAAAAAAGGATAGAAGGAACAGGTTTTTGAAAGCACAGCTTTAAAGATGACATTACATTTGATCCCAACATCATAAAAAGGTCAGCTGACACTTTTGAGGTCTAAATGGATAAAGAGCAAGAGGATGCTAACTTTCTTCTGGTGACTTGTAACCCCTCAACATGGGAAGCATACTTGCTTTTCAATGTTATCTACGATCTTACAGCAAGGAAGGAAGCTTTCGTTAAGCCTGCCACAGCACAGGCTGTATCCACAAGAACAAAAACAAGCATTTGCAATGCAATAGGTCTTGCATATTTCAACCAAGTCAATTGTCATCTTTTGACAACAGCGCCCATGAGCAAAAACAAAAGAAAACATGAGAGGAAACCGAGTAAAGACGACTTAACAAAATAAAAGACAGTTCGTTTAAAAAAATAAAACTTTGCAATTTTGTTTGTCCTGCTGGGCACTTTTGTTTTTGCCAGTCTCAAGCCTTCTGTTTGCTGGGCACTTGAAGTTAAATAGAACAAAATAGTACCTCGATCATGTCGGAAGCAGCTGAAGGGCACTAATTAAGTTGAAATCAATTAATGCTTGATCCCTGCTCTACACAGAGGAACGGAAATGATGCCAGGCATGCCTTGACGAATTACAAGGCTGTAAAGAGGAGTGGCACGCAAACAAATGGTGAGCGACAGATGAGCTCCAAGCCCTTTACCAAACACAACAGTGTCTCGCATGCAAGATGCATGCACAACCCTAAAAAGTACAAGGCTTCCATTGAAGACCCACAATACATCGAATTCCATGTAGAAGCATAGGGGCATATTTATGAAAAGTGGCGCTGCACAAAGTGCAGCGCCACTTTTCTTCTGCCCCTTAGCACCCACTAACGCCACCATGTGTGCGCCATATTTAATATGCAGTGCACCATGGCGGTAGTTAGGGAACTAGCATCAGAATTGTTGATGCTAGTTCGGCGCTTTGCAGGATTAGCTTAAAAAATGTTGAAGCTAATCCTGCAATGCATCCAGAGGACCATTGTAACCAATAGGAGCCTCCTTTTAATGCCTGCTCAGAGCAGGCGTTAAAGGTTCACAAAAAATGTCGTAAAGAAATCTCTTAGATGCACCATTTTTTTCGCCCCCCTAAATGGGGAACGCCCCCTTCGCATACATTATGCCTGGTGCAGGCATAATGCAGCGCAAAGGGTTACAAAGTGGCGCAATGCATGCATTGCACAACTTTGTAAATATGGCGCTGCGTTTTTAGCCATCAAGCGCCACATTAGCATCAGAAAAATGACGCTAATGTGTCATTAGAATGTCTCTAGGCCCTCTTAAATCCGGGCCATGGTCTCTAATTGTGGCCACAGGTAGATGGCTAGAGAGTTAGAAAGAGGGTACAATCAACAGCTAACTCCTGATAAGGACTGTAAATAACTGAAAGTCACAGGTAAACAGATGGAGAATTCAAGCAGGAACTCAGTGGGTTATACCCGGTTCTTATGCGCTTGGTAAGAGGTATGCTTTTAAACAGTGGGACAAAGTACAACAAATAGTTGGAAATTGGGTTACTGTTCGAGGGGGGTGAAACCCTACTCGAGCAGCAACCCCAATCTCTGTCAGGGTAAAATACAAGCAAGCCCCAATTTAACCTGTGCTGAACCCTCTGGAGCTTGTCACAAAGCAGTCAGGTTTAACTTAGAGGCAATGTGTAAAGTATTTATGCAGCACATCAAACAGTAATAAAGTGAAAACACAAGAAAAATCCCATACCAATTTAGGGAAATATAGTAAAATGTAATAACTTGTGTGAGATCAAAACAACCAAAATCCAATCAGTACAATCAGCTATATGCAATTTCAAAGTTCTAAGTAAAAATAGTGCCTAGGAGCATTAAGTGCCAGCTCTGGTTATCTGGTTACTCCGGACTGGGACAAAGTCACAAGTTCAGGCCAACCATGATGGAGCGTAGGTCAGATAGGAGGACCAAGCTACGCCTGTTGTACCAAAGTAGCTTAAATCCTGGTTGCAAAGACTTGCAAGATCCTGCATTGAGGATGCATTGCTCAGCAGCGGTTCCGATGAGCTGCAATGCAGAGTCCTGCATCATCATTGAGGATGCCATCGATGAGGGATTTGCAAATTGAAGTCCTGCATCAAAGATGCATTGCACAGCAGCTGTTCGGCATCAAGGATGCATCACTGTGGCAGTTGGAAAGGGAAGCTGTGAAGAGTTGTGTCATGCGCTGTCAGTTGAAAGCTATCACTTGTTAAATATAATAAGGTAACCCAGCATTATCCTTTGGGACAGGTAGGCTTCACAGTAGTGAAAGACAAATTTAAGAGTTTTCCACTACCCGGAAATGTAAAAGGTGGAAGTGTGTGTCCAACTTTTTAAATACACTGCACCCTGCCATCTGGGGTTGACATATGTATTGAAAAAGAAGGTTTAGGCCTGGTGAAAGGTTTATTTTGCCAGGTGGAAATAGAAGTTTAAACAGCACACACAAGCTGCAATGGCAGGCCTGAGACATGTTTACAGGGCTACTTAATCAGGTGGCAAATTAAGTGCTGGAGACCCACTAGTAGCATTTAATTTACAGGTCCTGGGTACATGTAGTACCACTCTATAGGGACGCACAAGTGAATTAAATGTGCCAATTGGGTAGAAACCAATGTCCTCATATTTAAAAGAGAGAGCACACACACTTGAGCATTTGTTAGCAGTGGTAAAGTGCACAGAGTCCTAAGCCCAACAACGAGATCAGCAAAAATGGAGAAGTAAGGCAAAAAGTTTGGGAGCAGACTACCCTAAGGCTGACAGTTCTAACAATAAAGAAACATCTGCCCTACCCAACGCCTCCCATAATGACATACCTATCAATATAAGGACCGGCCATTGACCGTAATGAAGTGTGTATTTACTATTCCAACTCCACATGCGCTATGATAGTAGGGAAGGTTATAAAGCGGACTGAGACAAATATAACTGTACTTCTGATGGATACAACTACCTGTGGATTCCTCACCTTATGAATTCTCCTAATACACCAGAATTAAACAAGTCACTGGAGCCATAAGAAGTCCTCGCCGGCGTGCTGACGTCAGTTCACTTTTTCGGCGCCTTCAAAACTGTTTTTTTCCTACCTCTTGGCAGTTACTGGGGAATTATTGTAGTGCGCTACAATGTCTCCACTGAAACAATCGGGATTTAAGCCTTGTAGCGAGTGTGAGGGTCACATGTTGGTGCGGATCTGCACGAAAATTGCCTGTGGTGCCTGAGCTCAGACCACGACATGGAGGTGTGCGTGTCCTGTCAGCGGATGAACCCGAAGTCCTTGAAAGAGAGAGAGGCTAAGCTTTTCTTGGCAAAAGCTAAGAAGGAGCAGAGAGGTCGCCGAAGATCAAAGGCAAGGGACACTTCGTCACATAGATCCTCGAAGTCGCATACGAAGCGACACCGACAGCATGAATCTTAATGTCGTTCGTCCAGTGATCGGTCTCGGTCTTCTCCGAGACGGCGCCACACAGCATGGGAGATCAGCCCTACAGTGTCTCCTCAGCCTCAGGGTCCACAGGCTTCTCCGGCGCCAACTTTAATTGAGACCTCCTTCATCGACTCATGATCAGGAGTTAGGTGTACAAGCATTGGAGCCAGTCCAGCCACCTCAGGAGGAGCAAGAGTTTCCTGCCTTCCCAACTCCGGGATCAGATACCTCAGCGTTCCTCAATGCTATGTTTAGTATATTTAACAGAGCTATGGCCCCTCTGGTGCACCTGCTGGTCCCACGGGTCCGCTGGCATTCACACTCGGGTCACTGGCACCGTACATGCAGGCAACGTTTGAACCCTTCCTTCCATGTGAAGTTACTGGTTCAGCGCCGATGACGTCGCCACCTCTACCCCAAATAATGGTGGCAGCGGCGCCAACGGAGCGATCAGCGAGCAGTCTGGATTTGCCTCCCTCTCCACTGCTAGAACGACCTTCTACTTTGAAACCAGTGTCGACGTCGGTTAACTCTCTATCAACGCCACGTTTGGAGTTCAGGCTGAGGTCGAGAAGGAGGGCCTTGAGACCTTTGGAGGAGCAAAAGTATCAACAACAACTATTGGAAGAAGGGGAAATTCCAGAACCTGTAGGTGAATTTCAAGGCCTAGACTCTGCTACTGGTTTGGATACATTCCCTGAGTGGGAATTTTCATCCCCTGGACGTGAAGTCACAGCAGAGGCAGCGTTTTACCACAGTTTGATAAGAAAGGCTGCTGAGTTTTTGGACTTACCACTACCAGCATCGGAGACAAAAACAAACATTTTAACTGAGGTGTTGCATCCATCGTCTATGTCTTCTGAACCTCTCCACCCTTTCAATGATGCCCTTACTGAGCCCATTTTTGAAATTTGGAGGAAGCCTGTCACAACACCGGCGGTTTCCAAGGCTGTGGCTAGAAGGTACAGAGTTGCTCCAGGAGATCCTAAGTTCCTATCACAGCATCCAACGTCTGAGAGCTTAGTGGTGCAAGCCTCTTGTTCTGCGCGGTCAGCTCCTGGTTCGTTCCCTACAACTCCATCTGATAGGGAGTCTAAACATATGGAGCAGACAGCTAAGAAGTGCTTCTTCTCAGGCAGTATGGCCTTAAAGTCTATGAATGCTACATGTGTGCTGGGGAGGTATATTTATGCCCTAATAGACACGGCAAGAGCAGTTGTACCAACTGTGCTTCAGGATGTGCAGGGGCACTTTAATGAACTCCTGCAGGACAGTCCAGCAGCAGCAAAGCAGGTAATTCAATCTGGTATGAACACTGCCGACTCGGTTGCTAAAGCTATGGGCACTTCTGTAGCAACCAGGAGGCATGCGTGGCTCAGAGGTTCTGGTTCCTCCTCTGATGTTCATGCTACGCTAATGGACCTTCCTTTTGATGACGAGAAGCTGATTGGGACTAAAGCGGACTCAGCTTTGGAACGATTTAAAGAAGCAGGGCAACTGCTAAATCTTTGGGTCTCCAAGCATAATCTTCTGCACCCTTTAGGCCTTTTCAGAGATTCAGAGGATTTGGGCGCGGGTCCTCATTTTATGGAAGGCTAATGTCCAGCAGCCTACCAACCCTCTATAGGGTCTGTGGGAGGGTTAGAATGCGAGGAGCCACACATCATCCTTCCACTTCATCCTCTTTCTCTGGGGGAGCCCTTCAAGGAAAGCAGCCCTAGTTTTCTCTCCATATTCCGGCATGTTTTACCATAGGGAGAAGGCTGTTAGATTTTCTCCTCGAGTGGGAGTTAATTACATCAGACTCTTGGGTGCTGAGTATAGTGGGAAAAGGTTACGCCCTTCCTTTTCGAGAGTTTCCCCCTCCCTACCCTCCCCGACATTCATTTTACCAGGAAGAGCATCTCCTGTTGCTTCAGCAGTAGCTCATGCCCTTTTGTTAAAAGGTGCAGTGGGGATGCTTCCAGAGCAGGAAAAGGGTCAGGGATGTTATTCAAGGTATTTCCTGATTCCCAAGAAGGATGGTCGATTGAGGCCTATCCTGGATCTGAGGATTTTGAATTGGTTCCTCAAACAGGAGAAGTCCATAATGCTGACCCTAGCACAAGTGCTTCTTGTGTAGAACAAGGAAGACTGGATGGTGTCTATCGACTTACAGGATACTTATTTTCAAATCCCTATTCTGAAGTCACACAGGAAGTATCTCCGGTTTGTGGTAGGGTTGCAACACTACCAGTTTGCGGTGCTTCCTTTTGGTCTTACTTCCGCACATCGAGTCTTCACAAAGGTGATGGCAGTGGTTGCAGCGGACCTCAGAAGGAAGGGAATATCTATATTCCCTTACCTAGATGATTGGCTGATCAAAGCCGGGTCCCCAGAGCTCGTGCTGCATCACTTGCAGGTGACAACCCAGTTGTTGTTTAACCTGGGGTTTGCAGTAAATGTGCCCAAATCTTACCTGGGGCCCTTTCAGCGCCTCCTGTTCATAGGGGACACAACATTGAATCAGGCCTACCCTCCTCCTCAGAGGATTCAGGACATTCAGAAATTGATTCCAATGTTTCAGAATGAAGCGGTTGTTCCGGTCCTCAAGGTCCTACGTCTGCTCGGTCTGTTCGCTTCCTGCATTCTGTTGGTCACTCATGCACGTTGGCACATGAGGGCTCTCCAGTGGTGCCTCCGCAAGCAGTGGTTTCAACACACAGGGATCTCGAGAAGTCAATAACGACCTCCAGAGACGCTGTAGGGGATCTACGATGGTGGGCTGTAGACAGCAATCTTTCCCAAGGAAGGCCGTTTTGTCTACCACCTTGGTGACCACAGTAATAAATGATGCTTCCACTCTAGGGTGGGGAGCTCATCTGGAGGACCTGGATATCAAAGGCCATTGGTCTCCAGTGGAACAGATGTTTCACATCAATCTGTTAGAATTGCGGTCGATACGTCTGGCTCTCAAAGCCTTCCTCCCGTCCATTTGCGGTCAGTCAGTTCAAGTCTTGACGGACAACTCTACCGCAATGTGGTACATCAACAAGCAGGGAGGAGTAGGGTCGTACCTTCTCTGCAGAGAGGCTCTGCAGATCTGGTCCTGAGTGCGGGACCATTGGATTTGCAAAGTAGCAAACCATCTTGCTGGAGTTCACAAGTGGCATCTCCATCCGGACGTGGTTCTTCATGTCTTCAAGATGTGGGGAGTTCCTCAGATAGACCTGTTTGCCACTCTAGAAAATGCACACTGCCTCCATTGTCCAGTGGAGGGGGTGTTTGGGGAGGCATTGCTTTACGCGTTTCCTCCCATACCCTTGATTCCTCAAGTTCTGATGAAGATTCGCCAAGATCGGGCTCAAGTAATTTTAATAGCCCCGGATTGGCCAAGAAGGGGGGTGGTGCACAGACCCTCTTCAACTCTTGCTGTGCCTTCCACTCCGTCTCCCTCATAGGGTAGACCTCCTCTTGTAGTCGCAGGGGCAGGGTTTACATTCCCACCTCCAGAGCCTGCACCTACATGCCTGGAGATTGAACGGGCAGTCTGAGTTCATTTTCTCTCCCTCCAGAAGTAGTGGATTTTATCTTATCAGTCAGTCGACACTCCACCAAGACTGTCTATGCCGGCAGATGGGCAAAATTTGTTACTTGGTGTGGAGAGAGACAAATTGATCCCTTAACCGCTTAAGTGCGGGCGTCAGCCACTGGCCGACGCCCACACTACCTCCCTGGTGCGGGTCACGATCAGTGGCCGACACCAGGGAGGGGGTTAATAAATCCTCGGGTGCGTCGCAGGGGCTAATGTTTTTTTTTTCTTCAAAAAAAAAAAAAAAGTAAATGGACAGGGGGTCGCCCGTGGGCAGGGCGACCCCCTGTGGGAGCAATATTTTTTTTAGTTGTTGTAGGGTTTCCCTGGGGGGCATTTTGGCCCCCAAGGAAACCATACAACAACTAAAAAAAAATAGATCTATATATATATATATATAAATAAATATATATATATATATAGATCTATATATATATATATATGTAGATATATCTATGTACATGGCTATATATATATATATATATATATATAGAGAGAGAGAGAGAGAGAGAAAGAGAGATCTATCTATAGATATATCTATGTAGATAGATATATATAGATATAGATATATATATAGATATATATATATATATATATATATATCACTTTTGTCAATATATGTGAGGTTTCCCTGCGGGCTGCGATTGGCCCCCAGGAAAACCAGACCCACATATAAAAGTGATATATATAAATATATATATATATATAGATTTGCCACCAGTTGTCTTGCAGTTGCAGCTTGCGTCTTCAAAGCAATGCACATACTTCAACTAACGCTTTTCAACTGTAGCTTTTAGGTAGCAATAAAAAAGTCAAGTAAGTATTGTGATTATGTTTCTGCTACAAAAGGGTCAGACTTGTCTAGTGGCAGTTTTAGTGCCATAAAGAAGCGCAGAAGGTTTATATGCCTACTGCAAAGAGCAAATCTGTATTTTATGTAAATAGCTGAGTACATTAGTAAAGTCAGCCATTACCTGCGCTATAATACAAATTAAATGTATGTGCGGGGTGGAGGGCGGCTATGGAGAGATGAAGGGCACTTTTGCTGGGTGGTAATGAGGGAATCCAAGGAGGGAGTGGGAGCACCAATAATGTTTGTTGGACTGGGCGCAGGAGGTGCTAAAGACTGTGACGAATGGTATGTGACAAGGTGTTTTTTGAGTGTCTTGAAAGAATGTGCTGATTGAGGGAAGAAGCGCAGGTAAGGTGGCCTCTACTGTTGCACATATCTCACACACGCCATCGATTTTGTGACTGTCTACGTAGGCTAGTGTTTTAGAGCAACAGTTTAGCCAATAGCAGAGATGGCATCTTGATGGATGACTGCTGCCGTCACTCGGGTTATAGAGGACAGCTCTGACATAGGATCAGAGACTGAGACATCAGATACTGAGACAGCATCTGAGGGATAGGACAATGGCGCAGACTCTGGGAGTGATCTTTCAGTCGGAGGAGTCCCATTCGATAACTCCTCTTCCAGTACATTATGAGGGAGGTGATGAGGACAGTCCTGCTGTCCCTTCGCAAGCAGTCTGTGCAACTGGGTAATAGTGGGTTAGCCCAACCCAGGGAGCAGGTGAATGCGGCGGCAAGCAGAGAGAGAGAGAGAGAGAGTGCTCTCTTGGGAGCTCCCCAATTTTGTTCAGTCCCAAATTCCACCGCCCAAATCGTATTGTGGAGACATCAAAATTATCTATTGCAAAACAAACTGGTTTTGTAAGGCAGGCACCTGTGTTTTTGGTCCGGGGTTCGGTGGCCAAATAGAGAAACACACTAAACCCAAACATGTCTGGAAACTAGACATTCGGGGGAGTCCACAGAGGTGTTACTTGTGTGGATTCCCCAAAGTTTTCTTACCCAGAATACCCTGCAAAGCTGAAATGTTGAATAAAAACTCTATTTTTCTCGCATTTCTGTCACACAAACTACAGGAATATGCTGGGATCCACAAAATTCCTACCACCCAGTGATTCCTCACCTGTCCTGATAAAAACAGTACCCCACTTGAGTGCCTATACCTAGTGCCTGCGTCAGGAATGAATCACCCCAGGGTCAACAGCTGCCTCATGGAAGGACCAACATTGACCGTTGTGTGATCTATTCCTGTCACGGGCACCAGGCCTACCCACACAAGTGAGGTACCATTTAATCGGGAGACTTGGAGGAATGCTGGGTGGAAGGAAATTTGTGGCTCCTCTCAGATTCCAGAACTTTCTGTCACCGAAATGAGAGGAAAAAGTGTTTTTTGGCCAAATTTTGATGTTTGCAAAGGATTCTGGGTAACAGAACCTGGTCAGAGCCCCACAAGTCACCCCATCGTGGATTCCCCTGGGTTTCTAGTTTTAAAAAATGCGCTGGTTTGCTAGGTTTCCCCAGGTGCCGGCTGAGCTAGAGGCCAAAATCCACAGGTAGGCACTGTTTTCTATGAAAAAATGTGATGTGTCCACGTTGTGTTTTGGGGCATTTCCTGTTGCAGGCGCTAGGCCTACCCACACAAGTGAGGTATAATTTTTATCGGGAGACTTGGGGGAATGCTGGGTGGAAGGAAATTTGTGGCTCCTCTTAGATTCCAGAACTTTCTGTCACCGAAATGTGAGGAAAACGTGTTTTTTCAGCCACATTTTGAGGTTTGCAAAGGATTCTGGGTAACAGAACCTGGTCAGAGCCCCACAAGTCACCCCATCTTGGATGCCCCTAGGTCTCTAGTTTTCAAAAATGCACAGGGTTGGTAGGTTTCCCTAGGTGCCGGCTGAGCTAGAGGCCAAAATCTACAGGTAGGCACTTTGCAAAAAACAGCTCTGTTTTCTGTCAAAAAATGGGATGTGTCCACGTTGTGTTTTGGGGCATTTCCTGTCGCGGGCGCTAGGCCTACCCACACAAGTGAGGTATCATTTTTATCGGGAGACTTGGGCGAACGCTGGGTGGAAGGAAATTTGTGGCTCCTCTCAGATTCCAGAACTTTCTGTCACCGAAATGTGAGGAAAACATGTTTTTTTAGCCACATTTTGAGGTTTGCAAAGGATTCTGGGTAACAGAACCTGGTCAGAGCCCCACAAGTCACCCCATCTTGGATTCCCCTAGGTCTCTAGTTTTAAAAAATGCACAGGGTTGGTAGGTTTCCCTAGGTACCGGCTGAGCTAGAGGCCAAAATCTACAGGTAGGCACTTTGCAAAAAACAGCTCTGTTTTCTGTCAAAAAATGGGATGTGTCCACATTGTGTTTTGGGGCATTTCCTGTCGCGGGCGCTAGGCCTACCCACACAAGTGAGGTATCATTTTTATCGGGAGACTTGGGGGAACGCTGGGTGGAAGGAAATTTGAGGCTCCTCTCAGATTCCAGAACTTTCTGTCACCGAAATGTGAGGAAAACGTGTTTTTTTAGCCACATTTTGAGGTTTGCAAAGGATTCTGGGTAACAGAACCTGGTCAGAGCCCCACAAGTCACCCCATCTTGGATTCCCCTAGGTCTCTAGTTTTAAAAAATGCACAGGTTTGGTCGGTTTCCCTATATGCCGGCTGAGCTAGAGGCCAAAATCTACAGGTAGGCACTTTGCAAAAAACAGCTCTGTTTTCTGTCAAAAAATGGGATGTGTCCACGTTGTGTTTTGGGGCATTTCCTGTCGCGGGCGCTAGGCCTACCCACACAAGTGAGGTATCATTTTTATCGGGAGACTTGGGGGAACGTAGAATAGCAAAACAAGTGTTTTTGCACCTTATCTTTCTCTACTTGTTTTCCTTCCAAATATAAGAGAGTGTGTTAAAAAGACGTCTATTTGAGAAATGCCCTGCAATTCACATGCTAGTATGGGCACCCCCGAATTCAGAGATGTGCAAATAACCACTGCTCCTCAAAACCTTATCTTGAGTCCATTTTGGAAATGCAAAGGTTTTCTTGATACCTATTTTTCACTCTTCATATTTCAGCAAATGAATTGCTGTACACCCAGTATAGAATGAAAACCAACTGCAAGGTGCAGCTCATTTATTGGCTCTGGGTACCTAGGGTTCTTGATGACCCTACAAGCCCTTTATATCCCCGCAACTAGAAGAGTCCAGCAGACATAACGGTATATTGCTTTCAAACATCTGATATCGCAGGAAAAAGTTACAGAGTAAAACATAAAGAAAAATGGCTGTTGTTTTCAGCTCAATTTCAATATTTTTTTATTTCAGCTGTTATTTTCTGTAGGAAAACCTTGTAGGATCTACACAAATGACCCCTGGCTGAATTCAGAATTTAGTCTAGTTTTCAGAAATGTTTAGCTTTCCAGGATCCAGCATTGGTTTCACACCCATTCCTGTCACTAACTGGAAGGAGGCTGAAAGCACCAAAAATAGTAAAAATGGGGTATGGCCCAGTAAAATGGCAAATTTGTGTTGAAAAATGTGGTTTTCTGATTCAAGTCTGCCCGTTCCTGAAAGGTGGGAAGATGGTGATTTCAGCACTAGAAACCCTTTGTTGATGCCATTTTCAGGGAAAAAACCACAAGCCTTCTTCGGCAGCGCTTTTTTCCCATTTTTTTGGAAAAAAATAAATTTTCACTGTATTTTGGCTAATTTCTTGGTCTCCTCCAGGGGAAACCACAAACTCTGGGTACCATTAGAATCCCTAGGATGTTGGAGAAAAAGGACGCAAATTTGGCGTGGATAGCTTATGTGGACAAAACGTTATGAAGGCCTAAGCGCAAACTACCCCAAATAGCCAAAAAAGGGCTCAGCACTGGGGGGGGGGGGGGGGAAACGGCCCAGCAGCTAAGGGGTTAAAGGTCCATTTATCTAGTGTTTTGCTTTTTGCCCTTTCCTTGGCACAGAATGGTTGTGCAGTTGCGACAGTGAAAGGCTATTTGTCAGCGCTATCGGCCTTTCTTTGCCTTCCTGATCAGCCTTCCTAATTTAAGTCCCTCATAGTTATTAGGTTCCTTAAAGGCTTAACTAACAAGTTTCCTACCACTCCGTTTGTAATGCCTCAGTGGGATTTGAATTTAGTTCTGACTTTTTTAATGGGTTCACCGTTTGAGCCTATGCATTCTTGCCCGTTGGGACTTTTAGTTTTAAAAACATTTTTCCTAACAGCTATCACGTCAACTAGACGTGTGAGTGAGCTTCAGGCTCTTAGTGTGAAACCTCCTTTTACAACCTTTCATGCTGACAAGGTGGTGCTGAGAACCAGGGCAGCTTTCCTTCCTAAAGTAGTCACTCCCTTTCATCTGGGACAATCTATAATACTCTCGTCCTTTTACCCTCCTCCCCATCCATCAAAGGAGGAGGAAAGACTGCACTGCTTGGATTCAAGAAGGGCTCTGAGTTTCTAGATTGAGAGGGCAAGAGACTTTAGAAATTATGATCAACTCTTCATTGGATATGTGGGCAAAATGAAGGGCAAAGCCGTCCACAAAAGAACCCTTTCAAGGTGGGTTATTCTTTGCATAAAGATTTGTTATTCACTGACAACAAAGTTTCTTCCTACTGAAGGAATTGGGGCCCATTCCACCAGGGCTAAGTCTGCCACTTCGGCTTTAGCTAGAGGCCTATTAGTTGTTGATATTTGTAAGGCAGCAACTTGGGCTTCCCTCCACACTTTCACAAAGCATTATTGCTTAGACTCAGACGTTAGGAGGGATGGCCATTTTGCCCGAGCTGTTTTGCAGTACTTCTTGGTTTGACCAGTCAGGCACCCACCTCAGAGTGTGGGACTGCTTTGGGATTCTATTTTATAAGGTGAGGAATCCACAGGTAGTTGCATCCATCAGAAGAATAAGTTACTTACCTTCGGTAACGCTTTTTCTCGTGGATACAGTAGCTACCTGTGGGTTCCTCACAGTCCCTCCCATCCCCCATTGCCTGTGTGGTCATACCAAGGCTTAGTTTATTATAGAATGTAGATATTTTTGTTTTTATATATACGGATATTGTGATTTATATATATATGTGTGCATATGTGTGTGTGTGTAATTGTAATTGTAATTGTAATCGTATTTATATAGCGCTTACTACCCCTGACGAGGCGTCGAAGCGCTTTTCGATGAGTAGCACGCTACTCCGGTACCCAACAAGAATTAGTGATGCATTAGTATAATTTAATAAGGAGTACAGTTTTAGTATTATTATGAGTTAATTTGAGTTGCGGATATGAGAGTTTGTTAGTTAGATTGACTGGAGTAATGGAGGGGTGGAGGAGGAAAGAAATCCAGAAGTGTTAATTGGGAGTTTGTCCTTCATTTGCTCAATCCAAAGGCTTGAGATGAATAAAAGGGGGGCGGAGGGGAAAGAGGATGTGGAAGGGTTAGGGAGAGCATAGTAGCAGGGTGAGATGAATGCAGGAGAATTTAGTAGGGTTGTGTGGGAGGTCACAGAGGTAGAGTGAGGTTTGGTGAGTTAGATGTGGGGGTGGAGGGATGAGCTTAGGCAGAGATATTTAGGAGATGGAAGTGGTCGAAGGGATTTGGGATGAGTCCGAGTGAGAATGGAGGATAGTTTGGTAGAGACATGACATAAGAGCGATGAGTAGATAAGTGTGATAAAAAGAGAGCAGAAATTCATAGAAACATGCCAGGCACAGAAACAACATATACACATATATATATATATTTATACACACACATGACTATACACACACATCTGCACATACAATACATAATTAGAAACATGGGTAAAAAATACTTAGTCGTCCATCCATCATCCTGGTAAAAAGGCGGGAACTCCCCCACCTACCTCGAGGGTGGACGGGGCGTGGCCCAGCGGGCGGAGCCCACAGGTGCTCCACAAAGGGAGAAACCCTCCACTCTGTGTCTCCAGCAGAGGAAGACAGAAACCGCGCGTCCCAGTCAGACACAGACCACGCTCCAGCACATCATCAGCTCACCTCCAGGAAGGATTCCAGATCCCCTCCGCCATGGGATCTCTGAGCGCACAGCCCCGCCCCGCCCCGCCCCATCCCTGCTAAGCCCAAGAGCCAGGGTGGGCCGTCCTTTCCAGAAGGTGAGCTTCAACCGCGGCATCTGCCGCGTCCACATTGTACACTAGGGTACGTGATGGGCCACGGGGGCAAAACGTCTTCAGCAACCTTGTGTGCCCCCGGCAATGTCATTGCCACTAGTGCGTCCCCGCGGAGATGTCCTCGCGCCCCTGAGCATCAACAACGCACCACGCGAGTCGGCGGCAAACGCAGTGGGGTCGCCTTGGAAAGCTGTCCATCATTCTGGCAAGAGGCGGGAATTCCCCTACCTACTTCGAGGGTTGACGGGGCGTGGCTCAGCGGGCGGAGCTTACAGGTGCTTCATAAAGGGAGAACCTTCTACTCTGTGTCTCCAGGAGAGGAAGATAGAAACCGCGCGTCACAGTCAGATACAGATTACGCTCCAGTACATCATCAGTTCACCTCCAGGAAGGATTCTGGATCTTCCTCTGCTATGGGATCTCTGAGCGCACAGCCTTGCTTTATCTTTGCCAAGCCCGAGAGTTAGGGTGGCTTGTCCTTTCCAGAAGCTGAGCTTCGACTGCGGCACTTGCTACGTTTATATTGGTAAGTGCTTCCTTTGAGGTTTAGTTTCTGTAAAATGAGCATCGTGGCCAATACAACCGGAGTATTTTCTACGAGTATGTCAGTAAGCGTTACCTAGCATGTTTTATATACCCTGTTTATATTGTACACTAGGGGTACGTGATGGGCCACGGGGTAAAACGTCTCCAGCAACCTTGTGTGCCTTTGGCAATGTTATTGTTACTAGTGCGTCTTTGTGGAGATGTCCTCGTGCTTCTGCGCATCAACAACACACCACCGGAATCGGCGGTAAACGCAGTGGGGTCGTTTTGGAAAGCTGTCCATCATCCTGGCAAGAGGCGGGAATTCCCCTACCTACTTCGAGGGTGGACGGGGCGTGGCTCAGCGGGCGGAGCTTACAGGTGCTTCATAAAGGGAGAACCTTCTACTCTGTGCCTCCAGGAGAGGAAGATAGAACCCGCGCGTCACAGTCAGGTACAGATTACGCTCTAGTACATCATCAGTTCACCTCCAGGAAGGATTCTGGATCTTTTTTTGCTATGGGATCTCTGAGCGCACAGCCGTGCTTCATCCTTGCCAAGCCCAAGAGCCAGGGTGGCTTGTCCTTTCCAGAGGCTGAGCTTCGACTGCGGCACCTGCTACGTTTATATTGGTAAGTGCTTCCTGTTGAGGTTTAGTTTCTGTAAAATGAGCATCGTGGCCTACCCAACCGGAGTATTTTCTACGAGTATGTCAGTAAGCGTTACCTAGCATGTTTTATACACCCTGTTTATATTGTACACTAGGGGTACGTGATGGGCCACGGGGTAAACGTCTCCAGCAACCTTGTGTGCCTTTGGCAATGTTATTGTTACTAGTGCGTCTTTGTGGAGATGTCCTCGTGCTTCTGCGCATCAACAACACACCACCGGAATCGGCGGTAAACGCAGTGGGGTCGTTTTGGAAAGCTGTCCGTCATCCTGGCAAGAGGCGGGAATTCCCTACCTACTTCGAGGGTGGACGGGGCGTGGCTCAGCGGGCAGAGCTTACAGGTGCTTCATAAAGGGAGAACCTTCTGCTCTGTGCCTCCAGGAGAGGAAGATAGAACCCGCGCGTCACAGTCAGGTACAGATTTACGCTCTAGTACATCATCAGTTCACCTCCAGGAAGGATTCTGGATCTTTTTTTGCTATGGGATCTCTGAGCGCACAGCCTTGCTTTATCTTTGCCAAGCCCGAGAGTTAGGGTGGCTTGTCCTTTCCAGAAGCTGAGCTTCAGCTGGGGCACCTGCTACGTTTATATTGGTAAGTGTTTCCTGTTGAGGTTTAGTTTCTGTAAAAATGAGCATCGTGACCGAACCAACCGGAGTATTTTCTACGAGTATGTCAGTAAGCGTTACCTAGCATGTTTTATACGCCCCGTTTATATTGTACACTAGGGGTACCTGATGGGCCACGGGGTAAACGTCTCCAGCAACCTTGTGTGCCTTTGGCAATGTTATTGTTACTAGTGTGTCTCTGTGGAGATGTCCTCGTGCTTCTGCGCATCAACAACACACCACCGGAATCGGCGGTAAACGCAGTGGGGTCGTTTTGGAAAGCTGTCCGTCATCCTGGCAAGAGGCGGGAATTCCCCTACCTACTTCGAGGGTGGACGGGGCGTGGCTCAGCGGGCGGAGCTTACAGGTGCTTCATAAAGGGAGAACCTTCTACTCTGTGTCTCCAGGAGAGGAAGATAGAACCCGCGCGTCACAGTCAGACACAGACCACGCTCCAGTACACCATCAGTTCACCTCCAGGAAGGACTCCAGATCTTCCTCTGCTATGGGATCTCTGAGCGCACAGCCGTGCTACATCCTTGCCAAGCCCAAGAGCCAGGGTGGCTTGTCCTTTCCAGAAGCTGAGCTTCGACTGCGGCACCTGCTACGTTTATATTGGTAAGTGCTTCCTTTGAGGTTTAGTTTCTGTAAAATGAGCATCGTGGCCTACACAACCGGAGTATTTTCTACGAGTATGTCAGTAAGCATTACCTAGCATGTTTTATACACCCTGTTTATATTGTACACTAGGGGTACGTGATGGGCCACGGGGTAAACGTCTCCAGCAACCTTGTGTGCCTTTGGCAATGTTATTGTTACTAGTGCGTCTTTGTGGGGATGTCCTCGTGCTTCTGCGCATCAACAAACGCACCACCGGAAACGGCGGTAAACGCAGTGGGGTCGTTTTGGAAAGCTGTCCATCATCCTGGTAAAAGGCGGGAATTCCTTTACCTACTTCGAGGGTGGACGGGGCGTGGCTCAGCGGGCAGAGCTTACAGGTGCTTCATAAAGGGAGAACCTTCTACTCTGTGCCTCCAGGAGAGGAAGATAGAAACCCGCGCGTCACAGTCAGATACAGATTACGCTCTAGTACATCATCAGTTCACCTCCAGGAAGGATTCTGGATCTTTTTTTGCTATGGGATCTCTGAGCGCACAGCCTTGCTTTATCTTTGCCAAGCCCGAGAGTTAGGGTGGCTTGTCCTTTCCAGAAGCTGAGCTTCAACTGGGGCACCTGCTACGTTTATATTGGTAAGTGTTTCCTGTTGAGGTTTAGTTTCTGTAAAAATGAGCATCGTGACCGAACCAACCGGAGTATTTTCTACGAGTATGTCAGTAAGCGTTACCTAGCATGTTTTATACGCCCCGTTTATATTGTACACTAGGGGTACCTGATGGGACACGGGGTAAACGTCTCCAGCAACCTTGTGTGCCTTTGGCAATGTTATTGTTACTAGTGTGTCTCTGTGGAGATGTCCTCGTGCTTCTGTGCATCAACAACGCACCACCGGAATCGGCGGTAAAACGCAGTGGGGTCGTTTTGGAAAGCTGTCCATCATCCTGGTAAAAGGCGGGAATTCCTTTACCTACTTCGATGGTGGACGGGTGTGGCTCAGCGGGCGGAGCTTACAGGTGCTTCATAAAGGGAGAACCTTCTACTCTGTGTCTCCAGGAGAGGAAGATAGAACCCGCGCGTCACAGTCAGACACAGACCACGCTCCAGCACACCATCAGTTCACCTCCAGGAAGGATTCTAGATCTTTTCTGCTATGGGATCTCTGAGCGCAGAGCCTTCCTTCATCTTTGCCCAGCCCAAGAGTTACGGTGGCTTGTCCTTTCCAGAAGCTGAGCTTCAACTGTGGCACCTGCTACGTTTATATTTGGGAGTGCTTCTTTTGAGGTTTAGTTTCTGTAAAAATGCGCATCGTCGCCTACCCAACCGGTTGCATTGGCACATGTGCTTGTGAGGTCGGTATTCAACTGTTCGCCGCCTCAAAAGCTGATAAAAAATGGTGAAACTGATGTCAGCACACCTGCAAGGACTTCTTATGGCTCCAATGGCATCAGATGGAGTTACGTTTGAACTCCAGCTGCAATTGTGACGCCCTCATCGACATGAGGAGCTAGGAAGAACATTTCCGTTGAATGCTGGTGTATTGGGAGAATTCATAAGGTGAGGAATCCACAGGTAGCTACTATATCCACTATGAAAAGCATTACCGAAGGTAAGTAACTTGTTCTTTTAGTTTTTTCATGCACTCACTTGGAACTACCTAAACACACTAGGGTGACTGGTCCGCCTAACGCCCCAGTTCTCACAAGGATAGGCTTTGTCTGGAACTGACAGTGTTTACCCACGCTATTATGACTGAACCCATCCACACAGTGTGGCCTATACATGCCCACACACGCACGGACACACACCTACACCTGTATATCTTGAGTTTTAAAGCTGAAGTGTCACCTAACACCATTGAAATGTCAATCAAAGGGGAAAAATTATTTGGAGCCTACGCTGATGAATCACTAGAGCAAATGAAGAAGGCCAATGTCATGTACCTGTCATTGCGGCCTATACTGTAGAGAGGATCCTCCAAAATGGGGATGTTTTCGGATAGAGAAGCTTATGGGAGACAACCAATTAGGGCTATCTGTCAGAGACTACAACAATTCATTCATTTTCATCAGGCATGATTATCATTAAATTTTCCAGCAAAAATAAATGTTTTAAGTTAGGGCAAAGGTAAAAGTAACACCTCTAGAGCCTGCATTTTCTTGGAGGTCAAAAAAAGCACAGGCTGGGATGTGTCAGAGGACTGCATCAATGCAGCATAACCCTAGGTGAGACAGTGACATGGTGGAATGGAGGACTGGGGAAGAATGGAAGAGGTTATAGATACAGATAAAAAGCACAACTTTCAAATAAAACTGCTAGAAAATACTTTCTTCAAAGTAGAAATACGTGGGTTTCTTTAAAAGCCAACTGCAAAGGAGAAGTGAAAATCAGAGGGCTGTCTCTGGTGAAAACCCCATACATATCAATTTGTTCAATGCATGGCATTGAAGGTTGTCTAACGGTCATATATAGGAGGCTGGCATACGTTATCACGGACCACTGCCGTTTGGTACTGCATTACTTTCATTTAAATCCTGAAGTAGATGTGAATAGACATGGTTGACTTTACAAAAATATGTACACTTTTAAAAAGCACATTCCATCATAGTTATTATAAGAAATATTTTATTGTCATGAACAATAGCAATTTGATTAGGTACTGCATATTTACCTAATATTCTGATGGGTACTTTAAACAGTAGATTCCTTACCATCAGAATATTCACCAGCGGCCAGACTAGATTTGGAAGATTTCATAGCAGTATTCCGGCATGGCTAGGTGGTTTTGTTCTGCCCCAGAGGTGATGGGACAAAGCTGCATATAAGCTCCACCCCTGCATTCCAATGTCAGTTCCTTTATTTCCTTGTTGTTGAATGCAGATCCAGAGTTATGCTCCCTTTTCGTCTGTTTGACAAGTTTGTCAAATTGAACTCCAGAGAGGGAAGGAACGATGTCCCTAACCTAAAACTGTGTGGTTCAAACCCATGACTTTAGAAAACAGATATCCATGACTGGCCCACATGAAGTGTCCCTTTAGTGCCTGGGCTACCACACCACTTCATGCAATGAACGTATCTTCATGTGCCTGAAAACGATCCGGGACAGTGAAACAAATCTGTATATAGACAAATATCAAAATAAGTCAGGTACTTTGGCTAAGTCTAGGACACAAACATGTTCTCCCTCTTGAGACTAAGCCTATCAGGTCGTCTTTGCAAAGTCATCTGATACTTTGAAGGCCAAATCAAAGAAGAAACAAAAGAAGGTGTCATTTGAGGCAACCCCATCCTGCCACTCTCTATCTAAAGAGGTTGTGATGGCATCAAGGTTCCACTTTATCTCACTCCCGATAACTCGTTTGAGTAGCCGATCCCACAGTTGATCCAGATGTGCCTTGAGTTGGCAAGGCTGTTAGCAATGCTGCAGCAGCTAGAGGCTTTATGAGGGCCATGCTGCATATTTTTGGCACTCTTCTGGCTCCCTCTGGGGGGGCTTGGGGCTTAAGGATCTGAAGGGTCCTCCAGTTGGGTTATCACCTGTAGATCCTTATTTGAGGCAGCCTGAACCCCTGGTAGCCAACCTGGGTTCTGCACCGACTCCAGTGCCAACTTACAATCTGGCTGCAAGACCTGTGCTGACCCCTTTTTCATGAACGCCAGTCTTGATTTCGCCAGCACCGGAGGAGGACCCGCTGCTGACCCTGAGCTGGATTCAATTTGACCCTGACAGGTCGTGCTCCGACGCCACTCCAAGGCACCTGGTTCCCATACAGCCTGATCGAGAAAATACACTTCCACTACAATGGTGCCATCCTCGGATGTTCTATCAGCTGTAGATGATGATGATGAAAATGTATACATGGATTTACAGGAGACCTGTGGGCTTGATACTTCCCCTGATACAACCCTGAATGCCCCACTTGGTCTGCTACTGGAAGAGAGAGCTTTCTTTGCTGCAGTAATCACATGTGCTCCTGAGGTCCTGGACCTTCTGCTGAAGTTAAAACAAATATCATTACTGAAGTTTTAGACCTGGGCTTGCTTCCTCTGAGTCAAAAAGGGAAACAAATGTTATTTTTGGTCAGCCTAGCCCTGAGGCGTGTCAGCACAGTTTGCCTACTAGCCCTTTACACGCAGCCCGTCTGCGACACTGACACAAGGTCTTATTGGTAGTCCCATATGTGTTGAAGCCCTTCTTGGCTCAAGCCATTCATGATGGTCAAGATGTATCAAAATATAAGATTCAGGGTGGTCTGGATACTACCGATTTTCTAGAGAGAGCAGTCAGCACTAGTATAGTGCTCAATCACCAGATGTGGTGATATGCCTTTTGATGGATCCTGCCTATTTAGCAAAAAATCTGATTTTGACCTGGAACGATTCAAAGAAGTTGGGGTGGCAATCCATCATATCCACTCATGGGTCCTCTAGATCATACAGCAGTGGTATGCCCTTCTGTTTCTTTCTGACCCACTGCAGCTTTCTCCCACATCAGAGCAGCTCTCAGAGAATCACCGATCAATCATACTGAAAGATGTCTAAGCTCTACTATCTAATGGGTCAACAAGAATGCCAGATTTGGAAGTAGGGACCAGTTGTTACTCTTGTAATTTTTATGTGCTGAAGAAGGATGGAGGCCTTTGTCCTATTTTAGATCTTCACCCTATGGTTCCCTTCCTGTGGAAAGACAAATTCAAAATGCTTACATGGTCTGGGGTTCTTTCTGCCCTCGATCTGGGCCCCTGAATGGTAGTCTTGGATCTGAGGGTTCCCTTCCTGCAGTCCCACAGACATTATGCGGTTCAAGATTGGCCAAGAGCATTTTCAGTTTGACATGCTCCCCTTTGCCCAAACTAATGTCCCTCGGGTGTTCAAGAAAGTGAATGTGGTGGTCGCTGTCAATCTTCGGAGGTTAGGGATACCTGTTTTCCACCTACATAGATAAATGGCTGTTGAAGGCAAGATTGCAGCATTCAGTCGTAGATACCTCCAGATGATGGTGCATCTAATATTACTGGGGTTCTCGATCAACCAGCCGAAGTCACACCAGACTCCTTTCAGAGGCTTCCTTTTATAGCAGCCGCCATGGACAGTTCAGGGCCTTTCCCAACTGTCCCTTGTCGTGGACATCCGGGCTATGATCCTGATATTTCAACCTCCGTTCCTGGACCAGAACTGTGTGTCTGCCCTCTGATCTGGCTACCACTTCTGTTGCAGCAGCAGGGAAGGTTTCTCATCCTGAACCTACTTGATCTGCACCTCCATGTGTCGAGATTGAGTGGCTGCAGTATACAGTGTTTGGCTTTACCACTGAAGTTGTTGGTGTTATCCTGGCTGCCAGGTGCCCTTCCTTGAAGTCTAAGGCCCTGATTTAACAAAAGTGGTGCTGCATCCAGTACAGCGCCACTTTTCTTGTTCCCCTTAGTGACCACCTAAGGCCACCATGTGTGCGCCGTATCTAAGATACGGAGCACCATGACAGTAGTTAGGGGAACTAATGTCAAATTGTTGATGGTAGTTCAGAGCTTTGCAGGACTAGTGTCAAATATATTAACTCTAATCCTGCAAAGCCCTTTGAAAACAGTGACATGCCTCCTTTTAACGCCTGTTCTGAGCAGGCATTAAAAGTGGCAAAATAAATTACGCAAAGACATTTTTTAGATTTCTTTGCGCAGTTTTTTTGGCCCCCTTAATGGGGGAATGCCCCCTTTGCATACATTACTCCTGGAGCAGGTATAATGTAGCGCAAAGTTAAATTTGCCACAGCGATTTTGGCCTCGTTGAGCCACATTAGCGTAAAAAAAAAGGATGCAAATGTGGCACAAGAAGGCACTAAGGGCTCTTAAATCAGCCCCTAAGTACATCAGGTGCTGAAATATTTGTGGCTTGGTGTGGAGTCTGCAGCCAAGCTGTCAGATATATATTTTTTAATTGTTTTGTCTTTAGCCCAGCAAGGCCTTGCGATGGGTACTATTAATGGCCTTTTAGGTTTTTATGTGTTTATTGGCAAACCGTCCAATAACCTGTTGTGATGCGGTTTGGTGAAGGTTTAATGTACATGTTCTCTCCCAAACCATTTGTGATGCTTCTGACGTACCTTAATTTCGTACTCAATCATGTGCACTTCCTTAAAGCTGATGCACAGCTGTTTGTTGTGTCTTTTAAAACTAAAGGCTGTCTCCCTTCTCACAATCACTTCTGTTCGTTGTAAAGGAGCTCCAGGCTCTCTTTTTTTTCCAGGCAAGGTGGACGTCTTACCAAAATTGCGTTGGGCAATCCATCAACCTCCCAATGTTCTTTGCCCTGTCTCTCCCTTTAAAGGGAAGAAAAGACTCCATCGGCTTAACCCCAAAAGAGCTGTAAGGTTTTACATCGATTGCCCCAATGACCATTGGTTGCCGATCAACTTTTTGTGGGGTTCTCTGGGGCAAAGGAATGTAAGGTGGCCAGAAAAGGACTCAATTAAGATAAATATTCCTTTGCACTAAAATATGTTACATGTTGGCCAAAAAGCAGTCTCCAGAAGACCTGAGGGCCCATTTTCTCAGGACATAGTTGCTTGCCATGTTTCCTTACATTGAAAACTGTCTTCCGCATTGTGATTATCTTAGCTTTTTGTATGAGTGAAGGGCAGGCACTTTCAGTACTACTGCCCTACACCATCTTCTTGAAGACTAATTGGTAGTGACCACTTAGATGGCCTTATTGAAAAGTATAACTCCTTTCAATATTGGGCAGTTGATCACTCTGCTTGAAAGAATAGAAGAGACTCTTGGTTGGCATCCAAAAGGGTTTTATGTATTTCCATTGAGTGTACCAAGGACCATCGAGTGGACGATCAGCTTTTTGTGGGGTTTTCTGGAGCTAAGAATGGGAAGGTTGTGTAGAAGAAGACCCTGTTGAGGTGGATAGACCTCTGAATCAGGTGATGCTCTACACTAGTTAAGAAGCAAACTCTAAAAGGTAAGGGACACCATTCCACTAGGGCCATGGTCACTACCACTCCACTGGCTTGAATGATACCTGTTCTTGATTTCTGCCAAACTGTGACGTGTGTCTGTGCATATGATCACAAAGCACTACTGCCTTGATAGCCAATCCAGTGGGAGGGCCTTTTGGCCATTTGGCTCTGCAAGACATTTTGGTCGGGGTCCCCTCCACATGATCTCCACCTTGGGAGGTACTGCTTTTGTATCCATTCCAAAGGTGAGGATTATGTGGTTAGAAGTATCCATCAAAAGAACAAGTTACTTTTGAAATTACTGTTACGGGCTGACACTCAAATTGCACAATCATCACTGTCGTCCCACTTTCCCATTCTGTGGCATTTTGTAACATCTAAAAAAGTCCCAAATTAGAAATCAGGATACTGTAAACAATTGGTAACTCTCTGCAGCTTTAGGTGTACAGAGTGAAAAGACAAGAACCTGACATAAGCCCACAGGGGTGAGGTTTATCTGCTGTTCTGCTCTGTCACTTCTGGGGCAGTATGGATTCAGCATGGTGCTGCATGATGCCTCTTATTGGCACACAGGAGCACTGCTAGAAAATTCTCTGGATTCAGTTTGGCACCCGGGGAATATTCTAATATAAGGAATCTGCAATTAAATAGAGTGTCCACCAGAAAGAGCATTACCGAAGGTAAGTCATTTGTTCATTATGTATACATAGTACAATCAATCAGATTTAGTGAGTATTATAATTGCAAGGAACAAATTATACAAGATACAAGATCCACATGTAGGAAAGTGCAGGTGGTCTTTGCCTCTTTTTTGTTGCAAAACACAAACTTCACCCTCCAAGTTAGATGTCTGGGGCTTTGCCATCCCAGCAACCTTTCCTCCAGTGCTACTCAGCTTGTGCACTATCCACCTGTGGCTCACTCTGCTTCTCACCAATTTCTCCTTCTTTAAGGTCCATATTCTCCTCATCCTCATTATCCAATTCAGTCTCCTCCTCACCCATCCAATCTTCAAACTCCTTAGTCATCCCACTTGTGCCTGGTATCTCACCATCACCCACTCCTCTGTCCCAATAATGGCTCAATTACCTATTCTACTATTATTTCATCAGCGATACTGCACTAGACCCAACCTGACGTGTAATGATGTCCTGTGCTGTGACTGAAAAAGACGCAATGGACTGTGCCCCTCCTTCAGACTGAGATTGGTGAGCAATGCAAGAGTACCCCAGTGTTCCCAACTGCATATTCCACATGTTACTAGTATATGATATTAAGTCTCACCACGGTTTGTAAGTTAAATGCCACTAGAACCTATTGTACCACCACTAATCTGGCAAAGAAAAGAATGCCTTCAGGCCTGCTTCTACAGCCTTAGTGTGTAATTTAAAAATTGCAAATTCAAATAAAAAATGTTGACACACATATAGTTTCCTTTTTAATACCTATAAGTCACCTCTAGGGTGGACCCTAAATGACAGTAGGGCAGGATGCATGATATATAAAAAATAGGACACGTACTTTTACATGCCCTGGCAGTGAAAAAGCTCTAAAGTTGTTTTTCACTGTGGCAATGATGGGTCCCATAGAAAAGCACTGGGTTTCTTTTGGTATGCACTCACTGTTGGTATACAGAAAACTGTTGCAGGGGACTTCAACTTGAACCACTGGACTCAAATGAGGAGGACCCCATGAGAGAAAAAGATCAGGTTTGGTCAATTCCAGGTCTTACAATTTCTCCTATTGAGAAAAGGACTGCAGTTGCTTTTCAATTGAATGCACATACCCTTAACTATGGCTTAGGAGCTTGCAATGGTAGAATGGACTCTGTTAAGTAGGGGAAACACACGTTTAACCATCTGCATAACACTAGTCTTATTGATTACATTTTGTTAGATATTAGGCCTTGGTTGACATGGTCATAATCCTACGGCAAGATACCGATCACAATGCTCTTGATCTTACTCTTAGGCCACTGGGAAATAGTATTTCCAGATCTTATACTGAACCATTTGATAGAAGATTTATTGTCTAATAAGAATAAAATGGAGTGCTATGGCCCACTTCCCGGTGTCACTTGTGGCGGTTTACAAAGTGGTTGACAATGGAGCTATACTTCTGTTGGTTTCTTTTATGGAACTATGGGAATCCTTGGTCAGTTAGTGATATCGATAATCAAATGTTTTTGATGCTAAAGAACCATTTTTTGTTGAGACTAAGTGCTCATTAGGGAGAAAACCTCAGCCTCTTTCCAAGGCTATCTGAACTCAGGCAAGTCCCCAGAGTCAAATAGCAAGAGGGATACACAAAACTGCTATTACTATGGCCAAAAGATATTGGGAGAATAAGAGGTGGGCAGGCTTGTTCTTCGCTCCTTTTGGAATATCCTTGCTACGGGAAGTGCAGGTAGACAATGTCTTATAGAAAATAATATTTCAGCAGCTGATTGGTTTGAGCATTCCTCAGTTCTGTACTCTTGCCTGCACACCGCCGAATAATAATGCCAAAAAGTTAAACTGCCAAAAATCCTGCAACCTCCACCCACTACCAGGGCGTACGACGGCAGAAAGGCAGTACACCCCACCCCACCACCGCCCTGCAGACAAATCCTATGCCCACCAAATAATGATGCACCAATTAGCTTGGCGGATAGTGAATGCCAACCGACCATTGGTGGTACGGACCGCCAAGGACAGTAATGGGACACACCAACAACAAATGCACACATTGGCAAGTCTGAAACCCACACACCTGACACACATCCACAACACTATAAAACACTCACATACACACCCCACAATCCTTTGCATCGCCAATAGCATGACTGATATTGACAACATAACACACGTACACTGAACACATCACACAAGTCACACACACGAATACACCACCAAAACACATACATACCCCAAACACCATCACAAGCTACACACACAACCACACAACAGCACCCTCACCAATACACCCACAACACACACCATGGCACCCCCTAAGCACCCCTGCTTCACAGACAGGGAGCTAAGGACCATGGTAGACGAAATACTCAGGGTCGAGCCACAAATATTCGGGGCACAGGTGCAGCAGGCACCCGTGGCCGGGAAGGTGGAGCTATGGCAGCGGATCGTCAACAAGGTCAACGCAGTGGGAAAACCGATCTCCATCCAACCCCCTGTGCACAGTCACCTACCCCTGCAAGGAATCGCCACTGTCACTACAACACCCACAATACACCTCCACCCCCCACATAAAATGCAACTAAATGTACACGAAGGGACCTTGCATGCCACAACACGGGAATATAACCATCAAATAGTGCAGAGCAGTGCAGCAATTGCCGATAAAGTACCTGACACCCACCTGTCTATTCCCCCACACACACAGGCACCACCACCCATGCCACCCAGATGGGGGCCCCACTCAGGAGAGTGCAGAGGGATGTCTGGAAATAGAAGAACTCCCTGGCCCATCACACAGTCCTGGACGGTCACCCTCCAGAAGTCCCACCCAGGATCCCACTGACACCCCTACCACCCAGCCACCATCATCAGCTGTGGTCAAACGACCCCACACCAGTGTCTCCCGGCCACGGACTGGCAGCCCACAAGTACAGAGGCCAGAGTCTCCACCCACCAACAGGCAGGATGATGAAGGGCCAACTGCAAGTGGGACTGCCAGACTGGTGCATGGGACACAGGCACAGGGGGCTAGGGCCAGTGGGAGGGCATCAGTGGCCCAGGGGGTGGCCAAAGGATGGATGCTGCAGCCCAGGAGGTGATATCTGAGGTCCTGGGAGCATACCACCATACGCAGGATAGGATGGGCCAGATCCTTGCCGCTCTGGAGCAGAATCAGAAGCTGCAGATAGCACATGGAGCAATGGAAACAGCTCAATGCAACCATGACCTCCATTGCAGGGGTGCTACAGGACCAGTACCACAGCCAGCCTGAGTCCGCCACCCACCTGCAAGCCCGACCACTAGCCAGGACACCTCCCTGCCTCCTACATCAGCAGCAACTACTGGATTGGTGGCACTTCCAGAGGACACACAGGAAACCAGCACCCCTAACACTGCAGCCCAGCTGAACCTTTGCAAACGTGCCCCCAGACCCAGATATGCCACTGAAACTCCAGCCAAGACCAAGCCCAGCACCAGGAAGTAACTCTGCCCTGAAATGTCTCCCTTGTGTGCCACTGAGATACCCTGTTGACATGCCACTGCCATCCCACCATCTTCTAATGGCCACATGGACCAAAACCCAGTGCTACCAACAGCTGAGCATATGTACCTGAGTATGTATTTTCACCATGTGCCCACTCCCTTTCACTGTCCCAACACTTACGTATATTTTGCCATTTAATAAATACACCTATGCACTCAAATCGTATGCCCCTTGTCAATATGAGATATGAATTGTGATTGTGTATGCATTGGCCAGTTACTATCATAATCACACCTTCGCAGGAGGGGATCCAACGGACTGTAGTGTCTGAAGTATGTCACACTGTACCTAATATTGGGTTCCCTGGCACATGCCGCTTCAGTCATCATTTAGCATTGTCACTGACAAAAGACACCACAGTACTTATTACATGAGTCGGATTGTAAGTATGCAGTGAAGACATCAGCATTATTGAACAGTACCTTAGAGTCACTGAAAGTATAGGCAGATTAGCTGGGTCCTGGAGTTGAGATCTCCCTACTCTTCTTCATCACCATCACTTTCATCCCCTCTCACGAGGTTGCAGGGCTGGTTGAACAGCACCCTCCTCTTCCAGAAGTGGAATAGCTTTCCTCAGAGCCAAGTTGTGCAGCATGCAGCAGGCCACCACTATCTTACACACCTTGTCATGGACATAGCACAGGGATCCCTCAGAGAGATGGAGGCAATGCAATCTAGCCTTCAGGAGACCTATAGTGCGTTCAATCACACTCCTAGTACATCCATGGGCCTCATTCTAATTCCTCTCTGCATCTGTCCTGGGATTCCTCACAGGTGTCAGGAGCCATTGCAAGTTGGGGTAGCCAGAATCACCTGCAAAAGTGGGTGAAACTGCCTTTACTTGCATACAGCCTGGCTGTCAGCTTTGTACTGATCCAGTGTCATACACACTCACCTATGAGCCAACCTCTGTCCCCTTATAGTTATTCCATCATGTGTGGCACACTGCTGTTTCTCAGGACAAATGACTCATGGACTGAGCCAGGGAACCTGGTATTGACATGTGATATGTACTGATCAGCAGTACACACCAATTGTACATTCATGTAGTGATAGTTCTTACGATTCCTATAAACCTGTTCATTTACTCTTGGGGGTATGAGAGCTATGTGCGTTCCATCAATCGCACCTATCACATGGGGGATATTAACTAAGGCATAGAATCCTGATTTGATGGCGGGAAGTTCAGCCCTTTTTGTGGAAACTGGACATATGTTTGCATGTGTTGAACGTAGACATCCAGGAATTTGGACAGGATGTGGCTGAACATTGGCTGTGAGACCCCTGCACCCATGCCCACTGTCACCTGAAATGAGCCCGTAGCCAAGAAATGGAGCACAGATAGCACTTGCACAGCTGTAGGGATGGCATGCTAATTTTGATTTGCCAGTTTAAGAACAGGATCCATGAATGCACAGAGGGCATTGATTGTAGCTCTATTGAGTCTGTTGGTGGTAACGATGTGACGTTCCTCCATAGTGCCCAGATTTACTAGGGTTCTGTATACAGATGGGGCCCTCCCTCGCCACACGGGACTGTAACTATGGGGGAGGAAAGAGCACGTTCTGAGTGGCAACACACACTTGCAGCCATGATGTCACTGTATTTTTCAAAATGCGACACGTAGGTAACTCACACAAATGGAAAAAATGAGGTACACCGTCAGGCAAATGTGTGCTAAGTTAACTCTGTCATAATGGCATCACAGTGTGGACACATTTCCAAAGATAGGTACATGTGCGAATTATAGAATGATGTCAGCAAACGACAAAGGGGAGAGAGATTGGGGCCCTGGATGAGGCCCCTCGCCAGGCTATGGAGACGTTGTGGTAGCAAAATGGCAGCCTCCTGCCATCCAGGTATGATAGAATGGAAGTGACTTCATTCCGCTAATGTTAGTCGTCATGGCGGAAGGCGGTGTTCACCCCCGTGCACCTGATCATTGGATTACATGGTTGTCAATGGGGAACCTTGGCCAATCATGATCGCCGCCGGCGGTGACAGAGCATACTGCTGTGGTCTCTACGCCATTTTAGCAAACCCTTGAAACTTGACTCCTGATTCACGTGAAGGGAAGTACTCCACTGCGTGTGCTGCTGTGTCCTCACTCTGGTCCCTGTGATGGTGGTGGTTACAGAGGAACGGGCCCCGGCCTTCACCGAGGAGGAGCTGGAGAAGCTGGTGGACGGGGTCCTACCCCTATATGCAAAGTTGTATGGGCGACCAGAGGACCAGGTGAGTTGGCATCTGTCATCCTTAGATGTGTGTGATTGTGGCGGATGCCCGCATGCATGTGTGTTCGATGTGTGACTGCCCAGCCGTAGTTTGTCTGGCACGTTCTGCCTGTGAGTTGAAAAAATGCATGTCAACAATGGCCGTTCCATATGGAACGGCATGGCATTTGTATACGGTGCACACATACTGACGTCTGTTTCTTTGCTCTGTGTGTTCCATGCAGGTCAGTGCCAGTCAAAAGAAAGGCCTGTGGCAAGCCATCACCAAGGAAGTGCAGACCTGTGGGTCGACAACCGGTGGAGCAACCACTGTAGGAAGCGGTGGGAGGACCTGAGGCACTGGGCCAGAAAGACCGGAGAGGCCCAGCTGGGGAAAGCCTCCCAACGAGGAAGAGGTGCCATCGGACCCTGACCCCCCTAATGGCGGTGGCCTATCCAGATGGGCGCTTGAATGCAGCACAGCAGCCACAAGTGGGTGAGGAGCAACACTATTGTGATACCACTTTGATGGATGTATTTGGGTGCTGTGGGATGTATGCATTGTAGTGCCAGGCACATAGACAGGTGTGTCCCTGCAGTCCTTCCCCCTCCAAGTCCTTGGAATGGTGTAAGGGCTAGTTTTGGCAGTCTCTAATGGCCTACGAGGAGTCCCCTTTCTGTCATCTGGTATTCATTGTGGCCTTATGGACTTGTAAGTGCATTGGCTGGACATGGTCTCTCATGGATGTACTTCACACAGTGTACAAGGTTTGTGTTTCATGAGGGTTATTGGTGTATTCTGTGGTCATGCTCACTAGTCAGGGGCACATTCATTACGTATGTTGTCTGCGCTGAGGGTACGTGTGTGACCTGGGTGGTAGTGTGTGTGAGCCAAAATGTACATATATTTAGAGTTTGACATAGTACTACCTTGTTTTGTTTCCCCACCCCTGCGCTCTTGTGTCCTTTGTGTACATTAGCATCATCTGGCGAGGGAGTTGAGGCACCGGCGAGTGCGGATGCAGCAGCCCACGGTTCCAAGGAGGCAGAGTCGACCGACGCCAAGGGGACCAGTGGGTTGGAGGGAGAGGGGAGTACCACGGGGAGGCTACTACCACTGGAGGTAGTGACGCTGATACCTCCTCCGATGGCAGCTCCCTGGTGGTGGCAGACCCTACTAGGCCCACCCATTCTTTGCCATCTTCTTCCACCCCCAATACCAACACCGCCCTCCCAGTTGCTCCCCACCAAGTTGCCTGTGCCCACTCACCGTGGAGGGTGGGCGTCTCCTTCCCCCCAGGCACCTAACCCCTGCCCCAGTCAGCCCTTCTGCTCTCACGGAGGAGGCTATTGACCTCCTGAGAACCATCTCTGTAGGGCAGACAACCATTGTGAATGCCATCCAGGGGCAAGCATCCCAGATGCAGCAATGCAATGCATACCTGGAAAGCATTTATGTTGCCATGTCTGGCCTACATAGATCTTTTCAGGCTCTGGCCTCCTCTTTGACGGCAGCCAGTGTCCCTGGTCTTTCTGTCCCCCCTCCCACCCCTTCTACCCCTTCCAGCACCCAACTCCCTTCACCCATCCCAAGCACACATGCAGACAGCCATGCACACAGATCAACACACAAGAAGCACACTGAAAAACACAAGCACTACACTTCCCACCACAGGCATGCACACACCCAACATACAAAAGCACACACAACAACATCCACTTCCCCAGTGTGTCAACCTCCCCGCCACCCTGTCTGTCACCTCACCATGCACACCCACACGCACTTCACCCTCAGTCACTGCTTCTGTCCCCATTCATGCAGTCACCACAACATCTGACATCCAGACAGGCACCCCTGACACCACACCTGCACTCACCACAGCTACATTTACAGACACTTGCAGCACACTCACCAGACCTGCAGACACCCAGACAACATCCATCTACACTGCCAGCATGTCTTCTCCCACTGTGTCCAACCCCCCTCCTCCCAAAACACTCAAACATTCGCACACTTCCACACCACACATAAGCATACTTTACAGGCACCTGCATCCACGTCCGGCACACCTACACCTCAAATGAGCACTCCCTCAACCTCCACTCCCAGACCTGCCTCAAAATCCCATCCAACTACACCTAAGAAGCTTTTTCTATCCTGTGTTGACCTGTTTGAATCTACTGGCCCACCCTGTCTTGTCCCTAAACGTGCCCATGTCCTTGCCCAGTCCACTCCTTCCTCGTCCAAGTCCGCCCCAGTCCACCTTTCCCATTCCCGTGCCCTTTCCCCAGGGAGGAAAAGGCCCCGGATTGCCCCAGGTCACTCTGCCACACCCCGGTCCAAGCCCACTCCCCCTCCTTCCAAGGGCAAGCCCACACCCCCTCCACCTTCATAAACTAAGCCCAAGCCCCCCCTTCCAGACCTAAGTCCCCACACCCGCCACTCCCCGCCCCTGTTCCCTGAGGTGCCTGGCTGCTCCATTGAGGCTCCTTTCAAGTGGAGTACCCTTTGCACATGTGGGAGTGAAGTTCGGCTAATATTCACCCTTCAAGGAGTTTCAAATGGACTGGCCAATGGCCTTATTACGACATATTTTATTTGAATAAAATTTCAGTGCCTAGTAGGGCTGTTGGCACAATATAGTGACGTTGTTTCACTGTGGGGGTGTGGTGTGCACATGTGTGTACTCTGGTGCAAGTCTTTGTTGCCTTGTGTCTGGTAAGTACATCTTGTTTTGGTATGTATGGCTTGGGATGTGGGAGGGGTTGGAAGTGCGTTACATTGTGTAACTCTGCCCTTTCTTCCCATGTGTACTGGGCTGCGCTACTTAGCATTGTCGTCTTCGTCGTCGGTCACGGTCCTGGAGGAATATTGCAAGGAGCAGCACTGGCATTATTTCCAACTCTCGCTCCATGTCTGCGTTGGCGTTTTCTGTGTGCCTCCAGTGAGTGCTTCCTTTTATATTGTTTGTTTCCGCCACGCTTTGCCTGGCTGTGCTTTCCGCCCCGGAACTGCTGGCGGTCTGGTGTTTCATTATTTGGTGGGCCGGTAGGTACTTTCCGCCGGCCTGTGGGTGGCATCCTCCGTCCTCGTCGGGACTAGAAAGATGGCGGTGAGTGGATGGACCGCGCTACTTGTTTTTCATGTGTTTCATTATTTGGTGGTCCGGATTGCCAGCCTGTTGGCAGTAGTTACTGCCACCGCCAGTGGTGCAGTGTTTACCACCATGTTCATAATGACCACCCTAGTGTGGTATCACTGGGGCTAGATAACCAGCAGAGAGCTCAAGCTGAGCAGGGTAAAGTAAGTCTGGATAGCATTGATATTTCTTCTAGTGAAATTTAAAAAGCCATAGAACAGATTACTGCCAACAAAGTGACAGGGCTGGATAAGATCTCTGGTAATTTATTTTGCGCTTAAATTGACATCTGGTACCCCTATTTTCTATTTTTCTTCAATGCCATTTTGAGAGGTGCACCCTTACCCGTGATGTGGGATGGGGCAGAGGTCATTGTTAAAAAGGGCTCTAGAGCACTTCTATCTAATTACAGGCTGATTAGCCTTATCAACAGTGCTCAAAAACTATTCAGTAGGACCATATTGGAAGGATTGCATGAATGGTTGGACTCCACTGAGATTATCTCAACCCTACAAGCCTGTTTCAGGGAATGTACAAATACTATGGACCAAGTGTTCCGCCTAAAGTTATTACACTGGAAATTGTACCACTGGGGAGTGAACGTCTGTATGTGGTATTTGTAGACCTGCAGTCTGCATTTGACCTAGTACTAAGAGCCATTTTGTGTCAGGTGCTGGCTGAAACGGGGGTTCTGAAGTATTTGTTAGATGTAATCCCAAGGGATTACCCAACAGCCAAGGGTAGGTCGCTCCCCCTGCCGCTGCAGCTCCTCCAGGTTCCTGAGACCGCCCAGCTACCTCGCAGTAAGTACCCCCCACCTCCCAGCCCCTCGCCCTGCCCCGCGCTACTCACCCTCTCTCCTGCCTCTTTTCTTCCTCTCTGTTTCTTCCTCCTCGTTCCTCTTCTGTAATCTTCTTCTGTACTCTTCTTTTCCCCGTCTTCTCTCTTCATCTGTGTGCTTCTCAGCCTCTCCTGTCGCCTCTCTTCTTCTTCATCTTCTTCTGTGGTCTTCTGCCTTCTGTTCTTTGTCTTCTGTATCTTCTTCTGTGATCTTCGGTCTTCTGCTTCCTCGTCCTCTGTCTTCTGTCCTTCATCTTCTGTCTTCTGTTTCTTCTGTTCTTCTGTCTTCTGTTCTTCTGTCTTCTCTTCTTCTGTTTTCTTCGTCCTCCGTCTTCTGTTCTTCCCGCGCCTGCCCTCCCGCTCCTGTCTCACCTCTCTCCCTCACTCGCCTCCCCCTCTCTATCACCCCTATCTACCCCGTTCGCTATCTGCCTCCCTCACTCCTCCTATCTACCAATCTACCTATCTCTCAATCTCACTATCTCCCTCACTCACCACCTCCTCCTATTTCTCTATCTCTCCACCTATTTCTCTACCTCTCCCCCCCTCCCGCCACCCCCTCTGTTACCTATCTTCCTATCCTCTCACTCTACCTCTCACCCTCACCCACCTCTACAACCCCCCCTCCCCTATCTTCCCAACCCTACTCCTATCTCTCTCCCTAATCTCCTAAACTTCCTAACACTCACCCCCCTCCACCCTTAAACCCCTCTCCCCCAGCTCTTCTCTCTCTACCTGTCCCCCCTCCCTCCCGCTTACCCGCCGCGACCTCCTGCACGCCCCCGCCCCCCAGCTCCCATTCGCCCCAGCTGACCCATCCCCCCCCTCCCTCTTATGGCGGCCGCTGTGCGACAGTGGTAGCGACCCTTGACCCAAGGGTAGGTCGCTCCCCCTGTCGCTGCAGCTCCTCCAGCTCCTCCAGGTTCCTGAGACCGCCCAGCTACCTCGCAGTAAGTACCTCCCAGCCCCTCGCCCTGCCCCGCGCTACTCACCCTCTCTCCTGCCTCTTTTCTTCCTCTCTGTTTCTTCCTCCTCGCTCCTCTTCTGTAATCTTCTTCTGTACTCTTCTTTTCCCCGTCTTCTCTCTTCATCTGTATGCTTCTCAGCCTCTCCTGTCGCCTCTCTTCTTCTTCTGCCTTCTGTTCTTCGTCTTCTGTATCTTCTTCTGTGATCTTCGGTCTTCTGCTTCCTCGTCCTCTGTCTTCTGTCTTCTGTTCTTCATCTTCTGTCTTCTGTTTCTTCTGTTCTTCTGTCTTCTGTTCTTCTGTCTTCTGTTCTTCTGTTTTCTTCGTCCTCCGTCTTCTGTTCTTCCCGCGCCTGCCCTCCCGCTCCTGTCTCACCTCTCTCCCTCACTTGCCTCCCCCTCTCTATCACCCCTATCTACCCCGTTCGCTATCTGCCTCCCTCACTCCTCCTATCTATCAATCTACCTATCTCTCAATCTCACTATCTATCTCCCTCACTCACCACCTCCTCCTATCTACCTATTTCTCTATCTCTCCACCTATTTCTCTACCTCTCCCCCCTCCCGCCACCCCCTCTGTTACCTATCTTCCTATCCTCTCACTCTACCTCTCACCCTCACCCTCACCCACCTCTACAACCCCCCCTCCCCTATCTTCCCAACCCTACTCCTATCTCTCTCCCTAATCTCCTAAACTTCCTCATACTCCACTCTTAAACCCCCCTCACCCAGCTCTTCTCTCTCTACCTGTCCCCCCTCCCTCCCTCCCTCCCGCTTTCCCGCCGCGACCTCCTGCACGCCCCCGCCCCCCAGCTCCCATTTGCCCCCAGCTGACCCCTCCCCCCATCCTCCCTCTTATGGCGGCCGCTGCGCGACAGTGGTAGCGACCCTTGACCCAAGGGTAGGTCGCTCCCCCTGCCGCTGCAGCTCCTCCAGCTCCTCCAGGTTCCTGAGACCGCCCAGCTACCTCGCAGTAAGTACCCACCACCTCCCAGCCCCTCTCCCTGCCCTGCGCTACTCACCCTCTCTCCTGCCTCTTTTCTTCCTCTCTGTTTCTTCCTCCTCGCTCCTCTTCTGTAATCTTCTTCTGTACTCTTCTTTTCCCCGTCTTCTCTCTTCATCTGTGTGCTTCTCAGCCTCTCCTGTCGCCTCTCTTCTTCTTCATCTTCTTCTGTGGTCTTCTGCCTTCTGTTCTTCGTCTTCTGTATCTTCTTCTGTGATCTTCGGTCTTCTGCTTCCTCGTCCTCTGTCTTCTGTTCTTCATCTTCTGTCTTCTGTTTCTTCTGTTCTTCTGACTTCTGTTCTTCTGTTCTTCTGTCTTCTGTTCTGTTTTCTTCGTCCTCCGTCTTCTGTTCTTCCCGCGCCTGCCCTCCCGCTCCTGTCTCACCTCTCTTCCTCACTCGCCTCCCCCTCTTTACCACCCCATCTACCCTGTTCGCTATCTGCCTCCCTCACTCCTCCTATCTACCAATCTACCTATCTCTCAATCTCACTATCTATCTCCCTCACTCACCACCTCCTCCTATCTACCTATTTCTCTATCTCTCCACCTATTTCTCTACCTCTCCCCCCTCCCGCCACCCCCTCTGTTACCTATCTTCCTATCCTCTCACTCTACCTCTCACCCTCACCCTCACCCACCTCTACAACCCCCCCTCCCCTATCTTCCCAACCCTACTCCTATCTCTCTCCCTAATCTCCTAAACTTCCTCATACTCCACTCTTAAACCCCCCTCCCCCAGCTCATCTCTCTATACCTGTCCCCCCCTTCCGCTTTCCCGCCGCGACCTCCTGCACGCCCCCACCCCCCAGCTCCCATTCGCCCCCAGCTGACCCCTCCCCCCCCCTCGTCCCTCTTATGGCGGCCGCTGCGCGACAGTGGTAGCGACCCTTGACCCAAGGGTAGGTCGCTCCCCCTGCCGCTGCAGCTCCTCCAGGTTCCTGAGACCGCCCAGCTACCTCGCAGTAAGTACCCCCCACCTCCCAGCCCCTCGCCCTGCCCCGCGCTACTCACCCTCTCTCCTGCCTCTTTTCTTCCTCTCTGTTTCTTCCTCCTCGCTCCTCTTCTGTAATCTTCTTCTGTACTCTTCTTTTCCCCGTCTTCTCTCTTCATCTGTGTGCTTCTCAGCCTCTCCTGTCGCCTCTCTTCTTCTTCATCTTCTGTGGTCTTCTGCCTTCTGTTCTTTGTCTTCTGTATCTTCTTCTGTGATCTTCGGTCTTCTGCTTCCTCGTCCTCTGTCTTCTGTCTTCTGTTCTTCATCTTCTGTCTTCTGTTTCTTCTGTTCTTCTGTCTTCTGTTCTTCTGTCTTCTGTTCTTCTGTTTTCTTCGTCCTCCGTCTTCTGTTCTTCCCGCGCCTGCCCTCCCGCTCCTGTCTCACCTCTCTCCCTCACTCGCCTCCCCCTCTCTATCACCCCTATCTACCCCGTTCGCTATCTGCCTCCCTCACTCCTCCTATCTACCAATCTACCTATCTCTCAATCTCACTATCTATCTCCCTCACTCACCACCTCCTCCTATCTACCTATTTCTCTATCTCTCCACCTATTTCTCTACCTCTCCCCCCCTCCCGCCACCCCCTCTGTTACCTATCTTCCTATCCTCTCACTCTACCTCTCACCCTCACCCACCTCTACAACCCCCCCTATCTTCCCAACCCTACTCCTATCTCTCTCCCTAATCTCCTAAACTTCCTAACACTCACCCCCCTCCACCCTTAAATCCCCCTCCCCCAGCTCTTCTCTCTCTACCTGTCCCCCCCTCCCTCCCGCTTTCCCGCCGCGACCTCCTGCACGCCCCCGCCCCCCAGCTCCCATTCGCCCCCAGCTGACCCCTCCCTCTTATGGTGGCCGCTGCGTGTCCGCGCGCCAGCGGCAAGCCCGTCTGCGCCCGTCCGCGCCTGGCCCGCGCCCAGCGCCACGACCCCTGGTCCCCAGCTCTCCCAAACCCCGCTGCTCTGCTATGACCCCACCACCCTCCACGCCCTCAACCCAGGGCGCTCCAACACCTGCTTCCAAGCTCACCCCAAACGCACCCATGGACCCTTCGTCTGCAACTCCTGCAAACGCATCTTCCACCACGCAACTACCACGACCATCAACCACCTCAAGTGCATCCTGGTCAACGATCGATCTGTCCACAAGCACGCCGTTGAACTCTGGGACCTCCTGGACTCCACAGCACCGGATGTCGCCTTCATCACGGAGACATGGATGAACGCCTCTTCGGCCCCAGACATCGCCACCCGCCATCCCCGAAGGCTACAAGATTTCCAGAAAAGACCGCACCAACCAAGTAGGAGGAGGTATCGCCATCGTCTTCAAAGACTCCATCAGCGTCACCACCTCCACCGAAAACACCTCTCTCGCCGCTGAACATCTGCATTTTCAGATTCGCACCGACCCCAGGACCACCCTCAAAGGATCCCTCGTCTACCGTCCCCCCGGACCGCGCGCCCCTTTCAGCGACTCTATCGCCGACTTCGTCTCCCCGCACGCCCTCGCCTCGCCGGACTACATCCTCCTAGGCGACCTCAACTTCCATCTGGAGCAAAACAACGACCCCAACACCACCGCCCTGCTCGACAACCTTGCCAACCTCGGCCTCAAGCAACTGGTGAACACCGCAACCCACATCGCCGGACACACGCTTGACCCTATCTTCTCCGCCAGCAAACACGTCTCCTTCAGCCACACCTCCGCTCTACACTGGACCGACCACAGCTGTGTCCATTTCACATTCCGACGCAAGACCCGCCACCTGCGCACTCAACCCATCCCTCGTCGACAGTGGAACAAAATCCCCGAACAGCAACTTTTCTCCGCACTCGCCGTCAACCAACCTACCCTCACCACCGACCCCAACGACGCAGCCCTCAGCCTCTCGAACTGGATCTCCAACTGCGCAGACAACCTTGCTCCCCTCAGACGCACGCATCAACAGGCCATCACCAAAAAACCTCTCTGGTTCTCTGACACCCTCAAAGAATCTAAGAAAACATGTCGCGCCCTCGAGAAGGCCTGGCGCAAGGACCACACCGCCGACAACATGACCGCCCTCAAAAACGCAACCCGCGAACACCACCACCTGATCCGCACAGCCAAAAGGAACTTTTTCACAGACAGACTGGACAAAAACAGCCACAACAGCAGAGAACTTTTCAGCATCGTCAAAGAGTTCTCCAACCCCAACGCCAACGCCGTCACACCCTCACAAGACTTGTGCAACTCCCTCGCCACCTTCTTCCATTGCAAGATCAGCGACCTCCACGACAGCTTCGGACACCAGACCCTACCAAGCATCACCGAACCCACACCCCCGGCCATCACCCTCAACGCCTAGACCCACATCAACACTGAAGAAACCAAAACCACCATGAACTCTATCCACTCCGGCGCCCCATCGGACCCCTGCCCTCACTTCATCTTCAATAAAGCCGACGACATCATCGCCCCGCACCTCCAGGCCGTCATCAACTCTTCATTTTCTTCTGCTACCCCCCGAAAGCTGGAAACACGCCGAAGTCAACGCCCTACTAAAGAAACCTACGGCTGACCCTAGCGACCTGAAAAACTTCCGCCCCATCTCGCTCCTCCCCTTCCCTGCCAAGGTAATAGAGAAGACCGTCAACAAACAGCTTACCACCTTCCTGGAAGACAACAACCTGCTCGACCCTTCACAAACCAGATTCCGAACCAACCACAGCACTGAAACCGCCCTCATCTCAGTCACAGACGACATCAGAACCCTGATGGACAACGGTGAAACAGTCGCCCTCATCCTCCTTGACCTCTCGGCTGCCTTCGACACCGTCTGTCCCCGCACCCTAATCACCCGCCTCCGCTCCACCGGGATCCAAGGATAGGCCCTGGACTGGATCGCCTCCTTCCTCTCAAACCGATCCCAAAGAGTCTACCTCCCTCCGTTTCGCTCAGACCCCACCGAGATCATCTGCGGAGTACCTCAAGGCTCATCGCTCAGCCCGACACTCTTCAATGTCTACATGAGCCCCCTCGCCGACATCGTACGCAAGCACGACATCATCATCACCTCCTACGCCGACGACACCCAACTTATACTCTCCCTCACTAAGGACCCCGCCAGCGCCAAGACCAACCTACAAGAGGGCATGAAGGACGTCGCAGATTGGATGAGGCTCAGCCGCCTAAAGCTGAACTCTGACAAAACGGAAGTCCTCATCCTTGGCAACAGCCCGTCCGCTTGGGACGACTCCTGGTGTCCCACGGCCCTTGGCACCGCACCGACCCCCTCAGACCACGCCCGCAACCCCGGCTTCATCTTGGACCCTCTTCTCACCATGACCAAGCAAGTCAACGCCGTGTCCTCCGCCTGCTTCCTCACCCTCCGCATGCTCCGCAAGATCTTCTGCTGGATCCCCGCCGACACTAGAAAAACCGTGACCCACGCCCTCGTCACGAGCCGCCTGGACTACGGCAACACCCTCTATGCTGGGACCACCGCTAAACTACAAAAACGCCTGCAACGTATTCAAAACGCCTCGGCCCGCCTCATCCTTGACGTACCCCGCAACAGCCACATCTCCGCACACCTGAGACACCTGCATTGGCTCCCAGTCAGCAAAAGGATCACCTTCCGACTTCTCACCCACGCACACAAAGCCCTCCACAACAAGGGACCGGAATACCTCAACCGTCGCCTCAGCTTCTACACCCCCACCCGTCTCCTCCGTTCCTCTGGCCTCGCGCTCGCTGCCGTCCCTCGCATCTGCCGCTCCTCGGCGGGTGGGAGGTCCTTCTCCTTCCTGGCAGCCAAGACCTGGAACAACCTCCCCACCAGCCTCAGGACCACCCAGGACCACTCCGCATTCCGGAGACTCCTCAAAACCTGGCTTTTCGAGCAGCAGTGACCCCCCCTTCCACCTAGCGCCTTGAGACCCGCACGGGTGAGTAGCGCGCTTTATAAATGTTAATGATTTGATTTGATTTGATTTGATTTGATCATTAGATTACATCACATCAATTGTGCGCAGGTCAGGTGTGGGTCAAAAAGCATGTACTCGTTTTTGCCTCGCTCACTCCATGAAAAGCAAAATGCGAGAAACTGCAAACACTGTAGACTGCAGAATAGATGTTCCCATTTAGATGACTGATAGACAAATACCTCTACTCTCCTAGTGTTGAGCTTAGTGAGCAGCGCATTTTAGTTTCATCTGGTGCTTGTCCTTCGGTTCCTTGGCCCCCTCAAGGGGTAGAAAACCTAGAGATATCTTGCCTATCATTTAATATTAGGCACTCCAACAATTTTTAACCAGGTGATGGCTGTCTGTCACAACAGGGAGTCCTATTTTATTTGTTTAAGAAATTTTCCGCCCCACTTTTTGAGGGTTTTGCAATAGTTTGACTGGTAATTGATCTGTGTTAGCTGCTGGGATTCTGTTTTTAATGTGTTAATATTGTAGTTATATACTGGTTATTCTTGCTATCGGATTTTGATGAAATAATTAACAGCCCAAATTATTCACATTGATTTTGGTCCCAGGCCGAGCTCTTCCTGTGCTGCTGCATCGCTTTAACTCCTGTCTTCCCCTTGCTGTTCCCTCATTCTCACTGCTTTCTCCTTGCTTTCCCCCATTTTTTGTGTGGCTTCTTCTTGCTTTTCCCTCATTGTCACTTCTTTCGCTTTGCTTTTTCCCCTTTTTTGTGGTGATCCTTCTTGCTTTTCTCTCATATTCATTGCTTTCTACTTGCTTTTTCTCCATTTTATGTGCTTTCTCCTTGCTTTTCCCTTGTTTTCAATGCTTTTTCCTTGCTTTGCCCCTGTTTTTTGTGTGCCTTCCCCTTGCCTTTTCCTTGTTTTCACTGCTTTCTCTGTGATTTTTCCCTCCATGCCGCTCCCGCAAGCCATCTGTTATTTCTTGCCCTGAACTGCCCACCACCTTCCAGCGCCCCTACCTCTTCCTAGGTCCTACTTAATGGAGGCTTCAGTGCAACCCCAGTTCCCATGCCGAGCTCTCCACATGCTGCTGCGTCGCTCTTGCTCCTGTCTTCTCCTTGCTTTCCCCTGTTTATTTTAGTCCTTTCTCCTTGGTTTTCCCTCGTTCTCACTCCTTTCTCCTTGATTTTCCCCCCATGGCTCCAGCGCCTTGAGACCCTCATGGATGATTTGCCACGCTTTATAAATCCTTGATTGATTGATTGATTGATCATGTGGCTTGCATATATTTCTACTTCTCTTTCTTTCTAGTTATTGAATTATAATAAAATAGTTAATAGATCAACTAATTGCATGCTGATTTTATCAAATTTACTATATATATTTTATTGGTTGTAGTGGTTTTATGTGCTTTTATGGCCTTTACGCTGAATAAAGATTTATCACAGCACTAAGGCCCTCATTACGAGTTTGGCAGTCCTTTGGCAAGGCCGCCACGCTGGCGGCTGCCAAAACACTGCTGTGATCGCGGTACAGTGACCGCTGTATTACGAGTCACAAACCGAAGACCACACAAATACAGCCACAAATCCCAAACTTCCAGGCACACAGCACCGTCACGCCAACAACACCCATATTATTACCCACAAATCAGCACGGTGATCATATCACAGCGGAAAACCATTGGCGTGTGAATTCGCCGCAGTCACAAAATCCCCTCCACCAGAACCTGACACCACATTGGACAGTCTGAATGTCTTTTTCCCATGGCCCCTTGGATACTTGACCTGGACTACCTACAGCTGGGACAACTACTCTGATGATTACACCCACCATGACCCCACTCATCACCCATTGCACTTGTGACGAACGTTAAACTCCCTTGAGCACAGCTACTGCCTATGTGTCTTTATTGCAACAAGTACGATTTTCTGATGTATAACATGTTATTACAGTCAAACCATTGTCCTGCAAATGTCTGTGAGATAGACAGAAAGGGGAACAATATGCAGCCAGGATGATGGTACAGCAGACATATTCTGGATACATATGTCAAGGGAGCCACCAGGCAAGGGAGGAACAAGAGTTGCACCACATGAATGCCCTGCAAATAGACCGAGACAGGGACAACTATAACAATAGGAGTCAGTGTAGGTCACTCAACACACATGCTGTACAATGTCTCAACCCCTAATGTGATTTGGGAGATGGAATCACAAACCATATGCCCATGTCAGATCTACATTTCCAAAACATCCATACCCAATGGTTCTTCCCCTCACAGCTGACAAAACTCAACTAAAGGCATGTTCCACAGTCAGTAACAGTTGGGTTACATATTCTCCCATTGTGGACTGTGAGGATAAATAGCAATACTGATGACACCACTATGTTTGGCACTACAATTGAAGTTGACAAAGCAGTACAGGGAACATAGCACATGGACAATAAACGGCATTAGTGATGCTACACAACAGCAGAGTGAAAATAGCACTCACATTTGAACAGTAGCACCTCCTCAGATGGGCCAAATGTACCCTCTTCCAAAGCCAGCCAGAGGAAGAGCTGCACTCAACACCTCCACTGATGACAGACACCAGGAGGAGCTATGTCACAGGGCAGACAGGAGTACAGGTCACTTACAGAACACTTGACACATACCTGTTTCTCATGGGAGGTATTGTTGAATTAACTCTGCTCTAGAGTCATCATCTTCCTCCTCATCACTCACTATGTCCCCTGCATCAGCCACTGGCCCAGCTGTCACCTCCTGTACATCCAGCAATAGGATGTGACGCCTCAGCGCCAGATTGTGTATCGTGCAGCATGCAACAATGATCTGGCAGACTTTAAATGGTTTGTAGAGTAGGGAACCACCAGAGACATGTAGGCAGCGGAATCTGGCCTTCAGTAGGCCAAAGGTCCTCTCGATGTCATGCCTTGTCCTGCCGTGGGCCTCACTAAATTGGTTCTGTTGTCAGATATCTTACAGGTGTCAGCAGCCAGGGAAGGTTTGGGTACCCAAAGTCACCTGTGTGCACAAAGGTATGAAACATCTCAATACCGGTGGTGAGACAGGGCACATTGTGAAAAGAGGTGAGATTACAGGGGCACACATACTATTGGATACATACCGATGAGCCTGGCCCGGTCCCTCTGTACTTGTGCAATCATCTGTGGGATGTTGCTGTTCCGCAGAATGTATGAGTCATGTACAGAAGAAGGGAACTTGGCCGTAACCTCCTGCGAGATGTATAGATCAGCAAGAGACATCACGTGCACATTTATGGAATAAAAGTTTTTCCCGTTCCTGTACGCTTGTTCATCCTGGGTTGAACCAAGGCAATGTGGGTGCCATCTATATCCCCTACCACATGAGGGACATGTGCCAAATTATAGAAGTCAGCCTTAACAGTGGCCAAATCTGCACATTGAGGGAACCTGATGTAGCAGGGCTGATGTTTGAGCAAAGCACACAGTACATCCTTCAACACATAGCTGAACATTGGCTGTGACATCCCTGCTGCCTAGCCCACTGTCATCTGAAACGAGCCTGAACCAAGGAAGTGGAGAACTGACAACACCTGTACTAATAGAGGGATGGCATAGGGATTACATATTACATATGCCAGGCAACTGATTAGGCTCCAACTGGCTGCACAGCTCCATGATGGTCTGACGGTTCAGATGATACATCTGTATGACATGCCTCTCTTCCAGGGTAGCCAGATTGACTAGGGTCCGGTACACAGGGGCATGTCTCATCATCACCATTGCACCATATCTGGGAATAGGAGAGCGGAGAAGTTAAAAGTTGATGTATGCAATGTGTGGACATTGTCAAACTATGCAGTAGTCACTATATATCAACCATGACACACCTAAAATTAATATACTATTCACTTATTGCATGTAAAATGGCAGCCACCTATCCTGAATGCACAGGACAGTTGGAAGTGACCTCATTCCGCTGGCGTTAAACGTCATGGCGGTCTAAACTGCTGTGCCACTCCTCATTGGATAACATTGTTGCCTATGGGAAACTGGGGCCAATGGTGATCATCGCCGGCAGTGACAGTCATGTACACGGCAGACATGAATGCCATTTACTGTTACATAGCTCACTTCTGACACTTTTGCAAGCAAGACCTCCACTGCGTGTGCTGCTGTGTTCTGACTATGGAAGCCAATATGCCACGTCCTGCAGGCCCCAGCCTTCACCCCGGAGGAGCTGGAGAAGCTTGTGGAAGGGGTCCTACCCCTGTATGGACAGTTGTATGGGGCACCAGAGCAGCAGGTGAGTTTTATGCCACTGTCCTGTGTGATTGTGATGCGTGTGAGGATAAAAGGCATTGAGATGAGGCAGACAGTGTAGATGCATGGAGATGGGTGAGGAGTCTGAGCGTTAGTGGAGTGATGACATGTGAGTGCGGTCATGAAATGTGTCTGATGTGTGATGTCCACTGCTGACCTTGTAATGCCACTCTACATGACTTTGTCCTTCTGTCACTCATGCAGGCCAGTACCCATCAGAAAAAGGGGATTTGGTGTGAAATCGCCAAGCAAGTGCGGACCCTGGGGGTCCATAGCCACAGAGCACCCACTGCAGAAAGCGGTGGGAGGATCTGAGACGCTGGGAACGTAAGACCACAGAGGCCCAGCTGGAGATGTCCTCCCAATGGTGCCCGTCCGACCCTGACCCCACTAATGGCCCGCATTTTGGCGGTGGCCTAGCCTGAGGTGGATGGGCGCTTGAGGGCAACACAGCAGCCAAAAGGGGGTAAGTACACACTGACACCGCAATAATGTTATGCCTGTATGGCTGTGGGTAAACTACTAGTGGAATGATGTAGCATAGGTCATTGTTAGTTGCACGTCGACTATAGGCATCAGCCACCCTGGCAGGATTGTTTCAAATATGTGTGCCCATACCATACAGACAGTGGCTTATGAGGGCATTTACTTCTGATTTGGAATTTGTGTAGTCACTCTCAAAAAGGTTTAAGAGCCCAGCTCCTACCATCAGCATCAGTACAAGTGAGGTGTCAGGGCATTGCCATCGTTATCAGCCTACCACTGTGACAGAGGTAATTAGTGAGTCCTCAATAAGCTGCCATGTACTGAATGTGTAGATAGGCACAGTGGACCCAGATGCCACTGCGCTATTTGTCATAGGATTAGTGGGCATGCTAACTACCCTTGCAGGATTCTGTTGAGTAAGGAGTACTCATGGTCCTTACACAACCATGATAATGTGCAAGGCACTGGCCAAGTGTGACTGGGAGGACCCTCATCAAGTACATGAGTGCTTCTGTTCCACCATTAGCAGTTTACTTCAGCATTACTGTAGTTTCCCCCATGCTGTCCTACTGTTGTAACATGTATAGGTGAGGGCATGGCCTGCCATGGCATAACAGCAGATAATGATGTAATACTCTGTGTGTATGTAGGGTTGGTATTGATCCACTACACCCTGTCTTTCTCTGCCACTCTCCCTCTCCACCTCTATCTTTATGTGCATCAGCATCAGCATCATCAGGCGAAGGAGAAGGGGCACCTGTGAGTGAGGAAGCTGCAGCCCACGGGATCCAGGAGGCTGTTAACAGCGGAGCCAAGGGGACCAGTGGGACGAAGGGCGAGGGCAGTGCCACAGGGGAGACAGGATCGACGACTACATCTTTGGATTTGTCCTCCCTGGTGGTGGCAGACCCATCTGGGGCCATCTCAGCACCATTTATGTCCGCCACCCCATTACCAGCAATGCCCTCTCTTTAGCTCCCCACCCAGTTGCCCGTCCCCGCTCACCCAGGAGGATGGGCATCTCCTTCGCTGCAGGCACCTCTGCCCCTGCCCCAGTTAAGCCCTGCTGCCCTCAGTGAGGAGGCTATTGCCCTCCTGAGGTCCATCTCTGTGGGTCAACCATCATGAATGCCATCTAGAGGCTGGCATCACAGGTGCAGCAGTCCAATGTCTACCTGGAAGGCATTTGTGGTGCCCTGGCTGCCCTGCAGAGATCCTTTCAGGCTATGGCCTCTTCATTGATGGCAGCCAGTGTCCCTTCTTCTTCCGTTCCCCCTTCAACTACCTGTTCCCAAACCCACAGCCCTCTCCCCTCACCCATCCACGGCACACCTTCATACCAACATGCATCCACATGAACAGACACGGGTCGCAAGGACAAGCACAAGCACCACAAAAGACACCACCACCATGCACACACACAACAGACACATGCAGACACAACTTCCACTCCCCCTACATGGACTCCCCGCCACCTCCCCCCTCACAGACATTTCACCACTCATTCCTGCAGTCACCACATCATCACCAGATTCTGCCACAAGTACCCTCACTGCCACTGTCACCACAATAGCAGACCCCCATATATGCACCACATGCGCACTCAGCACAACTGTCAACACACCCACATGCAGCACATCCACCCTACCTGCAGATACTACCACACCATACATTCACACATCCACCCTGCCATCTCCTCCCCCTCCTCCCACTACACCTAAACGGCCACACTCACACACCCAACAGTCACACAGCACACACATGACATCCACGCTCACACCTGCACCCAAGGCACTTCACCATACACACCTCACAACCACTCCCAAATGTTTCTCCCATGACCAACCTTGTGCCACTAAAAAACATTTCCTGTAGAGTTTACCCCGTTCCCTCCCACTGACCCAGTCGCTGTTCTCCCCAAGCACCCTTTTCCCCTCCCCAAACCCCTGCGTTCCACCTACCAGTCCTCCCATGGTCCACCTGGTACTAGCTATGCCCCTCCTCCACCTTGACTTCTACCCCCACAAATCCCAAGGTTACCCCTCCCAAAGCAAAACCCAAGCCCCTCCACCAACATCAAAGTCCAGAACTAACCTCCCACCACAACCCAAACCAAAGGACCCCCCTCCAAACCCAAGCCCCCACTTCGACCCCCCTATGACCTCTGAGGAACCTGCATGCCCCACTGATGCCTCTGCCATGTGGATGCTACTTTGCAGTCAGGAGCCAAGTTGGGGCCATGGACATTGCCCTGTGCGCCTGCGGCACACGTTCCAGTTGGACTGGCCAGTAGGCCTCTGTTGTTTATATTTTTCATAATTTTTCAGATTGCTCTTTAATATATCGGCAACAGGGACCCATTGGTGTTGAGGGTAACATACTTGTCCTGACTTTCCTTCCACATGTAGGTGGTGCATTTGTACGATGTGTTGTGTGTGGTTTCTGTGTGAGTGTGTGTCTGTGTGTTGGTATGGGTGTTTGTTTGCGTGTGTGCGTGGCAGCTGCTAGCCGTGCTGGGTGTGTGTGTGTTGTGTGTGGGTGTGTACTAATGGTCTTCCCTCCAGTGTGTACTAGGCAGGTGTACTTACGGTTGGTTTCTTCATCACCGTTGCTGGTTCTGGAGTTGTATGGCCAGCAGGAACATTGGGAAGACTTCCAGTTCGGGTTCCATGGTGGCTGCGGACGTGCCTCTGTTCCTGAAGGTGGGTGTCCCCTTTTGTGTTGTTAGTTTCCGCCAGGCATTTAGTGACAGGGCAACCACGGCGGATGTCCTGCCGGTGTGTGACCTCGTAATATGGTCGGCAGAAACATGCTCCCTGCTGGCCAGGAGATGCCGGCAGCGGGGACACACCCGCCCTGGCAGTACATTCGGTGACTTGGCTGTGTTCTGGTCGGAACAGCGCCATGGTCATGATATGGCGGTCCGCTCCACCGGGCCCGCGGCAATGCAACTGCCACCTCCACCGCAGCGGTCCTAGGACTGCCAAACTGGTAATAAGGGCCTAAGTCAAAAGGTAAACTTTCCAATGGGGTGAACCTGGTCCCTATATCAGACCTGTGCTCCGTCGCGCTTGGCCTTAACTTTTGACTGAGACACCAGCGGTTGACACTTTGTGTTTTTTGGTGCTAGAAACACCTAAAACTTTGAAAAATAGTATCTTTGGTTCCCTGTACCAGATTTTATATTGTTATTTGTTCATTTTGTTTAATTGTGTGGTGTTTTCTACTTTTAACAGTTTCAATATTGATAAGTGATTTACATATTTATCCTAAGTTAAGTCTTTCTGCTCTGTGGTACAGCTAGCATGGGTTGAGCTCAGGTTTATATTCTTGAGACATAACTGGACTTATTAAGAATATTCAAGCAAGTGGGCTTTTGAAACAGGTTATGGCCCTGTATGGAAAGCACTGTGGGAATATATTTTATTCCACATGTCATTCCCTTAAAGAATGAGCCCCAAGTACAGGCTTGGTATCTCCTGCAACCAGAAGCAAAGCATGACATAAAAGTTATTTTTATTAGCTTCAATGTTAAAGCAATATTGTGGTCTGAAGCACAATGAACATTCCTCTTTTTCTGATTTTAGTAAACCTGACAGACCATAAAAAATATTATTTGGCTACATATATTTCAGACACATATACATGCATGCATGTATGCTTACAACACAGGATTAGAAATTAACTAAATAAAAAATATATATTTCACATAACCCTGGACATTTCCATTGGGTCTTGCAGCTAACTCATAGCACCCAAAAACCAAAAGTAGGACACGTGTACTTTTACATGTCCTGGCAAGTAAAAAATCTCAAGCTGCTTTTCACTGTGGCTGGCTCTCATAGGAAAGCACTAAGGGGGTCATTCTAACTCTGGCGGGTGGCGGAGGCCGCCCGCCAGAGTTCCCCCCTCCAGAATACCGCACCGCGGTCGGAGGACCGCTGCGGGTATTCTGTGTTTCCCGCTGGGCTGGCGGGCGACCGCCAGAAGGCCGCCCGCCAGCCCAGCGGGAAACCCCCTTCCCACGAGGAAGCCGGCTCCGAATGGAGCCGGCGGAGTGGGAAGGTGCGACGGGTGCTGTTGCACCCGTCGCGTATTTCAGTGTCTGCTGAGCAGACACTGAAATACTTTGTGGGGCCCTCTTACGGGGGCCCCTGCAGTGCCCATGCCATTGGCATGGGCACTGCAGTGGCCCCCAGGGGCCCCACGACACCCCATACCGCCATCCTGTTCCTGGCGGGCGAACCGCCAGGAACAGGATGGAGGTATGGGGTGTCTGAATCCCCATGGCGGCGCAGCAAGCTGCGCCACCATGGAGGATTCAGCAGGGCAGCGGAAAACCGGCGGGAGACCGCCGGTTTTCCTGTTCTGACCGCGGCCAAAGCGCCACGGTCAGAATGCCCTGCGGGGCACTGCCAGCCTGTTGGCGGTGCTCCCGCCGACCCTGGCCCCGGTGGCCAAGGACCGCCGGGGTCAAAATGACCCCCTAAGTTACTTTATAACACCTTATAATGCGTAACTTTATTCTGGGAATAGCTAGAATAATTATTTGAGGACACAAATTAATACTAATTTGAAATCTAATCTAATGGCCAATGTCTGATTTCAAATTACCATTACAGTATCTAACCACTTTTCATGTTCAAATATGTTTCAGTATTTTTAGGTTTCAATTTGAAAGCATTAATGGGCTCGTCATAGTCCTGATTTACTTACAATAAAATCATATAGTTACTCATAAGTTCCTAGTATAGTGGTACTATGTATACCTAGGGCCTGTAAATTAAACGCTACTAGTGAAACTGCAGTGATGATTGTGACACCCACTTAAGCAACCTTAGCCTGTGGGTGCAGTTTATTTTTTACTTTTGCTAGGCCCACATCTTTCCTTTTTATACTTATAAGCCACCCCTAAAGTAGGCCCTAGACAATCCAAAGGGCAGGGTGCAATGTATTTAAAAGACATGAGATGTACCTTTAAGTTTTACATATCCTGGTAGTGAAAAACTTCCAAAGTCGGTTTTTACTACAGCAAGAGGGAGGGAACAGATGGGCACAGCCTCACTTACACCTGAATAGGCTGTGTCCTGTCCTCACACAAAGGGCTTCATAACCCTCTGTATTGAATCTGAAGCCAGGGCAGGACCTCTGTGCACTTCAAAGACCTGTCTTTGAAGTCTCCCTTACTTCAAAAGCCCAACTGGGTATAGGTAGTCGACCTCTGATGCTACCAACCCAGTACACTTCTGGACATGTGACTACTCTGCCAAGAAGAAGGACTGCCGTGCTGCTGAAGAACTGCTGTAGTGAATCAATTTTAGTGATGTCTGTGGGGATGATATTTTAGCATCTAGGGCTGCTTGTCTGTGCCATTTAGCCTAGTAACATTTTATTTTATTTCATTTCATGTTATTCGTTTTGAAACTATCACCATTGTGGTGATGTTTTATTTTCCTTCATCTTGCTGTACTTTTGCTTGGGAAAGCATTTACATTTATTAGTATGACATTCTTTAATTTTGTGCTTTATTTAAGGCTGCGACAAGATAGGGTTGCCGGCACAAAGTGGTACACCGCTTCTCCAAACGTTTCACAGAAACTTACGTATTTTTAACAAGGGGACACTTTTCTCAGAACACTAGCTGTTTTATTATAAAAAACTTCTCTCTGTCCCCTGTACGTTAGAGGGAGGTTCCAGCCAGATGACTACTACTGCATGCTGTCTGACTTTGCTACAACTGCTTGATGAGACTACCGGTTCCCTGGCCTGTATGGGGAAGCTCCTTCACTACTGTCATACTCCGGAAAGGGGTATGATATCTTCATGGGGGGTCCTGAAGGGCGGATTAGGGCTTATCCTGCTGTGCTCTAACATAGAACATTAGTGGCATAGGTAGAAATCACACATCTTGTATAGTGACAGTATGGTAGGATGTTAGACTTTTCATCCTTGTCGTGGTCTCCCTTAACTTTTTGCCTCACGTTTCCCAGGTTGTTGATGTGTGCTGGACTCTGATTTTGCTGTTTTTGTTACTCTGGGCACTTTACCACTGCTAACCAGTGCTAAAGTGCAAGTGCTCCTCTACAAAATGTGTATGTAATTGGCTTATCCATGATTGGCATATTTGATTTATTAGTAAGACCTTAGTACAGTGCACTAGAGGTGCCCAGGGCCTGTAAATCAAATGCTACTAGTTGGCCTGCAGCACTGGTTGTGCCACCCACATAAGTAGCTCTGTAATCATGTCTCAGACCTGCCACTGCAGTGTCTGTGTGTGCAGGTTTTAATGTAAATTCGACTTGGCAAGTGTACCCACTTGCCAGGCCTAAACCTTACCTTTTCTTACATATAAGGCATTCCTAAAGTAGGCCCTAGGTAGCCCCAAGGGCAGGGTGCAGTGTGTGGTAAGTTATGCTAAATTTGTTTTTTACTGTTGCAAGGCCTGTCCCTCTCACAGGTTAACCTGGGGGCTACCTTTAAATATGATTAAAGTGTAGATTCCCTTTGGGAGCGGAAGGACATGTGGAGTTTGGGGTCTCTGAGCTCACAATTTAAAAATACATCTTTTAGTAAAGTTGATTTTAAGACTGTTTGAAAATGCCACTTTTAGAAAGTGAGCATTTTCTTGCTTATACCATTTCTGTGACTCTGCCTGTTTGTGGATTCCGTCTGGTCAGTCTGACAGTTGGGCTGGTTGCACCTCACACTAGACAGTGACACAAAGGAAGCTGGGGTGTAGTCTGCATTTCCTGATGAGCCATCTGTGCTAGGAGGGAGGGGAGGAGTGGTCACTTACACCTGAAAGGGCTGTGTCTACCCTCACACAATGCAGTCTCCAATCCCCTGGTGAGTGTCTGGGGCCTGGCCTGGGCAAGGCAGGATTTCACATTCAGGAGAGACTTTGCTTTGAAGTAGGCCTACTTCAACTGAGAAATTGGGTAAAAGAAGGGCACCCAAAACCACAGACTTTAGAACACTTCTGGAAACCAAGAGGAACCTCTGCCTGGAGAAGAGCTGACGCTGAGGAAGAAGAGCTGCCCTGCCTGTGACTGTGCTTTGTGGAGCTATCCTGCAATTGCTGCTTAGGCCAGAGTAAGAGGGAAAAGACTGGACTTTGTGTGCCTTCCTGTTTGTGAAGATCTCCAAGGACTTGATTTAGAGTTTGCCTCCTGTTGTTTGAAGTCTCAGGGACAGCAAAGACTTCTCTCTGCAAGCACCTGGAGTCTCTTGAGAGACTCCTACTCTGCCAAGTGGTGCCTATCTAGTTCCTGGGACCCTGAAAGGAACAGCTGGCAGCCTAAGAGGAAGAAATCCACGCACAGAACGCCATGCAGGGAAAAGATCGATGCAACTCCGATCTGCGGCTGAAAAATCTATGCGCTGCCGGTTTCGGGGCTGAAAATCTACGCTCGCCTGCAACACAACTGAAGAATCGACGCACAGAGCTGGAGAAACGACGTGCAGTATCCATGACGGATGCTGGGAGAATGTAACCAACGCTGTGTGGTTTTTGGATCATCGTGCGGCTGGAATTCCGACGCAAGTACTGCTGGGTGTGGAAAAACAACACAAGGCCTGCCCGGACCCGAGAGTGCTGACCGGATCGACGCATCGCTCTCCTGCGGAGAGAAGAAACGATGCGCCCCAACCCGACAAAAGGAGAAACAACGCAAGGTCTCACTCATGAGTGAAATTGATGCATCGCAAGCCCTTTCTGACGCACACTCGTCCGTGTGGGGGTTATTTTTGACGCACCCAAGATACATTTTCACGCTAACAGTAAAACTACATGAAGACTCTTTTTGCTTTTTAATTGATAACCTGACGTGTGTATTGTGGATATTTGTTGTTTTAGTCTTGTTTTGTTTAGATAAATATTCCCTATTTTTCTAAACCTGTGTATTGTCATTTGGTAGTATTTTTTATTAAGTTACTGTGTGTGTTGGTACAAATACTTTACACCTAGCACTCAGAAATTAAGCCTACTGCTCGTGCCAAGCTACCAAGGGGGGTAAGCAGGGGTTAGCTGAGGGTGATTCTCTTTTACTCTGACTAGAGTGAGGGTCCTGGGTTGGACACCAAACCTGACTGCCAACCAAAGACCCCAGTTCTAACATAGGACTTTTCTTCTGTTTCACTTTTTTTGTCACCCTTCTGCTTGTGGTATGTTTTATCATCCTAATTATTGCAGTTCATGTCATTTTATCTAAGATGCCACTGATTCAATAAATCTTATTGAACCATTCACTGCTTCTGTTTGTCTTTGAATGTGTGACACAAATGTAACTGAGAGAAAAGTATGAGATCTGATACACCATGATTTCCCTGAGAAGTCACAATGATGCCTTGCTGCTGCTGCATGAAGCAAAACTGATGTGTAACCTCTACTGCGTGGTTCAGAACTGACGCAACATGCTGCAACCAAGATTTCAGGTACTGTGGTTCATTCTAGCCGAACTGGGTCCCTGAAGCTGGCCCGAATTCTATATTGGTCAGCCTAAACTTTTGACTTTGTCCCAGTCCGGTGCTACAAAATGTCTCCAGTTGCCACTTCTTGCTTTTAAATGCTATTTTACAATTTAATTGAAATAAAATGAACTCAAATAAAACATAACTCCAGTTGTACTTATTGTATTTTTGTCCTTTAGGTCTTGTTTTGTTCATTAAAATCTCTTCTATCGTGTGGATTCATTTTGTGTGGTTGTTTTCCCTGTTTTACTGTTTGAAGTGTTGCACAGTTACTTTACACACCGCATCTAAGTTAAGACTGACTGCTCTGTGCCAAGCTACCAGAGGGTGAGCAAAGGTTAATTTAGGGTTGCCTTACACTAACCCAGACTAAAATTGTGGTTGCTGCTTGACCAGGGCTCATACCCCAGTCAACAAACAACCCATGTTTTAACCCACATTTAATGTAACTGTTCCATTAAATTCCCATTTATTTGTATTTCCTTTGAATTGTCTTTCCTTAAAATTGGTTTTCCATGATTTGGTTTCTTTCAATGAGATTTCTTAGTTTTCCCTTTTTTCATTAATTCACATACATGATTTTGAAACAGCAGTGAAAGAGAAACATGCTCTTAGATGAGTGACTTACATTGAATCACAGCAGCGCAGGGGTATTAATGCACCTGTGCATGCTGGCATCAAATCTGCAGTGTCAAGGCTGAACACCTCAACTGGTATATACGATAGCCATCCTCAATAAAGCAAACTAGGGGAAAAATAAATATGTGCAGTGATGCAATACTTTTGTCAAGAAATTCCCCTTTTTGTGTATTTAAGACCTGTGCAGACTCCCCACACTATTTTGATTGCTCTTTTGCAGTGATCTATCGCCTGACAAATATCAGGACTAATACATATGTAACTAATATTATGTTATATTAGTTTCTGTTGATTTATGCTCCAGATTCCTACTGCCACAAAGACAGCTGATATGCGTGAGGGGTTGCAAAGGGCTTGCAGTATCTTAAAGCAATAGGAGCAGTATTTAGTTTTCTCCTTCAGACAACGATCCTTTGTTTACATCAAAGGCTTACAGAACTGCTGTGCTACTTTGGGTATTTATCTGCAATTCATCAACTTCTGTTGGCTAGTAAACAATCAGTTAGGTGAGCGAGCTTTGCTATGTTCAACAAGTCTTGAACGTTGAGTATATTTCTGGTCTTGATCTCCCCGGGAAGGTGGCAGAAGCAAAATGGTCTGATCCAGAAACTCATCAAAAGCTGTTGCAAAACATTCAAGAAGACAAACTTTAACTATCCAATGTGACACATTGAACTCTGCCACCTCTGAAAATAAGGTTTTCAGAGCTGCTGATGAATGTCTTATCAAAGTTTCAGAAAAGGTTCCTGATAAACAAGAGTTTGAACCATCTTACAGACCACCTGTTCCAGTTCCTGGGGTAGAAGGCACATGGACTGTGTAAGAAATTGGGTTACTGGTTGGGGGTAAAGCCCTACTCAAGCAGCACACTGATCTCTCTCTTTCAGTGGGTAGATGGTCTCACTCCTCTGGGAGCTCCACCAGGGTCTCCTCCACTCCTAAATCAAGTTCCCCTTCATCAGGATCATCCTCAATAAGATCCTCATTCTCAAACTCCTCGGGATTGGATTGCATCAAAGGCACAGAGGGATATTTGAAGGTCCAGCTTTGTGGCATTCTTTCCTGCACACAGCTCCCTCTCCTTTCAGAGTTATTGCAGCTCAGTCCTGCTGAGGCTGTCCACATTGAGCATCTCCGTCTCCATGGTATAAGACAAAGCAGGGGCGGCTGGCATTGATGAGCCTGAGGGGCATAGATCTACCACTGTGGGGGACTGAAAAGAGGGTGAAAAGAACTCTGAGCAGCTGCAAACAAATAACAAATTGCAGTTGCTGCTCAGAGACAGAATGGGCTGAATCTGTGGTCTTTGGGAGGTGAGAGAGGGTGATGGGTTGGATGGATGGCCTCCTGCACATTCACTGCCACTGGTCGGGTGAGATCCCCCTCGCCCAGGAATAATAAGCTATAGCAGTGATGTCATAGTGGTGGGTGTAGTGGGGTTCATTGTAAAGTAATAGGTTTAATTTTGGGCGTTAACATCAATGGCCCAGGGCGGGATTGCGCAACTGCACTAAACAAAAGGGCCTGGTGCGGAACTGGTCAAGAGGTAAAGTATTAGAGTGGGTGGGTGTCAGTGACTTCTGCTTATTGACAGGTGGACTGGAGCCTGGGGGAGGAGACCGCATGGTTCAAAGAAAAGGTCACTGCATGTTTTTCAGGGCACACCGTTGAGTTCAAACGTTCCTGACCTGACTGGATGGAACATATGAAGGAAAGGGCTGAGTTGATCCCTCTGAGTCTCTGCCAGTTCTAGTACCTCAAAGGTGAGTTCCCAGTCTGGAGGGGCTGTGGGTGTGGCCTGCCCACTCAAGCAGCCTCATGCTGGGTCTGGGTTGTGAGGGCTACCAAGGAATGGGTCTCTGGGAGCCTGATGTCCTATCCTACTGCAGTTTGGACTTTGGCTCTGCCTTCCTGTTACTTATCTAAAAGGTTTGTGGACGCTGGACTATTTTGAAGTACCACAACAACCCTCTCGAACTGCCTTTCCCATGGATTAAATATTGCCTTTCTCGACTGACCTTTAGCCTGGACATTTCCGGTGTTATTTTCGTTTCATTATTTATGGTAATGTTTCCAGGGGGAGGGCAGTGCTTTTCTCTCTTGCAGAGGATGCCAGGCCATTGGCTGGAGGGAAGCTCAGCCCTGTGCGTCGACATTGGCAACAAAACAATGGATGCAATTTGACTTTTCATATGCACTGGCACTGCTGCCCGGAATGAACGCCATGTGTGAGCACTTTATCATCCGATGTTGTGACAGGATGAAAGGCGGAGGTGATGAAGCAGATAACGAAGGTTTTACATTTATTAACGCATAAACGTAGTGTGAAATAATCATGTGTGACTTTAACCGAACTAATAAAGATTGTACGGGGACAAAATGTGCCCTCAGAGTAGTTTGCCAACATTTATAAGCGTGCTTTACCTAACGTGATGTATTAGAATTGCACTAATCCGACATAATCGTAAACGCGTGCTATGATTTGCTTGTTTGAAATGCTTTAGCTTAGCATAACTTTAGTGCAGGCTTCGGCCTAGTTGCCTGGTCTCACGGGTTTAGATGCTCGTAGTTTTCCAATGTGCTATTAAACGTGTATTTTTGCTTGAAGCTGTACTTTTCCACTGAGATCGTTCACATGCTTATCTTAAGGTTTCGTGCCAGCCTGGCATATTTTCTCTTTACTCCAAGGTCAATCTGCAGGTGCGGACAATGGAAGCTCTGAAAGTGAGTTAATTGGTATAAAATGTTGCAACTTGCGTACCCGTCTCCAAGGATAATGTATGCTTAAGTAAAAGCTTGAGAACTGTTGTTTTTGATTGGACAATTTGAAGCTAACCTATGAACCCTCCAATGGAAGACCCTACTGCATTTGAACTGTTGTCTATTTAAACCAGGTGCACGAGAAGAAAGTAGCCATTACAGCCTTTTGCAGCCATTACCAGCCCGATGCCCGCCATTTTGCAGGACATTGCAGCTATTATGGCCCACCTTGCTGCGACGCCATTTTGAGAGACTTTGATGCTTTCTCTAATCGAGAGAAAGAGACTTAAATGATTCTTACCCTAGAGACTTTAACTTTGATTTGTCCCTTTGCATGAAGTAGTAGTTTATCTTGCCGCCGTGAGGCAACTGCCCCGTCCACCTTGCCCCTTTGCCCCGTCCCATGCTGATCGAGAAACGGTACCTGTGAGACGAAGACTTCCTTGAATGCTGATCGTAATTGGTAAATATGAAAGGAAATTGTACAATTGCATTGTGTTTCTTTTAGGTAACCAACTGCTGATTTTGACAAGAGCCCTAGTTAGGAGTTTCCTAAATTAATGTTGCTAAATTGTTTTTGCATGAAGCCCCACATGCCGATGCTAATTTGAGGTTAGACGAGGATTCCTTTTGTCGCACGATGCAATTTGAGATCTTGTTATGCTGACTAAATGTATGCAATTAGTTCATTACAGATTATAGTTCTAGTGATTTGCATTGCTATCATCGAATGCCTTGTTATTCAAATGCTACATAGATTGCACTTGTTTCGCCGTTATGGACAGCTATTAATGTTCATATATGTTTATCATTTGGTGTTAAGACACATCTATATTGTGCTAGCTTTGTTAATATAGGGAAATAAATTCACTAACTTTGAATAAACTGGTGTGGTTATTCCTGACTGGAAGGTCAGGGTTCGCCGAAATGTATTCTGGATTGATTGTTAAGTGTTATGTTGAGCAGGGGATTGCTTATGTTTGTTATTGATTATTGATTTGATTAAATCGATTGATTAAGGGTGGCGAGGGTCCCACTTAGCCAAAAGATTCATCGGCCTAAAGAGCGTCCAAAGTACCGGTAAATTACTAGTACGGACCGCTCTATCAGTAGATGGTAGCAGAGGACGGTTCCGCCTTTTGGGACCCTGTACTCTTAGAGTACATGGTGTTGAATTAACGGTTACGCATTTTGAGACCTCACTCGAGAAGTTGAATTAGATTTTTCTTGGGTAAAATAGATTGACAGAATGATGATGGGCTAAGTCCACCGCGACTTTCCCGGGATCTCGGAGCTTGCGAATGGAGAGAATGGAGGTGTGGAATCGGCGTTGGTCGTACTAGTGACGGTATGAGAGAAGTTAGGGTTTTGCGCTTGCACAGCTTATTGCCGCAGATTGTGTGAGAAGGTTGCGAGGAATTTTTTTTCTTTTTTTGAGGATAGCGGAGGTGCGACTCCGAGTGTAGAAGTAGAGAAGTCGTCGAACTTCATAGAAATAGCGGAGGTGCGACTCCGGGTGCGAGAGTAGGGAAGTCGTCGAAGTTCATGTGCGTGTGGCGCTTTGTGCAGAAAAAGGTCCACGTGGTTGTTGTTGTTGAGACGGGCCCTGCGAGGTCAAGAGACTCCGGAGTATGTTGTTCTATGTTGTGGTCTGGGCGGTTTAGTAGGTTGATCGGGCGTGGTCAACGAGTCGGTACGTGTGTTAGGGAGTGAAAGAAACTTCGACTTCGGGCTTTGACAAGATTCTAAGTGCACTAGAATAGATCATTGACAAGTTGAGAGTAGGTCTGCGGGTCAGATTTGCTTGCGAACGTGGGGACCGAGAAAGATGGAATAACTGCCGAGGCTAGTGAAAAATCCCTAAGGTCCTGAAGCGATTGTGTTACCCCTCCTGTAGTAAACCAACAGATATGTTTTATTATTATTTTTTTGGTAGCTCGCGATACATGCAAGAAGTTGTTACGAGAGGAGCTGAGTGAAGGAGGACTAGCCGCGAGGCTTTGTCAGCCGCAGTGTGTGTGAGTGTGACGTCACTAGGAGCCGCGCTGGGATAGGTTGGTTGTAGAGAAGGGTCGCGCACGGATTGGACGCAGTCCGTGGGGCTCGATAGGAAGGGGAAAGGCAAGCGAAGAGTATTCCGGGAATTAAAGTCACCTATTGATTACAAACTTTGTGAAATAAAAAGACAAGAAAAATGAAATTTTTTAAAGCATTTAGGAGTGCGATGAAGGGGGAGTCTTACATTAAAGCGAGCGTAGGAGAGGAGACGCCGCCCGAGGGCACACCAGCTTACATTGTAATGGAAGAGAAGGGGGTAGCTCCGTGTCTTTGGCTAAAGCAATGGCACAAACTGACAGAGAAACATGGGAGCGTAGCGTTCCCGATCCATGGGTCATTCAATATAAGGATCCTAGAGAATTTGAGATTCACGATGTACGACATGAAGGTACCTCCAAGGCCAGCACAGTTTGAGGCTCTAGCAATTTGGGAACTAATGGCTAGACAGCAGCAGCAAAATAAGTTCGAGACTAGGATAAGGAAGGTAGAAAAGACACTAGCGGACGCTAGGTGGGATAATGCACAGAAGGTGTGGAGGTCAGATGTATTGCAGGGGATAAAATTGTTTCCAGCAATTACTAAGGAAGAAGGGGAGGCAGGTAAGAAAGCTACCTGTAAGACAGACAGGAAGTGTTCCAAGGATAGAGAGGACGAGGAAAAGTTGAGAAGAGAAGAGGAGTTAGAGGATGAGGAGTTAATAATGCAATTGCTGAACGACCGTCCACCACCTTATGCGGAGAGTGGACAAGGTCCAAGTACCAGTTCTGCCCCTCCGGCACCGGTACAGAACAGTGAAACTCAGAGTTCAGGAGCATCATCGGGGTCTAAGGACCCGAGTTTACTGTTCACCCCGCAGATACCGCAGGTTAGGAGAATATATCCGGATGTGCCCATGTTGAAACCTGCAGAAAATTATCAGCCGCAGGTCCCAAGGTATTACAGCAGCGACAATGGTACGGGAATGATTCTAGATCCAGCCGCAATGGGAGGACAGAATGGTCACAACCCAACGATGGCACAAGCTGAATCAACCCAGTTTTTGATGCCTCAAAAGCAGATGCAGGGGGGAACAGCACATGCTCAGATGACGGGGAGTCAGATGGGCATGCCGGCAATGATGACCCATAGTGTGGGAATGAACATGTCTCAGAACATGGGAAATGGACAAAACCCAGACGCGATATCACTACCCATTACTGTAGGTCCACCGGTACCTTTGTACAGTCAGCCTAACTTAGGAATGGGCGGTCAGGGATCAATGCTGCAGGGTGGGACAGAAAGGAGGTGCATAGAAAACACTCCAGGGATAACTCCAATAGCGGCTCAGCCAACCGGGTCTGGGTCCTTGATGGAGTTTAGTCCCGTATGTGCTCAGTCAACACTGGTGAGGTCGAGTCCCCCACTGATAATACCTCTAACATCGAACACTGAAAAGTTGCCGCAACCATCAATGGCAGTCGATGTAAATGCTACACTTATGGGTTGAATGCGCAACAGCTGACACAGTGGTTCAACAGTCTGAATTCCACACAAAGCTCAGCCAGTGGGAAGGGAGAAGATTATATGAATAGGATGAGGCTGAACATGGAAGCACAAGAATTGGTGGAAGGGACTATGGGTGTGAATAGGCTAGAGTCCTACTCGGAAGAAGAGCTGAGGTATCTATGTCCCAGGATTACGAAGGAAGTGAACAAGGTACATAAGAGCTTGCAGGAAATAGCCGACAAAAACGGGGTTGACATAGACAAGACAAAACACTTGAGCAGAAGCTACAGGTTGGATTTTGGGACCACAGATTTTGAACACATGAGGTCAGCAGGCATGAAGGCGCACCTTAGAGAACTGCTACAGAGTGCACAAGTGTGGAGGTGCTTAGACAAGTGGGAAAGCAGGTGGGTAAAGAGAAAGGAAAAGAGGAGGGACAGTGCTATAGAGCACAATGAGAAAAGACCACAGAGCAGCGAGGCAGAAACCATGTTACCAATGAGGGAGACAGCAGGGGGAAAATTAATACATGTACCATGGCACAGAAGCGACATTCAGTCTTTTACGGACGACTTTCCCAAACTGAGAGAGAAGCCGATTGAATGGTATCAACAGACTGATAGGTTTGTGAAGCTTGCAAAATGTCTCTGGGAAGACCTGAACACTCTATTTGAGATTGTGGTTCCGGCAGACTTGTGGGAGGATTGCAAAAGAGCTGTAGGTTGGCCGACAAGTGAACCAGAGAGAGACAGGGATACGTGTGCACCATCACCTATGGTAATGAGCCTGTACTATAAGGTGATTGAGCATTTGAAGACGAAGGTGGCCACGAAAAACGTGGATTGGCAGAAGATAGATCGAACTGCCCAAGAGGCTAAAGAATCGATTCATAGTTACTATGAGAGGTTGTTGAAGGCGTTCAAGAACTACTGTGGCACGGAAACAATAGAGGCGAAAGATATGCTTCATTTTGTGTTTAGATTTGTGGAAGGGCTGAGACCAGAGATAAGTCAGATGATAAAGTCGCATTTGATTTGCTGGCAGTCGAAACCGATTGACGAAGTGTTGAATTATGCGAAATACTGTAGCGACGAAATTGAGGTGAAACAGAAAAGGTTGAAAGAGAAGGTGATGATGATGCAGCTTAAGGCAGCTCAGACAGGTTTGCAAGGTCTGCAAGGGTTGCAAGGGTTCCAACAACAGGTACCGCAACCGCAACCGCAGCCGCAGTTGCAGGGAAACATGGCGTTTCAGCCACAGGCGAGAGGCAGAGGAAGAGGAGGTTTTGTGAATAATGGTCCGGATTTGAACACTGTTGTGAATGGTGTGCAGGCAATGAAGAAGGTGATGCCGTGTCATGTGTGCGGAATTGTCGGTCATTGGAAACGCGAGTGCCCGATGGTGGTGCAGGAAGGTGCAGGTGCAGGTGTTGGTCAGCAAAACAATGATGTCAATGCATTTCAGACAATGAGGGGACCGAAAATGAGAGGTCCAACCCCAAATTTTCAGACCGTAAATCAGTTGCAGGGATTACAACCTATGCAGCCGCAGCAGATGCAGATGCCCCGCATGCAGATGACGCAAATGCAGCCAATGCAACAGCAGTTACCCATGGTACCTAATCAGCAAATGCAAATACCTTTGGCACCAATGAGTCAGCAGCAAGTGATGGTTCCTCCACAGGTCTCGGGTCAGGTAATGAATACAAATGGCACCGTACAACAGTTCCCATTACACAGTGAGAGTGGAATAAACAATGTATGGGAGAGTGAAAGTTCAGAAGAAGAAGGAGATTGTGTGCTTGCAGCATCCTTGGAAGTTGATCAAAAGGGTCCATACGTGGAGGGAAGAGTAATGGGTCATCGTGTCTCATTCTTGGTTGACACAGGAGCCACACGTTCAACAGTTAAGAGCAGTGAAGTACCGAATTTGCCACTCTCAGGGAGAACAGTTCAAGTGGTGGGAGTAGCGAACAGGCACCTGACAAACCCAATTACAGATCCGGTACCAGTCAGCATTGGTAACTATCAAGGGTTACACCAATTTGTGGTATGTGACTCAAGCCCGATAGCACTGTTAGGGAGAGACCTATTGTGTAAATTGGGTTGTTCGATTATGTGTTCGAACGAGGGAATAAAAATACAGACGAGCAGTGATGGGGAAGAAGAGGACAGTGCAGAGGGGGATGAGATGGAAACTGTCGATGAAGATTATCCTCTGATTTGTCTGTTCCCAATGATAACTGAAGAAGATATCCCAGCTGAATTACGGGAAACAGTCGGAAGGGAAGTGTGGGATATGACAGGGAAAGAGGTGGGATTGATGAAAGGAGTGGAACCAGTGAAAGTGACTGTAAAGCCCAATGCAATCTTTCCCCAGACCCCACAATACCACATGGCACAAGACACCCTCATGAAAGTTGCCCAACTCATTGACGAATTTGTAAAACAGGGAGTGCTGAAAGAAGTATTAAGCAGTCCATGTAATTCACCAATCATGGGACTAATAAAGCCGAGTGGAAAGGTCCGACTCGTGCAGGACTTAAGGAAAATAAACGACATCATAGTCAAATGCTGCCCTGTCGTACCAAATCCAGCTGTGATAATGTTCCAGGTCCCTTGCGATGCCGAGTGGTTCTCAGTCATCGACTTGTCACAAGCATTCTTCTCGGTGCCTCTTCATGAGGACAGCCAATTTCTCTTTTGTTTCAAATTCTTAGACAGAGTGTACAGTTGGTGTCGAATTCCTCAAGGGTTTTCTGAGTCACCGTCGATATTCAATCAGATCCTAAAGAAAGACCTGGAAGCATTAGAATTGCCATTCGAGTCAACTCTAGTACAGTACATTGATGACTTACTGATTGCATCAAAGACAGAAAGTGGCTGCACAGCCGATACCATTGCTCTGTTGAATCATTTGGGAAGGAATGGACACAAGGTGTCTCCTTCCAAATTGCAGTTCTGTCAGAAGAAAGTGAAATACTTGGGTCACCAGATAGAGAAAGGGTCAAGGAGAATTATGAAGGAAAGAATAACGAGTGTACTTCAGATGAGTCCACCAAAGACAAGGAGGGAGGTGAGGAAGTTTTTGGGAATGGTGGGCTATTGTCGCCAGTGGATTCCCAACTTCTCGACTCTAGCAAAGCCTCTACTGAAGCTGACCCAGAAGGATGCCTTGGATCAAATTGAGCTGAAAGGAGATGAGATGGATGCTTTTGTTGAATTGAAAGAATGCATGTGCAGGGCTCCAGCTTTAGGTATGCCTGATTACACAAAGCCTTTCACATTGTTTTGTCATGAACGTGATGCATGTTCTTTGTCTGTCTTGACTCAAGCTCATGGTGGCATAAACAGACCAGTAGCGTATTTTTCAGCTACTTTGGATCCGGTCGCAGCAGCACTTCCAGGGTGTTTGCGCGCCGTAGCAGCAGTTGGTATCAGCCTCACTCAGAGTGAAGGAATAGTGATGGGACACCCAGTAACAGTCATGGTCCCTCACTCAGTTGAGATACTTTTGACCCACTCCCGAACGCAGCACATGACCGGAGCAAGACTCACAAGGTATGAAACGATAATTCTGGACTCACCGAATGTGCAGCTGAAAAGGTGCACTACGTTGAATCCAGCAACCTTGCTTCCTGGAGAAAATGCTGAAATTGAGAACGCTGAAGACGTCGAGCATGACTGCCTTCAGGTGACTGAATTTTGCACAAAACCTCGACCTGATATTAAGGATACTAAGCTTGATGAAAATGACCAAATTGTTTTCGTTGATGGGTCATGTCTACGAGATGGGATGGGAATTTTGAAAGCAGGATATGCTGTATGCACTGTAACAGGTGTCTTGGAAGCGGGATGGCTTCAAGGAGTCTATTCTGCACAAGTAGCAGAACTTGTAGCCCTTACAAGAGCATGTCAACTGTCTGCATTGATGAAAGTCACCATTTACACTGATAGTCAGTACGGGTTTGGGATTGTGCACGACTTTGGACAACTATGGTCACAGAGAGGTTTCCTGACTTCTTCAGGATCTCCAGTGAAAAACGGAGAAAGAATAAGGGAATTGTTACACGCCATTCAAATGCCAGCCGAAGTTGCAGTGGTAAAGTGTAGTGCTCATACAAAAGGACAAGACTATGTTTCTCTGGGAAATGCATATGCGGATCAAGTCGCAAGATTTTGTGCCTTGAACTGTATATTACTCAGAGATGAATGGAATTCAATAAGTGAACCAGAACTCGAACCAGCTGAAGCATTTGCCTTGAAGGTCGTAGATACAATAGATGAACTAAAAGCATTACAGAATAGTGTCAGGGAGGATGAAAGAGATTCCTGGATTAAATCACAATGTATAAAAAGACCAGATGAGTTATGGGTTTCAAATGAGGGAAAATTTGTCTTGCCAAATAGTCTCTTATCGCAGCTTGCGCGGTTCTATCATGGCCAAGCTCACCTAGGGAGAGATGCCATGATACGATTGTTCAAAACTGATTGGTTTAACCCCAGATTTCGTCAAGCTGCAGAAGCAGTTTGCCATCGATGTGTCACTTGCCAGCAGATGAACCCAGGAAAGGGAACAGTTGTGAACGCGAGCCACATTGGCAGAGCCAGTGGCCCATTTAGTCGAATGCAGATGGACTTCATTGAAATGCCTGTGCATGGGGGTTTGAAGTATGTGTTGGTGATTGTGTGCATTTTTAGTCACTGGATTGAGGCATACCCAACACGTAGAAATGACAGTCTTACAGTTGCAAAGCTATCGTTGAGAGAGTTAATACCACATTTCGGATTCCCGATCTCTTTAGAATCAGATAGGGGAAGTCACTTCAATAACGAGGTGATAAAGTTACTTTGCGAAGCGCTGAACATTGAGCAAAAACTGCATTGTAGCTATCGCCCTGAAGCATCAGGACTGGTGGAGCAGATGAATGGTACACTGAAATCAAGAATGGCGAAAATATGTGCATCGACAAATTTGAAATGGCCTGACGCATTGCCTTTAGTGCTAATGTCAATGAGAAACACCCCTGATAGAAAGACTGGATTGTCTCTGCACGAAATTCTCATGGGCAGGGCTATGAGACTTCCTGCAGTTCCTGCAAACGCGCTCTTGAATATCACAGATGATATGGTGTTAGACTACTGCAAGGGTCTGGCTGACGTGGTTCGCTCTTTCTCTCACCAGGTGGAAGCCACCACCTTGCCACCGATCCAAGGTCCAGGACACGCACTGAAAGCAGGTGACTGGGTCGTGGTAAAGAAGCACGTGAGGAAGTCGTGTCTGGAACCCCGTTGGAAAGGCCCTTTCCAAGTGATCCTGACGACAACTACCGCTGTGAAGTGTGCGGGGGTTCCCAACTGGATTCACGCCAGTCACACAAAGAAAGTGTTGTGTCCCACAGATGAGGAAGTTGAAGCGCTGAAATTACCAGTGCCTGACAAAACAGTGCTGAGTGCTGAGACAGAGCAAAACCGAACTGAAAGCGAACAGGCAGAAACGGGAGAGAGAGAGATATTCTCTGAGGACGAAGAGACCAACTCGCTTGGGGGAGACCAAGGAGAAAGTTCAGACAGCGACGAAGCAGCTGAAGGTGACAAAGAACCTGAAGCAGCTGAGGGTAGCAAAGAGCCTGAAGCAGCGGAAGGTGACAAGGAACCTGAAGCAGCTGAAAGTGATAAAGAGCCTGACGAAAGTAACAGTGACGAAGGGCTCAGAAAGGTGAAAAAGCAGGGGAGCCTGATCAGAGGAGGGCTTTCCCAGAAGCAGACGATACAGAAAAAGAAAAAGAGAACGTGATTGATTCCCCAGAAGGAGGGGACAAGGCAGAACAGAACGAAACAGTTCAAGCTTCCACAGAAAAGATTGCAAGTCCATCAAATGGACACGGTGCAAAGAGAAGACTAAGTATATCACCCATAAAAGAAAGGACTAAAGAAAGTTTGAACGACGGAGAAAGGCCAAAAGTGAAAGAGAAAAGAAAGGAAGTGACTGTCGTGGTACCATCCTCAAGTGAGGGAAACGACTTGGCCAAAGAGGAAAGTACCAGTGAGGCAGAATCGAAAAGAGAGGCAAAATTGAAAAGGAAAAGGATACCGAACAGAAGGTATTCCGGTCCTGAATGGGCATATGTAGTTCATGACGATTGGACTGACGAATTTGTATCTCTTAGCCTCGAGAACGAAGAAGAAGAGATACCAATAGAAAAGAAAAGTTTCATGGACTCTGTTGATTGAAAGGGTGATAAATGACATTGCTCGCTACAATCTAACGTGATACAAACAACCAGCTGAGACATTGCTAAACCGGATGAGACACTTGCTGAACTGATAAAAGACTGAGTTATTGCCGAATTGAGACAAATGCTGCTAACCGATAAGTGACTGGCCTCTTGAAGAAGACGGTGTGAACATTGCGCTCGCTCAGCTTTGTAACTGAATTGCTAAATAGTTTCTTTATAGGTGCTTCCAGCTCTCTGATTCTATACAGATCATGACGCAAAACAGTAGAAAGAAGTATTGTAAATATGTGTGTATAGGCTTAGTAATTGCATGTGTACTAATAATAATGGCAATAGTGCTTACAATGCATGGAAAGGGTGAGAATGAGAAAATTGATGCTTCTACTTTTGCTCCTGTTACTGTCACTGAACTAACCGCATTGAAAAGACTAGAATTAGATGAGAGACACTTGCATGATAAGAAAGAGCTTTCATATAACGTTTTCTATCGCTTGCTAACAGAATATGTTGAGACTATGGATGCGAAAGATTGTTATGTGTGTACACAGATACCGACATCAGTAAAGGAAGGGGTGACTTATCACCACATGCCTCTTACATACGGGATTACATGTAGTATAGTAATGTCTAGGTTTTATGGTCAGACTAACATACAGTATTTTTACTCAAATTATGATGTTACCTTTGCATATGTTCCTATAATAGCGCAGCTGAGCCAGATTGCTAAGGATTGGGATGCTAAAATAATGAGGGAATTTTTCGAGCCAATGCAACCTTTTGAAACGGCTCACGCTCATAGGGAAAACCTTACCTCCTCGCTCTCTGCAATAGAAATAAGCTTTTTAGATCGCACAGATGATAGAAGAGCACAAATGAATGCGAAATTAGAAAAAGAGCTACACAAGAGGACTTCAGTAGATAATTATGATTTTGCCGCAATAAAGACACAAGGGAGAATAGCTTTAGATGCTTGGCATGTAGGGAAATTTTGTATATATCGAGGTGAATCCTATTATGACAATATTTTTGTAGGAGCGAGTGAGTGTAAACATACGTTTATCTTTAAGGCCAAATGGACATTCATGATGAACGGACTTGACCCTGTCATTCCAGGTGTATATTACATTTGTGGGTATAATGCCTATTATCGTCTTCCAAAGGGATGGTGGGGGAGATGTTATTTGGGTATAGTATTCCCAAAGGTTTATCAACTGGATGACCTATCGATGATTCCAAAGACATCTGGATCCCATCGTATCCAGAAAAGAGAGACCGCAGCTGCTGTGGTAGGAGATATATTTGGAGCCATGATTCCTTTGTTGGGAGTTGTGTTGAATTCCATCAAGATAAGAAAGTTGTCTACTATAGTGGATAACATGTTGACAAAGTTTTCAGGTGCTATAATCCTGATAGATGCTGAACTTGCAGCGGAAAGAGCTATGACTCTTCAAAATAGTCTTGCTTTAGACATTCTTTTAGCAAAGGATGGCGGCGTTTGCAAAATGCTTGGTGCACGACACTGTTGTACGTATATTCCAGACAATAGTGTGAAAATTAAAACTATGCTTGCTAATCTAACAAAAGAGAGTGCAGATTTGAAGGAACTGAAAGAACCAGGAGTGTGGGAGAAGGTTGGAAAAGGACTTGCTTCAGTGGGACATTGGATTGGGGGAATTTGGAATGGAATATTGCTAAAAATAATACAGGGAATATTAATAGTATTAATTTGCATATTTGGGGAATAAAAAGGGGAATAATAATGATTATGGAAAGAATTAGAAGAAGGAAGGAAGAGAAAATAATGAAGAGAATGGCAGAAGAATACAAAGCGAAAACTAGGGGAATTAAAAGGAAAAGAGAACTGACAGAATTTTAATGGAATAAAATTTGTGGGCATGATTTGGTGTGATGACAAGTAGTCATCAGAGGAGGGATTGATGAAGCAGAAAACGAAGGTTTTACATTTATTAACGCATAAACGTAGTGTGAAATAATCATGTGTGACTTTAACCGAACTAATAAAGATTGTACGGGGACAAAATGTGCCCTCAGAGTAGTTTGCCAACATTTATAAGCGTACTTTACCTAACGTGATGTATTAGAATTGCACTAATCCGACATAATCGTAAACGCGTGCTATGATTTGCTTGTTTGAAATGCTTCAGCTTAGCATAACTTTAGTGCAGGCTTCGGCCTAGTTGCCTGGTCTCACGGGTTTAGATGCTCGTAGTTTTCCAATGTGCTATTAAACGTGTATTTTTGCTTGAAGCTGTACTTTTCCACTGAGATCGTTCACATGCTTATCTTAAGGTTTCGTGCCAGCCTGGCATATTTTCTCTTTACTCCAAGGTCAATCTGCAGGTGCGGACAATGGAAGCTCTGAAAGTGAGTTAATTGGTATAAAATGTTGCAACTTGCGTACCCGTCTCCAAGGATAATGTATGCTTAAGTAAAAGCTTGAGAACTGTTGTTTTTGATTGGACAATTTGAAGCTAACCTATGAACCCTCCAATGGAAGACCCTACTGCATTTGAACTGTTGTCTATTTAAACCAGGTGCACGAGAAGAAAGTAGCCATTACAGCCTTTTGCAGCCATTACCAGCCCGATGCCCGCCATTTTGCAGGACATTGCAGCTATTATGGCCCACCTTGCTGCGACGCCATTTTGAGAGACTTTGATGCTTTCTCTAATCGAGAGAAAGAGACTTAAATGATTCTTACCCTAGAGACTTTAACTTTGATTTGTCCCTTTGCATGAAGTAGTAGTTTATCTTGCCGCCGTGAGGCAACTGCCCCGTCCACCTTGCCCCTTTGCCCCGTCCCATGCTGATCGAGAAACGGTACCTGTGAGACGAAGACTTCCTTGAATGCTGATCGTAATTGGTAAATATGAAAGGAAATTGTACAATTGCATTGTGTTTCTTTTAGGTAACCAACTGCTGATTTTGACAAGAGCCCTAGTTAGGAGTTTCCTAAATTAATGTTGCTAAATTGTTTTTGCATGAAGCCCCACATGCCGATGCTAATTTGAGGTTAGACGAGGATTCCTTTTGTCGCACGATGCAATTTGAGATCTTGTTATGCTGACTAAATGTATGCAATTAGTTCATTACAGATTATAGTTCTAGTGATTTGCATTGCTATCATCGAATGCCTTGTTATTCAAATGCTACATAGATTGCACTTGTTTCGCCGTTATGGACAGCTATTAATGTTCATATATGTTTATCATTTGGTGTTAAGACACATCTATATTGTGCTAGCTTTGTTAATATAGGGAAATAAATTCACTAACTTTGAATAAACTGGTGTGGTTATTCCTGACTGGAAGGTCAGGGTTCGCCGAAATGTATTCTGGATTGATTGTTAAGTGTTATGTTGAGCAGGGGATTGTTTATGTTCGTTATTGATTTGATTAAATCGATTGATTAAGGGTGGCGAGGGTCCCACTTAGCCAAAAGATTCATCGGCCTAAAGAGCGTCCAAAGTACCGGTAAATTACTAGTACGGACCGCTCTATCAGAGGTGGGGACAGAGGATTTGGAGTTTTTGAAGGGGTGTTTAGAAGTACAAGTGGATAAGTGCACTCAACAGTCCCAGGTAATGGGTGTAGGGTTTTTCCATACAGCAAGATGTGTTAATTGCCATTATGCTCTCCGTAGTGTCCAATTATGCCGGACAATAATGTGGGGCCCCTCATGCCCCTGGGGCCTAGGCCCGAGTTCCACTGCATCTGATGCAAAAACTTTAGGCACACCATCTAAAACCGCGTATAATTCATGAAAACCAGTACAAAACAAATATTTCTTAGCCCTTTATCCCTTTATTATTGCTACACAACACAGCTTATTTTTCTGTAACCAACAGCAGGAGCATATCTGTTTACCAGACAACGAGTCAGTATTTCATAACTATTTTTGGATTACTAGTTCAAGGTAGAACTGGGACAGAAATTCAGCCCCGCACTAAATTAAAAGTGTCCCCAATTAGCAACAGTCAGATAGCTAAATAAATGACTGCAGCTCAAGAAAGGAAACTATTTGTCACATGTCTTGTTGCAGGTTGCTATTGTAAAGTGCTCCAATACCTTCGGGCCGAGTTTGTGCTATATAAAACTTCAAAAAAATAAAAAAGAGCCTGGTATCTGACAGATTAAAAAAACTTTCGTGTCGCTCCTGGGAAAGCCAGCAAGACAAACACAAGCCTGATTGCCCCAAGATTCGTAAAATTTACTAGAAACGCAGAACATCCACAAGACAAGAATAAGGGACCCTACAGCCATCCATATCATGCACAACTGTGTGATTTGACTGCTGTGCTGTTTAGAAGTGTACACTGAAAGTGCAGCAGGTACAACTGCACCATTCATCCACACTTCACCAGGGCGCTGTTGCTTAAATGTAGCTGTTTGAACCTGATGGATCACACTCTCTTCCAGCACTGTTTGTTGAGCCTCTACATCATTGGTATCTATTTCCCAGAACAGTAGGGAAAACATATGCAGGACTACCTTTGAAACTTTTTGGCGTTACCTACTTGCTTCCAAGAGCTATAAATTGTTGAAAAGGTGAGAGAAACCATGAGTTTCTATTCTCTGAGCCCATGAAGAGCCTAAGTTACCTCTGTCCGGCTCATCTCACTAATAGATGTGGAGTGGAACCGGGTGTTGATCTCTTTGCAAATGACGTGATGCAGTGTGTGATCTTTGCTAGTTTAATTTTTCTTACAGAAATAGAAGACAATAATGAGTTTGCACATTAAAGTCATATCTAAAATTTTGCGCCCCACCGCTTTTAAAATTCACCAGCTGCCAATGCTTAGGCTGCTCTAGTTCACAAATTCCGAATAAATGTTTATTCTTCTGCATGTGTCTTAGAGCGATAGCCATTTGGAAGAGCAACACCACACTTATACTAAAAAGAAAGAAGATTGAACTAGTCATCTTTGGAGAATCATCCCATTACTCTCAAATTTGATAGGTATGTGAGAAGGGACCATCCATAATGAACAGATGTATGACAATACAATGCATGCCTTTAAACCACATGCCTTTTCCATGAAGTCTTTACCACGCAAATGCCGTTACCACACCTTTATCACATAGTAAGTATAGTAAGTATAATAAGGTAAGTGAAACCTATATATATATATCTATATATTCACAAAAAAAACAAAGGTTACAGTGACGTTATAGTTAGGTTCTGAATTTACTCGTACAAAACCATAGACATTCAGCAGTTAGAGTTAGAGTTATTTCAAGTAACTATAACCCGCGCCCTAAGGTAACTATAATTCAGAACCTAACTATAACGTCCCTGTAACCTTTGTTTTTTTCACTTAATTTCTATGTTTTTTTAACATAAAGTAATTTGAATTACTATACGTTAATCCAGCCACTGCTGTGCACGGTTGCACACAGTCGTTGGCTGAGCGCAGCGGGGGCTGGCCACAGGGCCTGTCTCTGACAGTGGATCTATGAGTGGGTGTATGAGTGGGTCTGAAAGTGGGTGTGTAAGTCTATGAGTGGGTCTGAGTGGGTGCATGAATGTCTGAGTGGGTGTGTGAGTGGGTGCACGAGTCTCTGAGTGCATAGATGAGTGAACAAATTAGTGCATGAATGAGTCTGTGAATTGTTTTTGCATATCCTTGAATATTATCGAATATCCTTTAATATTCAAGGATATTCGAGGATATCACGCATGCTGAAGAAAAATCATTTTAATCCCACAATATGACTCTAAAACACCCCCATATCACACCTTTGGGGTCAGGGTTCCTTCACCCTGACCTGTTGTACCACTTATCATTTCTATTTTCAGCCCCGGGGACACTTTCCGATAACATAAAATGATTGCCTCAACGTTCTAGTCAGGTTGCGGCCAGTCAATTACAGAGCTCCTATTCACATGCGCATTCACGAAAATTTGTGAATATTCAGGGCCAGAGATATACACATTTATTTCCCCTTTAATATCTCCAAAACTACTTGATGGATTTACACCAAATAAGCGAAAGCACAAACTGCGTACCAAAAGCTAGCTTTCTGCCAAATTTGGTGTAATTCTGTCCAGCGATTCGAGCTGTAGTTGTGTCTAAAGGTCCTGTTGAAATTAACATGGGAATGCAACTTTTTTGCCTCCCCCTTCTTTCTTGATGCCCACTTGATGAATCACCCCAAAACTTTCAATGCACAACAAGAAACACCGGCACACTCTTTTTTGACAATTTGGTGAAGATTAGACAAACGGTGCCAAAGATATAGGCAAGTCAAAAAACACTTTTCCTATGGAAACATTGTCCTAACTATAACTACCTACTGGTGTCTGCCAGTAGGTAAAAAAAAATATATATATCACCGCACACAATCAATTCTAGTATAACACAAGTCTGTTACAATATGTAATGTCTGGTTCCCATTGAATAGATGAAACAAAAATGTACGTCGGTGTTCACATCAGTTTTTTTGACAGATGATGTCTTTATTGTCGAGAGCGTTGTATTATAGAAAACAAAGTACTTCACTGCAGACACAGCCAACACGTGTTTCGTCACGCTGGTGACTTTTTCAAGGCTGTAGAAAAGCATATATATACATTCTATGTAATTCTGCTAAATGGCAACTGATAAATATATGTACATAATCAAATAATAGTGATCACATAATAGAAATTTGCTTAATTAGTGACCTCTGTATAGTCACCATATAAAAGTGGGAATGTCCCAAGGAATGAACAATCACATGTAGGAATCATGGACATGGCCAAACCACCAAGAGTCACAAAAAAGCTATCAAAGAGACACCATGTGTAACGTGCCAAAAGAAGACCCGGAGAAAAGAGAAAAAAGACACACTACAAAACATAGATGGAATGAAGAGATAAGTGAAGTTTGAAAACATGCATTAAACCTCAGTGCAATCCCCTAGGCAAGAATCGGGATTGTGAATAATCCAGATAAAGTAAAAAGTCAATAGAGAAACGGGGAAAAGTGGAACGGTGGTACCAGAAATGGTCGTACCTATTAGGGCGTGATGCTGGCACGACAAAGTCAATGAGTCAATCATAAAGGTAATGTAAGTCTTTGCGTCTAGAAATGTAGGAAAAAAAGACAATGCAAAAACAAACGGTTAATTGTAAAACCTACAAAGAACGCAAAAACGCATGTACCACCCGTACACAAACGATGCTAGGAACTCAACAGCCTCTCAAATCTGGAAAATACCTGAAATTGGACTATCCCAAATCCGGAAGTTCTAGCATGCGAAAACGTCCAAGGTAGAGACAGGTTAGTCAGTATGGTGGACCATGGTAAGTCCAAGAACAAGTTCTAAAAAGAAATAAAAGAAGTCATAGCTAAAAAAATTCCTATTGAAAAATGAAAACAACAAAGCGTCATTCCCAAGTGTCCTGAAAATATAGAAAGGGTATATAAACCCCAAATAGTACACACAACCAAGGAATATTGTATATAAAAGAGAAATCCTAATCACAAAATAGCCATACCATCAAGCGTCAAGTCATATAGGCCAATTGGGTACCCCTAGAGTGAGGAACACATGGGGACCCAGTGTAAATCAAGTAAGTAGATCTAGTAAGTAGAGGTCTATTTTTTTCCTAGTGTAACACTAATGCGGTTAGAGTATAAATAAACAATGAATGCCCTCCAATCAGATAAATGGGGCAATCAAAGCAGGGGCCGAGACAAAATGACAGAAGTCGTAATTTCAATAATTGTCGCCCATATGCTATGAGAAGAGAAAATTAGTGTAATAACACGCTCCCCTCAGAGCGCCCCGTGTGTCAAAGCAAACCGTATCTAGGTAGAAACTTCGTCCGGGATAACAGAGGAAGTGTAAAATCCAGCCCCAACTCACCATAGCGGACAGGTATCTGTGATCCCAAGTACTGCGGTCGTGCCGACAAACAATCAGTACATCGTGAGTACACGCGACTATAAGTAAGCGCGAGAGAAGAGAGTCGTAGAAGTCAAAGTAGGACTACTGAATTAGTGAGAAAGGTACAGAGTCAACAGATCACCGGCTGCATGGCAGCCATATTGGAACGTCAAACTCGATAGAGTAAATGATGCAATACTACAAGGAAAAGGATGTTATAAGCAAGGCCTAAGTAAGGGCAAGAATGGAAAGGAAAAATGAAATGTATGTACAGGTAAATGCAGGTGCCGTAAAATATAACACGAGGAGATACCATAAAGTTTAGTGCGCAAAGCCACCACCGCATTAGTGACAAGCGCAAACACTATTAAAACAGTTGGACACATGCAAGTCCAGGTCCAAAAGAAAGCCAAATAGAGAAAGTAGAGAAAGCAGACATGATGAGGACAATAAGGGAAAAGAAAGAAAAAAAAACATAAATTCCATAGATCCATGATGAATAATAACATATGATAACAGAAACACATGTATACTCCACAAGCACAGCAGATCCAAAATCAATGAAATCCATTGTAGGCAGACAGAGTAATGTGGGTTAAGAATAATTATACATCACGAATCAGAAAAAGAACATTGGTAATATAAACAAATAGTAAGTGAATATAGTAACTATTGGCATAGATAGACCTATACCATCAGCATGACAGAGTAAAGTAATTGTCGCAAGGTGTATTTTCATATCGGGATACAAACACTTTAAGGTTCTAAAAACACCGAAATGTTAATTCTATATAAACACGGTTGGATAATGTATCCTAAATACACCAGGGGTGTGAGAGAGAAAAGTAAGACATGGAAAAACAGAATGCAAAACGGCTAACTAAGGAAAACATGTAACTCTCGGTCCATATTGAGGCCCAACTCTACAGCCCGAAGTTTTAGTATCCATTTGGCCTCACATCTGCGTAGGTCTTTTGTCCTGTTACCAAATCTGGGCGAAACGTCTACATGGGCAATTCCATGAAATCTAATGTTAAGAATGTAATTTTCCCCATGCAAAAGGTTGAAGTGTGTTGCAAGAGGGTAGGTTGAAGTATGGTTCCTAATCGCTCTAATATGTTCTTGTATTCTCTCTTTTAGTGGATGAATGGTACTGCCCACATACATTAATCCACACACTCAAATAATGCAGTAAACAGTACACTTAGTATTACAGATCATAAAGTATCTGATGTGGTGAGTAATATTGGTATTGTAAGAAAAATATGTTGTTTTGTTGAGAGCCATAGAGCAGGACACACAACATCCACATTTATAGAAGCCAGTAGGTTTGTCAGAGAGCCAAGTCAACTGTGGTGTCTTAGTAGACGATGTTAGGAAAATGGGACATAAAAGGTTTCTCAGCGTTTTACCCCTGCTGTGTGTGATAGATGGTGTTTTGTTAATCACAGAAGTCAAGCCAGCATCTAGTAATAATATATGCCAGTGTTTTTTTAGTGTCCGATATATTAGCGTACTGGCGGGACTAAACTTAGTAATGAAAGGAATGGTTTTTTTCCGCTTTGCCGACTGGATGTGTTTAGTACGGCCTCTGATAAGTAAGGATTGGCATTGCTTCAATGTAATACGTTTGTTGGCCTTGGAGATCAGATCTTCTGAGTATCCTCTGGCACGAAAACGTTGTGCCAGGTCTCCAAGTTCTTCTGAGAAAATGTTATCATCACTACAGTTGCAACGTATCCGTACCATTTCACCATAAGGTATAGCCTGGATCTGAGATTTAGGATGTGTGCTACGTGCATGGAGAATAGAGTTGCAAGCTGTAGGTTTCCTATACAATCTGGATGAAATCTTATTCCCGGTCACATATAATAGGAGATCAAGAAATTTGATTTGGGTGCTGTCGCTTTTGTAGGTAAAAGAAAGATTGAAGTCATTTCTGTTGAGATGATCAATAAGAAATTTCAGGTCAGGGATGCTGCCTGTCCATATAGTAAAAATATCATCAATATATCTGCCCCAGAATAAAATATTTTGGTTAATATGATTGGGGCAGTTGGACCAAAGATGGCGTTTTTCAAATTGTCCAATATAGAGGTTGGCATAGGAAGGTGAGAATTTGGCACCCATAGCTACCCCCTGGCACTGCTGATACCAACGTCCATTGTGTAAGAACATGGTATTCTATAGAACTAACCTAGTGAGATCCAGAAGCATTTTAGTATGTTCATATAAGGTAGCATCATGGTCAGCAAGTGTTATGGAGAGCATTTCCAAACCCTTTTCCAGCGAAATGGAAGTGTACAATGAACTAACGTCCAAGGTTACAAAAGTATATATACTACAATACCTCTTACGTACATATTAGACTTCATTTCTAAAGACTTTCTTTATATAGCTCACAATGCTAAATGATTAAGGGTCATAAAGCTGTTTACTCAGATTCACACAATTCAGTGAAAAGGGTAAAAACACATCTCAAAGTTTCTAACTCTAGACTATATTAGACAGAAACTTGCATATTTTGCAAAGTCTAACAGATGAAAACCTTCTTTAGTGTGAATGGCAGGGAGACGTGGCAAAGCATCCAGAGCATACATTCTGCCAGCGGTCTAAGCACCCTAGACACTTATAGACCCTTCCACCATGAGTGCCTACTAGTATAGGCAAATCTTTATAAAGTTTAAGTAATATTATTTCAGCAGTACTTTAACATACCTATGTTGACCTTGTATTACATTCAGGCCCACATGTAGCAAAGTTACTCTGTATAGGGTTCAGGCAGAACCAAGCAGGGTAAGATCAACACATTTCTAAATTGTAGTTAGGATCATATGGTGTATTGTCTTGTATATCCTTGCAAAAAACAATACATGGGAAGCACAATCCAATTGGGAAACAGCCATTACAAGCAGGGACATTTATCTTAAGGATTTTGGGGGCTCTGGGCCAAACGTATTTTGGGGGCCCCTGTTCAGAATAGCTTTGAATTTATGGATCATTTTTAGAACTTTCATGCCATCTTAGGCCAAGTCACTGCAGTGAACTAGCCCATTCGTCCAAATTCTAAATGTGTTTACATCTAATATTCAGGGATGGTAAGGTGTGTTTTCAATACTGTAACACAGCTACAACTCACTAATATTACTGCAAATAGTCTCTCTGACACCCTCTCATTGCTCATACGTGAGGTCCTGTTTTGATCTAAAAGAAACTTTTTTTATGGATGTTGCATGAAACATGAACACAACATTTCTCTGCAAAATATCTGTTAATAGACTCTCACACATCAAGCACATTAAAAATAAAGTAAAGGAACACGGTATTTAAAGCTATCTTTTTAAGAATTATAAAAGGTCGCCAGGGCAAGACTATGCAGAACAGAGATATTTCTATCAGGGACCCCCCTGAAAGGCTGCGCCCCTGGGTCAGAGCCCACTTAACCCATGTCTTAAAACGGCTCTGATTACAATGCAGTCAAAACCACACATGCCATTACCATGCATGTATTTACAATGCATCCATATTTACTACGCATGACTTTACCATGCAGGATTTTACAATGAATATGCCTTTACTACGAATTTCCATGTAAAGACATGAATGTTAAAAACATATGTGTGGTAAAGGTTTTTGGTAAATGTAAGTATTTCACAAGTAAGTAATGAGTGTTTATATATATATATATATATATATATATATATATGTATGTTACCTAGTGGTGGTTGCCACTAGATAGTTATACTTAGGGCCTAGTTTCTATATAAAAAAGTTTTTTTTAACTTGCCTTACTTGCCTATATAACCATGGCGCAGCTTGAGGAATGTTTGCAAGGCTTCCCAAAAAAATGTGCCAGTCACGTCAGCTGCTGTATGGAAAGTTTCAAGGTGATCCGTCCAGGGGGTCTGGAGGTGGGGGTGAGGTGGGGGGGGGGTGAGATTTAATTGAACAGTGATAGCGCCAAAACTACTGGACACAATGACACCAAATGTGGCAGAAAGGTAGGTACTGGTCCAGAAAGTAAACTTTTTTTGTTTTGATGTAAATCAGTTCAGTAATTTTAGAGAAATTAAAGAAAATCCAAATTTGTTTATCTAGGGACACAAAGGATTTGCGACCCCTCCCAATCTCGTGCTTGACATCTGATTCACTGACAACACTTCAACAAGGAAGCCATTGAAGTGTTATCAGCCATCATGGGACTCAGCTGAAGCTGAGTCCCAGAAAAAAAAGAATAAAAAATACAAAAGGGGCCAGGATGGGAATACCATGACCCCTTAGCTTTGGTGCTGGGGTCCCAAAGGGAACTCCCCAGTGCTAAAAAGCATTTTTTTTAAACCTTCACAGCAGATCTGGTAAAAAAAAAAAGGAAATGAAGCATGGGCTCCTGCGCTTTATCTTGATCAAGCCCCCAGGTGGGCAAAGTCCTAGGGGCAATGTTTATTTGTAAAGGGGGGGGGGGGACTGCCCTGCCCCCTGCATCCTGGGGACCACCATCTCCCCGAGGCTATATGTAAATTATGTGGGGGAGGCCGGTCGGCCTCCTACACAGCCCCGGGGACCACCACCTCCCTGGGACTTCAAATATTTAAACAGTGAGGGGGGTACCAATCACCCCCACAGCCCGAGGCCCACCACCTCCCTGCGGCATCGATTAGATTAGGAGCGGGGTACCGCATGGTCCCCCATAACCTCAGGGACCACCACCTCCCTGGGGCAAATAGCAAATAATGTAAAGGGGGTCCGATTTGGACCCCCAAACCCTGGCCCAGGGACCACCACGACCCCAGGGCTATCATGTTGGAGGGGAGCCACGCAGCCCCCCTCCTGGAGCCACTGATGGCATTGGGGACCGCCACCCTCCATGGCCGGCTCCTGCTATGTTCCGGGGTGCCCTGCCCCGGGACATAGCTGTTTGCTGTGGCTTGGCTGCAGCTTTGACAGCTACAGCCAAGTCATAGCAAACACTTAGCTTTTTGACAGCGGAGGTCCAGCTGTCAAAAAGTGGAGTTTTCATCTCTATTCCCTGCATGCAGATATGCGTGCAGGGAACAGAAATGAAAGCATTGCTCCAGTAACCAGGCAGCTGCCGTTAAATGCAGCTGCCTGCTTGCTGGAGCAATGGGATCACAGTGGAGGCCTTGAGGCTCCCACCCATAGTCCCAGATAGCCTTTAAGGCTAAATAAAGGATGAATAAATATAGTCAGGGACCGCGGGGAAGGCCTTGGCGCCTCCGCCACCCTCCATGGTGCCAGATAGACATAGGGGCATATTACAAAATAAATAAATATAGTCAGCGACCCTGGGGGAGGTCTTAAGGCTCCTCTCAAGGTCCCAGATAGACGTAAAAATAATAGCTCAAGTATGAAGGCTGCAGACCTAAAAATTGAGCGTTGAGGGTTTGAATCCAAGTGTGTGCCTGTTCATTTCGCTCCTTTATTTATTTTTATTCAAATGTGTAAGACTCATAAAGAAATGTGATCACCCAAGAGACACCCTCTCACACCTATTCTCACATCCAGGGAGGCTGTGGCCAACTCCCGCTGCGTATAGCCAAAGGGCCGTGTTCAGCATGGGGCTGGGTGATTAGTGGGGGTGGCCGCAGGGCCTGGTTGCAGACCAGGTCTTGCGGGCAACCTCCGCTGTGCACAGGTGCTGGCCATGTGAGGCGGGAATTGACTGTGGCCTCTCTGGGTGTGAGAATAGGTGTGACAGGGTGTATCTGGTGGTGAGAGTGGCTGTCAGATAGTCTGTCTGGGTGTGAGAGTGTATACATCAGTGCTTTAGTGGGTGCGTCGGTGTGTGCACTGGTCTGTGAGTGGGTCCATGAGGGTGTCAGTGGGTCTATGAGTGGGTGCGTAAGTGTCTGAGTGGGAGAAATTGATTGAAAGAGAGACAGAAAGTGAGAGGGAAAGAGTTTTTTTAGGTTCTGATGTCTGATATACTTAGAATGAGATATTTCTGTTCAAGTTAAAATAATAAATGTAATTGTTATTTTTTTAAACTATAATAATTTGTTATTTATTTTAAAAAAAAGAGAAATTAGTCTATCTGGACTCAAAGCCCCAATGTTCAGTGGTAAGGTCTGCGACCTTCACATGGAGTTATTTTTTTTTGCCTTTAATGGGCTACCTGGGACCAAGAGGGAACCCTCAAGGCCCCCCTCCTCCATTTTTATTTATTTCCTTTTTTTTTTTTTTTACAAAAGTGCCCACATGGATAGCTTTGACAGCAGCTCTGTGGTTGCTGAAGCATTTCATCTCTGTTCCTTGCACACAAGATGAAAGCTTCGGATTTTGACAGTGGGATATGCTTTACATGTCCCACTGTCAAAAGTGTTTGCTGTGGCTTGGCTGCAGCTGCAGAGCTGCAGCCAAGCCACAAAAAACAGCTATATCTCGGGATGTGCACCCCGGGACATAGCAGGAGCCAGCCCTGTGGGTTGCGGTCCCCAGGCCCATTAGTGGCTCCGCTCCAGCAGGACAATAGCCCTAGGGTGGTGGTGGTCCTTGGGGATAATAGGGGTCTGAAACAGAACCCCTTTATTTTATTAAGTAAGTGCTCCGGGTGGTGGTGGTCCCTGGGTGTGGGCGTCCCAAGGGGACCCCCTTTTTTCCCAATATTTGCCCTGGGGGATGGTAGTCTCTGGGGCACGAGGGCCACAGGCCCCCTGCATATTATTTCTTCAATGCCATGGGGAGGTGGTAGTCCCTGGGCCAGAGGGAGGGGGCCGGACACCTCCCCGCATATTATTACACAGTCCTGATTAGGAACTGGGACACATTTGCGCTAGTAAGTATGCAGTATTAGTTTTAGAATGAATGGAGGCATCACATGGAAAAGGAAGACCTCAGGGTTTAAAATCACCACATTTGCCCATTAGGGCTTGATCTACAGGAGTGACCATATTTGTATGATTTCCCAAGAGGTGTACATATAGAAGATCAGAACTTCATTTTAATCTGATCCTATTGAATTTGTAGTTGATCCTTACAATTTTCTGTTATGTTGAATACTTATAAGCGAAAGTACTGATTTTATTTCTGGGGTTTAATTATTAGTTGCACGATGGTATATGGCCTTTAAGTTAACTCCTGTGGATTCAGGGTCAATGAATTTAAATAATGGCTTTATTGAGATATCTATGATTTTCCTTACAATTTTACATTATGTTGGTACTTTTGTGATATTTTTGGCATTATATGAAATGAGTGATCAATTGAATGCACAAAACACTGTGACTAGAACTAGATGGCCGAAATGTATGAGTACATTTCAACTCTCTTTCACAGCCGTCCTTAATTTTTATATCTTTAGTTAAAGTGCAGCTAAGGGAAAGTGAGCCATCGCACAAACACATTGATCAAGGCTTGACAACAGTTAATAACTTTAACTCTATACTGGCCTATATATATCTACCTTCACAATATAGTGCAGTCGATATTCTAGATCTGATATTTTGGCTAGACAATATTACTTCACCTTGATATTATGGTATACAACACTTCCAACATGTGTACAGGACTGTAATACTGATGCTGTGCAAGAAAACAAAGACTCAGTAGAGCTTGAACAGGAGTGCAAGGATGGGTTTCCCCATTTTTGGATATTTTGATGGAGGAGTAGTTTGTCATGCCTGTTCTCTGTGGTCTGAGGACCTCGAGAACTAAGCAATTCTTGTGTCAACTACTATTTTCTGCTATTTCCGCTGAGAACACTGAATCCAGGTATTGATTCCGTTTCCCTGAATTGTCAACTTCCTTCCTTTTGTACTAATTTACAGAGAATAGGGAAGTCAAATAGTCAAGGCTTACTCATAAAACTTTGGTTGTGGGATAGAATGTAGATTTTAGCTTACAAATGTATCTCAACTCAATTCAATGTCCAGGCATGGTTAAAAAATAAATAGAGGTTTATTTCTTTTAAATGAAATTGTTTAGTAAATATGGGCACATCACTTATAGTACACAGAAGCTTTGGGCATGGGTCTGCAGATATTCTGCATAAACGTTCGAGGTATGTAAGGTCGCTTGAATCTCATGGGGTGTTCAGGTTTTGCAAAGGGAAAAATAGCCAATCACAGCGTCTTCAAATAGATACAAATGTTTGTGGTCTTTTACTGTGTCTTACCCTGTGCACACTTAGGGCCAGATTTATCATAGTGTTGTATTGCCTTGTGCTGTGCAAGCGGGCACAAGGGTGATGAAGCCCTAAAGTCAGATTTATCAAGCCACGCAAGGCCACCTTGCGTGGCCCTGCAAGGCTTTATAAATATGGAGTAACATAAGGAAGCGCAAATCACAGCCTTGCCCTACGCTTCCCCAAGGAGGAGTTCCATGGGTGGAGCATGGGTGTTTTCTAAGCGTCTGCCCACGGAATTTGGCACTTTAACGGATTTACCATTAGTGACAGACCTGGGAGTTGGGATGGTACTAGTCTCCAATCTTGGAAGCACTTTGTCAATAAAGTTTCCTCCCACCAGCACCAGGCAATATGGCAGAGGGCGGTTGCTCTACATGCCATGCAGTCTTCTGCCTTTCTGCTTTCACTGTGCACCAACGGCAATTCTTTTCCTTGCTTTTGGAGTATGTTACTTAGTCCTTCACAGAAGGCAGGCCAGTTATCCTACTTCTAGTTTCAACCTACCTCTGATGTGGCTTCACTAGCCGTCTTGCAGCTGGGAACACACCAACTGGCCACCTAGATCCAAAGCTATTCCCAAACTTTTGGAGCACAAAAAATCTCACAAAAGAGAATATTTTTGAAGGTGCTGTATAGTTACATAACAACCAGTAACCAAAGGGGTACTGCCACTCTGGTGTTCTTGCGGGCAGCAGTCTTCCGATAATGTTGACTTGGTTTTTAGAGTAAAGCCAGATGACATCCTGGTTCATGAGCACATGTTGCTGGTCTCTAAATTGTTCAACAGAAGAGGATAATGGGATGGTCCGTGAGCCCATCTTCTCTGGTTAATTTGAAAGTAGTTGTCACCCTCCTGGCTACCATTTCTTTGTTCAGGTTTCTGCAAGAAATGGTTTTGCCCAAGCAAGGTGAACACAAATAAGCCTTTTTGCCCCATTGGAAGATATATGGATTCAAATCACATATCCAGTTGCTTCAGGAGGGACAGTGGGGAAAGAATAGCATCAACAGGGATGATGCTTAGAGAGGGAGACAGCATCTCTGAGTATAACTAAATATTCTGGGACAACTCGCAGTGTTAAAGGATATACACACATACTTTTCCTTATCCCTCATGTAGTCAAACATTCTTTCAAAAAATACCTCTTATATGGAGGGGCAGTCTCAGGACCAAATCATACCATATTTACTCATGGAGAACCAGCTAGAAGTTTTACCACTGGGGTGCATGTGCAGAGGTCTGAATCCTACAATCAGTTTCCACCAAAGGTTAGTCAAGATATGTCTTGGTCATGGGGACAGTAGTCATTCATGATAAAAAAAAACAGTACCACTTTGAGTGCACCCCTATGAATGGTCTATGATTCAAATGAATCCTAACAGAAACTGATGGCAGAGTAATGGCTGATGCTTTTACTTACTGCATGATTGGTATCATTTGATCTTCATGTTTCCCAACATCTCAATGACTTATTCGACTGCCTGGTATACAGCCTTCAGAGAGTTCTCCACTAATGTGCCTCAATACATAATTTTAGACTTGCAAAAAATTATTTTGAAATGAAACAAGTTTCGGCTGACCGCTCAATATCTATGTCCCTCCATACTGCAATAAGGATTCCATATTCTCTACTCATTTTGTTTGACATAAAACTTTGAAATCCTAAGTCTTTTCTATTATGTTACTGGACTGAACAAATATGACTTCTATTGTATGCTTAATTATTTTTCCAAATAATTTTTATTGTTTTTTTTTTACTTTACAGTGCTGTATAATGCAGTAATACATTTTGACAAAACAGGCAGCATTCAATCATCAGGTCAGAGTTTAGACTAGGTCAGTACAGTACAATAGTGTTCTGCTACGTGACATTCCGCATGTAGTGAGAACTAATAGAGTAGGGTGGAGAGAATAATAAACACATTTTTACTCTGTCTTTGTTGTTTTTCTTTTGTCTCTATTGAAGAGAGAAAATCACTACTTTATGGCAATAAGCCATGATGATTGGTTGAGCCAGGTTTGCTCTACGTTGGCAGTCTTACTGCATTAACAATGTAATGTGATCTAAATACGATTAGATGTAGCAGGATGTGTGGGGCCTCCATCATGTAACAGGAGGAAGCTGGTGGGTATGGGAAACTCCAACATGGATGGAGGAATAAAGGGAAGAGCACGAGCGTGTATTGTGAATTGGCAGATAAGGGGGTTAGAGGACACATGAGCAGGGGGGCTGAGAGTAGTCAAAGGGATTCATGACATAAGGTCTAAAACCAGATGCTGCGGTGTGCCTCAGCTCCCTCCCTGGAGGGGGAGAGGGGCTATGAGGGTTTCTGGCTGAGACCCCTGCTCATGTGAGGGGGTCACCTATTGGCTGACCCATGACCCGGGAGAAGGCCCTTATGTTCCATCATTTTATCCAGGGGTCTGAGGGGAGCTTTGGGGATGTGTGGGGAAGGGAGGCTTTTGGTGGTGAGCTCTCTGAGTTGCGTTAAATGGTGTCCCAGGCTGCTGCTATGGGGCACTTCTAGATTCATCGGCTTCCTCCAGTGTTCTGCAGAGCTCTCCACGTCTCCTCAGCTGAGAAGTGCCCGGTGCCACTGGGAGGAGGTAGGGGGCTGCTGTGATTGCCAATGCATGGTGAGCATCCGCTTAGCCAATAGGAGGGCTAGATTAGCAAAACACGCCAGCATCTTGTGTTTTTTTTCTCCTGGGAAATACGACTAATGCCGTGGCCTTCCATGAATTGAGTGTTGTAAATTCCTGAACGGTGATTAGTAGAGTGTGTGTGGAGTGCCAGAAGCTGGCTATTTGGGGCGTGACCACAGTGTTGAAAGTCGGCTGACTGAGCTTGACATCTGGAGCAGGTAAGGTTGGCCATTAGGAGCATGCCATTTTAGACGGGAAGTTGTGAGGTAGGTCCCATGGAAAATCATATATGGGATGTTCCTAAATCATACGTTTACTGAGATGACATGGGCAGATTTAAGTGCCCTTGTCCATTCAATATCGTGTAAGGGTCACTCCAGATCCTCCTCCTACAACCGATGGAGATGCGTCAGCGAGGTCCCGGTGTGTTCCCTAATGGCTTTGTAAAACCAAGTGATTAGGTCTCACCCTCCTCCCATGGTAAGTAGCATGTGTATTACTGCATGGGTGGGTGGTTCTTTGTCAGTTACACCCCACAGTGACCTGAGGGCTCCCAATAACTGTCAGTGCAAAAGAAATTGATTCAGAGGAATGATATAATTCTGGCAGAGCTGATCAAATGGAAGGATCTGAGCATCCTGAAATAAACCTTCCATCATTTCAATGGAGTGTTCATGTCAGGTTGCTAGTTGTTTAGCAGTGAAATGACCCAAGGGTCCTAGGTGGCCCTGGAGTGGTGTGGCCAGGAAGTAAGGGAGGGTTCACTTTGTGAGTTGGGCAACTCTTGCTAGGCACTTCTGGGCATTCCACACTTGGAGGGGCCATGAGTGGTGTATTTTAAAGGTGGGGTGGAGGAGCTGTCATATGACATGTAAGGAGACAGGACCATCCCCTACACTGCTTTCATAAAGATTCACTCTTGATAGCCACATAGAAATCCACTTGAGCTGCGCTGCACTGAGAGGTAATAGTACTCAAAAGATGGTGCTCCCAGCCCCCCGCAGACTACTTGTAAAAGAAGCTTATTAAGGGCTACTCTTCTTCTCCCATTATCCCAAAGCAGATTTCCCAGTGCCCGATCCAGATCAAGGAAAAACTGTCAGTTGGGAAATACTAGGACATAAACTAAATAGTATAGTAGCTAAGGGAGGACGACCATCTTGGAGAGAAATGCAAGTTAACACAAGTGGTAACCACTGCCAGAACCACATTTGGGACTTAAGGGCTGTGAACACCTGCTGCCGATTACTGTCGGACTGCTGCTGTCGCCCAGGTCAATGGATCCCCACCCAGATGCATGATTTCCCACAGTTTATCTGGAGACCCGCCACCTGCTCAAAATCTCGAAAGGCCACTGACATGGTGGCTACATCAATGGACGTGTCCCAAAGGTATAGTAGCACATCATTCGCGTATAAGGACACTGCATGCATGAGCCATCTAATGGGATGCCCAGTGCCACCCCTCTCACCGGAGTTGCTGCACCAAGGGCTCAATGGCAAGGGCAAAAACAATAGGGTGGAGGGGGCACCCTTGTCACGTATGATAGCCTATAAAGAAGGAGGTCAAAATCAGGTCACGCGTGCTCTGGAATTTGGGTTTGTGTTTAGCAGTTTTATATAGGCTAAGATACGTCAGCCCAGTCCCATTGCCTTTAAGACGTCAAACAGGTAGTCCCAGGATAGAGAATTGAAGGCCTCTTCTAAGTCTAATATGAGGCATGCCCCTAGGGAGTATCACAATGAGGCCTCGTTCATGACTAGGAAAAATCGCCTGATATTATTAGACGTACTGTGGTCCATCACAAGCCCATTCTGGCATGTATGGACCAATGTAGACAGTATCTGCACATGTTGCTCCACTAGTACTTTCTGAGAATTTTATAGTCAGCACCTAATGTAGCTATGGGCCTATACAAGTAGAGCTGTGTAGGGTCTCTGTCAGGCTGTAGCAAAGAGACGAGGAGAGACTCTTGGAGTGAAGTTGGGAGCGAGCCAGTGGTAAGGGACTTGTTGTAAATTTCTACTAATTTGGGGGCAAAGGAGGAATGAGGAGCGGTTGTGATGTTCTAACATTAGGCCGACTAATCCAGGGGTCTTATTTCTGGCCAAATCATATATTACTCTCTTCAACTGGTCTAAGGTGATCAATTCATCAAGCTCTTCGTGCATGATGGTGGTAATGGAGGGCAATGACAGACGGTCCAAATTTGATGGATGGCCTCTGGGGGTGGCGCTGGGAGTGCCCACCAGAATGCAGTGTAGTATGAGCCAAAAGCTTGCAATTTGTCTACTTGCAGGGGGGACCCCGCGATCTCTGTGATTGGAATAGATTGCACCTCTTGGCGGGCAAGCCAAGTGAGTAGACACCTGGGTTTATCACCCGTGGCATGAATTTGAGTTGTATATTCAGCGAAATGGTAGCAGTGGAGGCATTCAATCAATGAAGCATGGCGTGCTTTAGCGTCAGTCAAGGTGCGGCATGCTGTCTCGTCTGGAGGATGCCAGTTGTCTAGCGTCTTCACCGCCTCATTGGCGGTCCTTAAGTCTCAGGCAGGTTCTCTGCAGACTCCTGCTATGTGTTGTATATGGAAGCTCTTGGTGACTGCCTTGAAAGAGTACCATTCTATAGCACAGGTATGCGGTGGCGTGGTTGTCTGCAAAGTGGCATGTGATGTGTGCAAGTTGGGCTTCACAGAAGGCTCTGTCAGCCAGTGTATCTTTGGAGAGCCTTCAGGTAGGGACCAGGGGATGTGGTGTACTCCATGCCATGTCTGCAACATGGATGGCGTGATCAGAGATCGCATACCCTAGTCAAAATATGCACGTTGTGGGATGAGGCCCGAGGAGCATAAAAAAAGGTCCAGTCCGGCATACAGGTCATATGGAGCAGAGAAGTGGGAGTACAGGAGTGAGTGTGGATTATGGGTTCAACAGGCATCAAGGAGGGGTCATAGTTGGGACCACTGAGAAAATTGTTGTGAGTGCTGGAGGGTTGGGGAGTGGAGGAGCAGTGGGTGGAAATGGTTGAGGGAAAGGTCACTTACAATATTATAGTCTCCTTCCGGTGTCCACTGGATACCTATCCACTGGGCAATTGCTCAGAACAGGATGGCCCAAAAAGTAATTTGCTCTGTTTGGGGCATATATGTATCCCAGGAGGACAGGGTTGCCATCTATTCGGCCTCCAGCAATGATGCATCTCCCCTCTTTGTCAATCACTGTTTGGAGGGTTTACAAAGTGGGCGGATCCATATTAAAGCACCCCATACATATAAGGAGTACGCTGTTCCATAAATCTACCCCTCCAGTGCATACTGCGCTGCTGAGGTGTGCTGCTGGTGAGGATGTGTCTCTTGTAGGAAGCTGATATGTGCCTGCTGCCATTTAATATATGGGTTTACTGAGTAACGGCTGCATTCTGTTTGCATCCCCGTATATTTAGGGTAAGAAATCTTGTGGCTCAATTGCAGTCCATGTAGTGATGTATAATGTTTGTAGGTGAGACAGCCTCCCTCCCCAGGCATCCCTGTGTGTTTGTTCTTGAGGGTGGTTGTACATCGCTCGTGCTATGAAGGGAATAACAGCGGGGTGTAACCAGTAATGCTCAAACATAAAGCAGAGCCTGCAGCCAGTAGCTGCACTCCCAAACTGTTACTCTAAAAGCCAATGCATGAAGTGATAGTACTGGCAATGTGCTGTGTCGTGACGGAAGGCGAGGGGAGTTGATGAGCTGCAGGTCTGTAATGTAGGTCGTGTTGATTGTGTGTGAGCAGCCAATCTGTTGCTTCTTTAACAGCAATGCCACAGTGGGAGCAGCCCCTGTCCGGTGCGTATATCTGAGGGCAGCATGTGGTTTCAGTGAGTACAGATGTGTTATGTTACCCAACAGGAAGCGTCAGGAAGGCTAGTTAGTGGTTCTTGGGTGTCTCTCATCTCTCAGTAGACTACTGTTTCTGAGGGACGATGGGAGCATTAAAGCAGATCTTCTGCTAATTGCAGTGTAACAAGTGGTCCAGTTAGGAGCCCCCACGCACTCAGCATGTTGAGGTGATGTCATCAACATTTGTTTGCTGAGCTTGAGTTTGTATGATGTGAGGGCGAGGGTTTATGTACGGCATAGGCAGCATCTATGGCAGATTGTTGACTTTGTCTGAGTTCATGTGGGGAAGTTGCTCTGGTGGCCCCTCTGGGCCTGCTCTGCCTTCTGCCCCGTTGGACACCATGCTGCTCGGGTCATAGTGCTTGGTTATTATTCACTGAGGCATGGCAACTTCCCTCAAAGTGGGTTTCAAACCAGTTCCAGGCCGATTCCGGGTCCATGAATAAGTGAATATATTGGTCAGGCACAATTCTTAGTTTTGCCGGAAACATCAGAGAATATTGGACATTGAGGTCTTGATGGCGACGCTTAACTGTGAGGAAAGAGGAGCTCTGACATTGGGTCAGTAGAGTACAGTCAAGGAAGACGGAGACTCAGCAGTTTTCATGGTTGAGGGGGGCTGCATGCCTGGCAGCTTGTAGATTTGCATCCCTGCCTTTGTATGGAAGCAGTTTTGTGACTATTGGAAGGGGAGGTGCCCCAGGGCTGGGGCCGGTGGTGCATCCTCTCTATGGAGAAGTGGGGGAGAGAGACTGCGCTGGTGTAAAGGACCTCACCCATTCTTCCAGGAAATCGAACATGGGCCGAGATCCCTCTGAACCCTCTGGCAATTCCACCACCTGAATGTTATTTCTGCATCCTCTGCCCAATATTTCAATTCTTGCACTCTGTCAAGAAGGTCCTGTGTGATCTTTACGTGATCTGCCAATTGTGGCGTTATTTCGTACCTATTTCATTCAGTTTCTGTTACTCTGGCAGCTAATTTCCGTTGGTCTTCCCGGAGGAGGCCGAAGTCCACCCAGATCCCCTTTATCTGAAACTATACCAAGATGCACAAATTCTCTATGGCTTGCAGTGTAGTGTCCAACTTGGTGGTGGAGTCTTGTGGTGGCTGGGATGGTGAGAGCCCCTGGTCTTGAAGGTCTAGTGAGCGTGATGTCAGGAAGGGTGGGTGGGATTGGCTCCTATTTGTCTTGAGACTGCCTATGGTTGTCAGGTACCGTTAGTGTTTAATCACTGGCCGGATAAAGACTACATCAGGATCACTAAACCCTGCTTTGATGAACATCGTGAGGGATCAATGTTACTGGACTTTGATGTCTGGAGGTGTCTCTCTTGATTCCAGAGGTTCGGGGACGCCAGGTGATGGAGGCTCCTTGCTCCCGTGGGTGGTCTTCGCTGGTGGTGATTTGTGGAGTCTCAGCGCAGATCCAGTCACTCTCCCATCAAGGTGAGGCCTCTGTGCACTGCGAGGCCGCTGCAGGCATGAAATCCCTCTCAGAACCCCCACCAGCAGGCAGTCTCAGGGCTCTGATCAAAGTTCAGTATGTTGAGCTATGTTTGTGGAGGGATTAGAAGTGATCCAGGGGACACCGGGAGACAACAATCAAGCATCTCAATGGTAGGGCTCCCCCACTTATAGTGCACAGCTGGTGAAGGAATTTATGATAATGTCTCTTTTCTTATTCCTCCATGGTGTGTTTAAAAGCATCCAGCTAGTGCAGCCCCACCAGCAAAGAGGTCCCGGATATGGCACTAGCTGTCTGGCTCTGTGTAGCAGGGAGCAGGATTCCGTTTGGGGTGCACCTAGAGCGTAGTCAGATGTGGCCTCTACAGTCAGCAAATGGGTAGACTGCCGCAGGCAATGGAGTTAATGGATGAGCCCTATGGTGCACTTGGTGACTGCACGTCGAGGTTGGGGCCCCCATAGCTGGGGCAACCAGATTTCTGCTTCCCCCCAGGAAACACTGATCTGGCACCCAGTAGGAGCCTTGACATGTCTGTGCTGCTGGGATCTCCAAGCCCTAATCACAGAATCATCTCTCCCCCACTGGGACAGGGAGTCTCTACTCATTCGGGTGGGGTCGGGTGATGCTGCAGGCTACAAAAAAGCGGGACCATGTGGGGGCTCCCCTAATATAGGTCCTGGGGGCCTCCCCTTGGTGCTTTGTCCCCACTATGTCCCGGTGTGTGGGGAATGGCCTTCCGTCTTCCGTAGACCCACTCCCAGAAGAAGGCTGCAGGAAACTGGAGCTGTGCTTTTAGGCCTAGCGCTTGCCAGGGCAGTGGTTCTCCTCCCAGTGAGCAGATCGGGTGATGCAGTTAAAGGCCATGTCAGCGGGCCCTCCCAGCAGCTTAGGGATGCTGACGGGAGTCTCTGGTGAGCCTCGTATTTCATTCTCATCTCGTAAGGGGCCTAGGGGTAGTCGGTCAGTTCAGTCCACCCCACAGAGGACCCACGAGACAAGGCAGGTACAGCCTGAAGGCCCTGTGGTGTTGGTACGTGGTCACCAAAGTGCTGCTCTTGGAGTGAAGGTGGAATGCGGCCTGCACTGGCGCTGGAGGGACAAGCCGCTGCAGTGAATGATTCTGATGCAGGGCCTTTCGTGACTTGCCTGTCAACTTCGCATGTTGACCGGGTTGCAGTTGGGGTGGTCAGGCTGCCAGTTTCTCTCAGGTAAAGCATGTCCGGGGCTGAAAGGGATCTGCAGGTGATGTTATTTTTGGAAGGCATTAGGGCCCTAGTTGCACCTTCAGACTGTTCTGTGGCGGCAGGCAGCCATGGTTAGAGGCTGGGATCACAATTATGGTCCCCTATGCTGGGGTTAGTTCCTCCCCCTGGGCGCTGGCAGTCTGTGGGTGGACACCATTCAGCAAGTGCAAAGACCCCATGACGGAGCAGCCTGTCCCCAGGGGGCAGAACGCAGCGGCTCCTGTCGGGACCTCCCAAGTGGCCTCCTATAGTTATTTCACTGGCCGCCACCAAGGAAGGGTTTTCTGATTGCCTGCTGTTGAAGGATGCCACTCATGATTAATGCAGATTTACGGTGCCTGCTGGCCAAAGGTGTTCTAACTTGCTACCGCCATCTTCGGCGGCTAAGCCACACCCTTCTGTTGTATACTTTATTACCCACAACGCTTTAGGCCTGATTACAACCTTGGCGGATGGGATACTCTGTCATAAAAGTGACGAATATCCCATCAGCTGTATTACAAGTTCCATTATATCCTATGGGACTTGTAAAACAGCGGGCGGGATATCTGTCGCTTTTGTGACAGAGTAGCCATCTGTCAAGTTCATATTCAGGCCCTTTGATTTTACTACCTGATTTTCCACTATCTACTAGAAGTAACTGCATTTTTTGTAATGATTAAAAACTTTTATGCTTATCTCACTCTATCACTGTAAATCGTGTGCATAACAATATTGGACTTACTGCATTTCTAAACTAAGGTGTGTGCTACTTTGTCAGTGTGAGTATTTAATTCCAGTAGGTGTACTGCTGACACATTACTTTGCCACGTGCGTCACCTTTGGAAAGGTCCCTTTTTCAGTGCCAGGGATTTTCTTAATGTTCAGCACTCCATCTGCAATTTGATTGTTTTTTATGTCCATTGCTAACTGTAGTAAATGGAACTATGATTATCAGTGCATGCGACCTAACACGCCACTGTTGCTGTTAAACCATATTATTGTTGGTTTAGCACAATATACTCTGCCAATCAAAGTGATGCAACGAGTAGCAGAATGGCAGATGCCTACCGTGCCCATGACTTTCGAATCTACACAGTTTATATTGTTAAGCCTGTCCCTTACTCCACATAATGACATTACTGAAAGATTATGGAAGCACTCGGAATGCACACGTGAGTTATAAACACGATGCTCTTAGTGGTGTGAGTACATCATCCAGTCTGTGGCTAGCCTTCTGCCTCTAGACACACTCAGCATATGCCTAGCCTGCCCCATCTTGTGCAGATTTGGGCTTCAACGAAGCCCACTTGTAGTTTCTCCGTGTGGTAGGCCATCTTCCACTGACTCCCACGGATTCTTTTTGGGTGACAGTGGGCACACATGATTGTCTCAAGAATTGGCCATTTTTGCAACTTCTTCGCACACGGTTCTAATGTTTTTATTAACTTTAAACGTCAGCTTTTTCTGGCTTTTTGGCCACCTATTTCCAATTGCCCACCAGTACCATACAGTGTAATACCTCTTATAGGCCCATATTTATACTTTTTTAGCGCCGCATTTGCATCATGTTTTGACGCAAAAGCGGCGCAAACTTACAAAATACAATTATGGCCCATATTTATACTTTTTTTGCGAAGCTTTTGCGTAAAAGAAATGATGCAAATGTGGCGCTAAAAAACTATAAATATGGGCCATAGTATCTTTTAAAAAAATTAACGTGTCTCCTTTCAGCCACCTCTCTCATGTTGCAATATTGCCCCTTAACACTAAGCATGACCCTGGTCTGTATGCAGTGTACTGTTGACTTTGGGCTTTAATTTGACATTCTAATAAGAACCCTCGTAAAGTTCTTTCACGATTTCTCCAATTCTTCGTCTTAATTCATCTGTCACCTTCAGTGTTGACCAGAGCTTCTTTGGTGCTTGGCAAGATACAGAAACCAATACTTTCATACATTCAACTACCTGAACTAGATTGTTTGTTTCTAAACAAGTGAGGCTTTGGATCCAGTGCATTTTGGGGCATATTTATACTCCGTTTGCGCCGAAATTGCGTCGTTTTTTTTTACGCAATTTCGACGCAAAACTAACTCCATATTTATACTTTGGCGTTAGACGCGTCTAGCGCCAAAGTCCATGGAGTTAGCGTCATTTTTTTGCGTGGACACCTACTTTGCGTTAATTATATGCAAGGTAGGCGTTCCCGTCTAAAAAATCGACTCCGAGGCATGTGCGTGGGATTTATACTCCCGGGCAAAAATCACGCCCGGGAGTGGGCGGGTCAAAAAAAATGACGTACGGCCGCTTTTGCGCCGTTTTTTTGCGCTTGCAAAAGGCAGGCGTTAAGGGACCTGTGGGCACTGAAGGAGCCCAGAGGTGCCCCTCCATGCCCCCAGGGACACCCCCTGTCACCCATGCACACCCCAGGAGGACACCCAAGGCTGGAGGGACCCATCCCAGGGGCATTAAGGTAAGTTCAGGTAAGTGTTTTTTTAAAAAAAAAATTGTGGCATAGGGGGGCCTGATTTGTGCCCCCCTACATGCCACTATGCCCAATGACCATGCCCAGGGGACAGAAGTCCCCTGGGCATGGCCATTGGGCAAGGGGGCATGACTCCTGTCTTTGGTAAGACAGGAGTCATTTCTATGGGGGTTGGGAGTGAAAAAAAATGGCGCAAATCGGGTTGAGGCGAAAAAATTGCCTCAACCTGACTTGCCCCATTTCTTGACGCCCAAGCCCCATATCCCCCTACGCCGGCGCTGCCTGGTGTACGTCGTTTTTTTTAACGCACACCAGACGGCGCCGGCGGCTAACGCCGGCTAACGTCATTCAATAAATACGGCGCCCGCATGGCGCTTCAGAATGGCGCTAGCCGGCGCTAAATTTTTTGACGCAAAACTGCGTTGGCGCAAAAAGTATAAATATGGGCCTTTGTGTCTGAGAATGACAATGTACTTGACTGCTCTGCTTTACAAGGTTTACCAGTCTTGAAGGATCTTTTGTGTTAACCAAAGTAACTTTTTCAGTGTTGCCTCAAAGTAAAAATGCCCCCTTGGCGAATTTGCCTACAATCCACCATCCTCACACAGCTCACATTTCACTTATTAAACACATTTATCTACACACACACTCAGACATCTCCCTCCAATCTCAATCTCAATCCCTCCCACTTTTCCTTCCCCTATTATGAGCATACCATTTCAAACCTTATTTACTTCAGATGAGCTTTGCTTACACATTAGCTAGCGCTTGTGCAGCTGTCTTTGCCACTGAGCGTAAGTAGTAGACCACAGTTTGTTCACAGTTCGGTGGCTGCTGAGATCATCTGTATACTGCCCTTGTGTAGGTCTTCCTTTACTCACTGTATGCCACAGGACACCCTAATGCTTTATTGTCACAACACAATGGACATCATTAGTATGTTGCCTAGTATGTAATAAATTAATCACACTAACCCTTACCACATAATTGGTATTTGCAGTGTGCCACAGATGATACACAGCTGGGTATCAGTGGAGGCAACCCTGTATATTACCTATGGTCACATCAAATCACATTTTATTTGTCAATTTAGATACATGTGCCCATATTGAAAATTAAATACATAAAAATAATTGTTTGAAAACGTAATTAAAATACATTTCATTGAAAGAACCTCCCCGTAAGTTAATGACGAATATCCTTTTTTGAATAAAGAATTTCAAAATAATGCAACTCCCCTTCCACCTTGCCCAGTTACAAAGTGTTTGACCTGACAGCCTTAGGGTGGTCTTCCCCCAACGTTTTGCCTGCCTCCATCCATTCTTCTGATCTAATTTTTGCTGGATTACGATTCTGCACACTTTATTCCTACTGACCAGTGCTAAAGTGCTTGTGCTCTTTCCCCTAAACATGGCAACATTGTCTCATACCCCATTGGCATATTTAATTTACCTGTAAGTCTCTAGCAAAGTGTACTAGATGTATCCAGGGCCTGTAAATTAAATGCTATTAGTGGGCCTGCAGCACAGATTGCACCACCTACATAAGAAGCCCCTTAACCATGTCTCAGGTCTGCCATTTCAGGCCTGTGTGTGCAGTTTCACTGCCACTTTGACTTGCCATTTAAACCTACTTCCCAAGCCTTAAGTTCCCCTTATATTACATAGTCACCCCTAAGGTAGGCCCTAGGTAATACATAGGGCAAGGTGCTATGTAAGTGAAAGGCAGGACATGTACTTATGTGTTTTACATGTCCTGGTAGTGAAAAACTCACAAAGTCGTTTCTCACTACTGTAAGGCCTGCTCTTCTCACAGGCCAGCATTAGAACCACTCCTATATACTTTTAAGTGGTAGATTCTGATCTGAAAGGAATAGCCCTGTCATGTTTAATATGGCCATAATGGTAATAGAAAAGCCTGCTTACTTTTGAAGTTGGATTCTACATTACTATTTTAGAAATGCCCCTTTTAGAAAGTAGGCATTTCTCTGCACCTACTGCCGTCTGTACCCTACAGGCTGTCTCCAATCCACGTCTGGTCTGTGCTGGTTGACAGCTCCCATTGTGCATTCCACCCAGACAGCCATAAACACAGGACACTCAGCTGCATCTGCATTCATCTGCATACAGATGAGTTTACCTGGGCAGGAAGGGTGGAGGGGCTGTCTCTTACACTTCAAAGGCCAGTGACCTGCCCTCACACAAAAGACTGATAACCCACAACAGGACTTCTGGCAGACAGGGCCGGGTTGAAAGGGGAACTTGTGCACTTCAAAACCACTCTTTGAAGTTTCTTCCACTTCAAGGGCACGTTTGGGTATATATACCGGGCCTGTAATCCCACCAAATCAGACACTTCTGAACCTACATCTGGACTCTGTCAGATGAACTGCCTAGCTGCCCAAAGGACTCATGTGGACCGATTTGCTGGAAGGACTGCGGGCCTGCTTGTTGCCCTGCTGCTTACTGACACCAGACTCTGCTGGAAGGACTCTGTATTCCTCCTCAAGCGCTGTCCAAGGGCTTGGATTGAGCTTGCCTCCTGCTCTGAGGTCTTAGGGCTATCAAAGACTTCACCAAAGAGAAGAAAATCCAGCGTATCGGAAAATTGATGCAACACCTGCAAAATTCGACGCAATGCCTGCCGGATTGACGCAGCACTTGCCTCGGGCTGAAAAACGACTGCATCGCCTACCAGATCGACTCAGCGCCTGTTGCCTCTGCTCAACCCATTCTGGGTTTTCCACAAATCCTCCCTGGGCATCATAATATCCCTGCATCGCAGTGAGGAACCAAGGCTGCGTTCCTGGAAACCGATGCATCGCCTTGCAGCGTGGAAAGAAATGACGCATTGCCTTTGCCACGCTGGAAAAATCTACGCATTGCTTTACTTTTCAATGTATCTTATGCGTTTTGTATTTTTGTTGTTTTAGTCTTATTTTATTCAGATAAATATCATATAATTTTCTAAACTGGTGTGGTGATTTCGCTGTGTTACTGTGAGTTATTGCACAAATACTTTACACATTGTCTTCCAAGTTATGCCTTCCTGCTCTGTGCCAAACTACCGAAGGGTGAGTACTGGATAATTTAGGTTGTGTTGTTACTTACCTTGACTAGGATTGTGGCCCCTATTTGGAAAGGGTGCATACCTCTGCCAACTAGAGACCCAATTTCTAACACAAAGCAAATGAATGCCTGCAAGACAGTTATAATGCTAGTATGAACTAACAAAGGAATGTTCTTCAGGAATGTTCTTCTGGTGACCAGAATAGCAGAACATAATATTAAAATATGAGTCATCACAAGTTTTTCTGATGTTAAGTGCATTGACAGAGTCGGACAACTTCCACCATTTTAATAACAGTTCATTTTGAAATAATATGATTAAGCTAAACAGTCAATTGCTTTCATTTCAAGAATGGCCCAAGCTCTGCATAGGATCAGGGATAGTGCTTCGATAAGTAAAATAAGCCAGCAACTTTAAAGCACCACCTGTTGGTGGCAACGTATTATAGTATAAATCCGGAAAAAAATGGTTTTTAACTGTACAGGTCAGTTTCAGTGAGAAAACAATATATAGCCTGAAAAACATACAACTTAGCTGTAAGAGGAAATGGGGAGGGTTTCATTGAGCCTGCCAGTCCTACAATACATCAGGAAGAAAGCCATTTGAAATGTTGAAGAGAAGGTTTCTTGTTATGCTCAGCATAAATGAAATAGCGCAACAGTAAAGCATGAGGAGTGGAATGTAGATACACTGGTCACCAACATATAAAGTGAACCATTATTTTTCAAAACAAATTACTCGTTTGCAGGACATTAAGCATGAGACGCAGTTAAAGGGAGAAGACCAGATTGTAGAAGAAAGCCCACTTTGGACTGCACAAGACAAACTAGTGTTGTAGCCTTTCAAGATAAAGTGTTATGGAGGAGTATACAAAACTGGGCTCACTGTGCAGGCAGTGTGATTTGTAAATAATGTTATGGGGACAACGTGGTGGGTTCTACAATGCAGTGGTGATATACATAGCTCTATTCCAACAAATGAAAGGTTAGATATTGTGTTTTAATTGAGGAGGACATCGAAGCGAGTATGTAGGGAAGATCTCGAAGAAGAAATTGTGGTTAAAGAGTACTTAAAAACTACAAATCTGAACACATCCTGCATTTAGGTTCGCAGCCCCTCACTTTTCACAATTCACAAATCATTTTCAATTGGTCCAATTAAGCTGAAGAACAGTGCAGACTTCCGCTAGGTCCAACCGCAGTCCAGTGGCGTAGGGTCCATCTACTCCTGTACAATAGGGGAAAAGGGCACATACCATTGCCACGACAAACGTAATTTCTTTGATTGAGGATGTTTTTCTTTCATTGCATCAAACATGTTACGATCGTCTTCATCAAGCAGCCAGCCCAGCATGTTGATATACGCCATCGAAGGGAGCCGGGCGACACACTGGACAAACAACTTCACTGTTGTCGCGTGACACCTGAATTGATGGGCATAAACCCTGGAGATGCCCAATTCAATTAAATCCGGCATGTTGTCCAGTGTTTCAAAAAAAGATCTCCATCCTGCTTCTGTTATGTCGTGAATGGCTATCAGCTCCAAAAATTTTGTTTTTTGTAAGAATCCATTTTTTGCTGCCATTGCTAAAATAAAATAGGGGCCATTAGTCTTTCTCTCTCTCTCGCTATATATATATATACACACAAATACACACACACCCACACACACACACTTTGAATTATAAAATAACTACATATACAAGATTGCCAATAGTACAATTAAGTACAGTCTTATGTAAGTCATTCATCAAACTACAGTGTGTCAAACATCTTTGTCAGATATTTGATAACCCAAATCGCCCTTTACATGGGCCCTCTGGTATAAAAACAACCAATTCTCTTAATCCAGTCAATGTCTCTTTTAGCAATTCCCACTAAAGTGAGCTCACTTCGAGACCCCCAAATCCTCAAAGATACCTAGGAAGACAATTCAGTGAGAGTAATCCACTGGCCTGCATATTTGGTAGAGGGTGGTTAGCAGCCTGGTCCCCAAAATGTTGTTATAATGGGGCAGCTTCAGACCACATGGAATAATTCACTATTGTAAGTGCCACGCTGGTAGCAGGAGGATGAAAGAAGCCTAACTGCATTCCATAACCTCCCGCGAGGGAGATTAAATTTGTAATGTGTAGATAGTTGAGCCATATGTGGCGCAGTCAGGAGGAATTTGCCAGTTACCCTGTGGCATGCATCCCTCCATTCACATTCCTCTATGGGACTTAACCATTTCTCCCAACTGCTCCCAAAGGGCTGTGCAACAGTCAAGGGGCATTGATAATGAGCGGTCTGTATAGTTGTAAAACCCTTTCTCCTCACTGGGTCAGAGGCCAGGTTTGCTTCTGACAGGTTAAATTATGGCAGGTTAGACAAGGAGGCCTGATGAAAGGGTAGTGTATGTTGGAGCTGTAAATATTTGTAAATTTAGGGCCTCATTTACAAGCCCTTTGGGCTACCGCTGCACCATTTCTTTTTTATGCAGAGGTGGCGCTAGCAGTGCACTACACTGCCTCATATGTACAAACTGACACATTGGGCCCAATGTGTCAATTTGTAAAGCCCGCGTCACATTGGACCTGCACCAGGTATAATGTATGCAGGGAAGGCATGCCCTCGGAAAACGCCACGTAGAACTGACTCAGTGAAATTGACAACTTCACCGTGCCCTTCTACGACTTCACTGAGTCAAACTTTTACAGCCTGCTAAGAGCCGGGGCAAAATTGACACAGTGCTTTTTCCTATGGGACTCTCCTCGCATTGCTGGAGTTGCATAAGTTTAATGACGCAACTCCAGCAATGCGTCAGTTTAGTGCCAGCAGATGCATCAGATATCCTGATGCATCTGTGAAAACGTGTGCCATAGAGCTCTGGATTGTAAATACAGGGCATCCATGGCTTTGTTAGGGGATGTGCGACAGATTCTTGTAAATGAGGCACTCAGTTATGTGCAATTCATATTCCTCTTGAAGGTTCTGAAAAGACTTTAAGTGTGAACCCTGTCAGACATCTCGTAATTTAGCTATCCCATTCAGGTCCCATTTCTCAAAGTGTGACAGACGGACGCTGTGCCAGGCCACAGGGGATCTCAAGCATGGGTCTCTTATCCCATTGGGTGCAGTGCAGAGCTGTTCGCCAACAAAGGACGGTTTCTTTATGATCTCTGGGAGATAGCCAGGGATCTGCATGTCATACAACATCTCAATAATATTGGTATGTCCAATGAGGTATTTTTGAGATCAGAATATAGGGAGTCATCAAGCCCTTCATAAAGCCAGTTATTTAAGACCAGTATTTCTGAGGCCCAACAATAAAGCTGTAGTTTTGCTGTACCCAGCCCCCCAACTTAAGTTATTTGTATAAATTTTCCATAGGCAATCTATGAGGCTGGAACCTCCCACTACAAGGCTTGTATTCTGGCATGTGAGGCAACGAACCAAGCCTTATGGATTAAAAACATAGGAATCTTCAGGGAACCACCATGTTAAAGATGGTCATTATCCCAGAATGTTCAGTAAGACTTTCGAGATCCTTCTGAGTCCTAACCACCAGTGGGGACAAATTAAAGCTCCAGGTGAGGTCAGGGAGCAGCGCTATGTACTTACCAAGGTATTTAAAACTAAGTTTATGAACAAAGAAGCAGGACTGTGAGTTGGTCACCTCAGCGTCCCCTGAAGTCAGGACAATGATTTACTTAGTCCAACTGACTTGCAGGCCAGAGGCCTCACCAAATAGATCGAAGGTAGCGACCAGTCTGGGGTCTGAGGTCAGCCAACAAGCAAAAGTATGCCATCAGCGTATGGTGTCTGGATACCCTCACGGGTGACAGGAAGTGGTCTACGAATCTACTCACTGATTGATTGAGTGCAATACAACACTCCGTGTTCCCCCAGACAGAAGTCACATACCTGGGCATCCCTCTGACCCTAGTTGCCAAAGGCTCCATTACCAAGGCAAAGTAAAGTGGGGGCAGCCCTGCCTAGTCCTTCTTCAAATTGGAATTGGAGGCAATAGAACGCTGTAGATGTTCACTTGCCTGGGGCTGGGCACACAGTACCCTCACATAGGATATAATCAGCAGTCCAAACTCCATTTGCAACGGCACCCCAAAAAGAAGTGACCAATCAATTATATCAACCATTTTTTCAAAATCTATGAGCATAAGGGCACAAGGCTCCTTGGAGCTATGGGCCTGCGCAAGAGTAACATGTATTCTGCAGATACAATGCCGGATGCTACACTTGGAAGTCACACCACATTGATCCTGGTGGATTATGGATATAATAATCCGCACCAGTTTCCTATTTAACAATTTTGCGAAAATCTTAGTTTCAGTATTTCTGAAACTCAACTCAACTAATCTTCCTCAAGTGTAAGAGCTCTCTGTTGCTGCATACGGATGCTTTACACTAGTCAAAAGCTTCTGTCTTGGTGTACTGCAGCTCATCATTTTTAGTTTAACAATCATTCTTGTTCTAGAAAACCATTGCCTAACCCAGTGACTCCCCACCAACATGAACCCCAATTCTGCCACGTGTTGTGACACCGCTTAATCATTGTTTTTAGAAGTAATTAAGTCATATATGCATGCAGGATCGTAGTGAGTGTGTTTCACACAGACACAAAGCTATATAAACGCACATGAATCAAGTCGAACTCTTCCATAGCATTAAGGCATATTTTTCAAATAAATCCGATTTCAAAATGAGTAGCCCTTATTTGATACTCACCTAATTCCAGTAATGCGCTGTCATGTAAAGACGTATTGACGAATGTAATTTTTTTTAGGTTCTTGAGATGTTGGAATTGTTGTACAATGGTTGTTGCTGACTCAGCTATTCCCACACCCTCCGGGAACAGCACCTCTTCCAGCTCAGAGAGGGAAGCCAAGGACAGGGCTGTTAATAGAGGACAGTTACATGGATGGTTAGAAAGAACTCACCACACAACAAAGGATTTATTGACCTGTAACACAACCATCATCGGCTACAGTTAGCCACTTTCAAGCTTCTTGAAATTACAGAAACTAAATACCTAGATTAGAAATGTCTGGCTGTGGGCCCGGGCACCAAAAGAAAAAGGGCCCCCATTAGTAAATTAGAAAGCTAAGAAAGCGGTTCATGATTGCAAACTGGGCACTTCGGAACTTGTAAAGAAACGCTGTCTACGTGTTTTGCAAGGTATGGAAGGCTGCATGGATGTGAGCTTGCTGCAGGCAACGTTTGTTTTATGGTAATAGTATTTATATAGTGCGTACTACCCCTAACGAGGCGTCAAAGTGCTTTTCTGTGAGTAGCACGCTACTCCGCAACCCAAAAGGCATTAGTGGTGGATTGGTATAGGGAAATATCAGGGGAATCAATAATAAATATTGGCCCAGCAGCCCGTAAACAGACCCACAAACAGCCAAAATACGGCTTACACACTGACCAGTCAGACCAGCCCATCAGGCACACGTGATTGTCCTATAGGCCAGCCAGCACTGGTTGGCGGGTGTGGTCCAAGATAGCTGCCTAACCTCACAGCATTGCACCGCTCATTACATTAATGGCAAGTGATTTTGCCAAAATGTATACTGTTGGAATATTGGGAATAGTCCATTATGCAACAATTTAATTGATTTATCCATGTGCCATTGTTACCGTAGGACAAACAGGTTATGATTACTTGCAGTCAAAATTCTTTATGGTTAGGCAGTTAATATGATATATGTTTCCCACCTAATTAAATAACAGGATAAAATATAAAATAACCATATCAAAACGGCTTTCATTATAGAAGTTTGTCAGAGCAGATTAAAGGAGAGTGGAGGGCAAAAGTGGTGATGCTAGAGTTCTTGGAGTATTTCAATGTCTGTTATTTTTTCTCATCACTGTTGACACTCCTCTCCCTCTAGAAACTGTCTTTCTAGAAATTGCCTTGTAGAAGTCAGAATAAATGTTGACATTCGGTGAGTTTTATAAGACTGGGTTTACACAGACACTTGACAAAAATGTCCAGCGGGATGTATAAACTCAGGCGATTTTTTATAAACGGAATTAGGGTGATGGTCTCTAGGCGTTTTTTTGTGAATTGACTAGTTTTTCACAGTGCAGTGTTTTCTCTGCCTTCCCTTTATCTCTACCTATTTTTCTATCATCTCTAAGGCTCCCTGATGTTGCTGCTGAGTTGCTTTACCTCGACTTGGTGCTGTTCTGCTCAGCCTTCGTATCTTTTCTCTGGAGAACCACACAACAAGCTGCTTATCCTTGGTATGATCTATGTAAATGCTTAAAAGCCTTCAGGGCAGTGGCGTGACAAAACTCGAGGAGAGGCCCATACCAGGTCCATGGAGGTCCCCACCCCCTGGACTCAGTCAGGAGCTCTGAGGCTAAGGTACAGTGCTGAGGGGGCCCCCTGCAGTTACGCCTCCCCCCGCACCATGAGGGCTGCAGGGGTTAATGTTATGCCACTGCTTTAGGGGTTTAACCGATAGAGCATCTCCTCCTCTTTTAATGGGTAAGGGGAATAAAGAACACTGGTAGAGAGATGGATTGATAAATAAGGAATGAAGTCACATATTTTAATAAGAAAACCTCCTCAGTCCTCAGCATCATTTTGTCCAGGAAAAATGTGGTATATGGGAATTGTACTGACGGTACCTGCAGTTTAGTCATGAGACGAGCTCATGTATTTGCAATGAGGAAAACAGTCTCAAGGTGAGGAGACGCAGGCCCTCATTCTGACCCTGGCGGTCGGTGATAAAGCGGCGGCCAAGCCGCCAACAGGCCGGCGGTCTAAAATATGCAATTCTGACCCTGGCGGGAACCGCCAACACAGCCCGCCAACTTAACACTCCGACCGCCACAGCGGTACAAACAAACAGCGCGGTGGTTCCCGCCAACAGTCCGGCGGCAGACAAAGTACCGCCCACCCTATTACGACCCACCAATCTGCCACCTTTTCCGGGGCGGGAGCACCGCCGATAAGAACACGGCGGAAACAGACTACGAACGGGAAAACGCTCACCTCTACGCACTCCACGCGAGATTCCGGCAGTATGGAGCCAGAGTTGCAGGTCTTCCCCGCACTCCTATTCCTGCTCATATACCAGGAGCACGCCCGGCGGCGCGGAAGACATCGGTGAGTACTGCACCTACGACACAGGGGAGGGAAAAGATTACCGGCACACACCCACCCACCCACACCCACTACAACACACACATCAATGCATTCCCACAGATCACTGTCACAACCCACAAACCACCCCCCTCCGAAATAATGCAAAGACCAAAAGAAGAGATCATAAACGGGCAGATATATTGAAATATGTACACCAGTAATCCCAATAAATAAATAAACTATGTACAAAATATATACAGCTACTAAATGTAGTCCAACCACTGTCCGTGGATCACAGGGGTCCTGTGCAAAGGGGCAAGGCCCAGTCCCACGACAAGAACTCCACGGAGAGAACACTGCAGGGGCATCAGAAAGAAAATAGGACAGGCACCTCAGGGGGAAGGGAAGGGGGGGCACCTCAGCCACTTGAGTACACGACGCCAGATCCATGAGGGGACTCCATGACCACTGGCCCATCCTGGGGAGTGCAAAGCCACAGTCCATACAGTCCATACAGTGGGTGGCCTGCCCACTGGGCCATCCTGGGGAGAGCAAAGCCACAGTCCATACAGTCCATACAGTGGGTGGCCTGCCCACTGGGCCATCCTGGGGAGAGCAAAGCCACAGTCCATACAGTCCATACAGTGGGTGGCCTGCCCACTGGGCCATCCTGGGGAGAGCAAAGCCACAGTCCAAACAGTCCATACAGTGGGTGGCCTGCCCACTGGGCCATCCTGGGGAGAGCAAAGCCACAGTCCATACAGTCCATACAGTGGGTGGCCTGCCCACTGGGCCATCCTGGGGAGAGCAAAGCCACAGTCCATACAGTGGGTGGCCTGCCCACTGGGCCATCCTGGGGAGAGCAAAGCCACAGTCCATACAGTCCATACAGTGGGTGGCCTGCCCACTGGGCCATCCTGGGGAGAGCAAAGCCACAGTCCATACAGTCCATAACAGACCCCACTGCCACTGGAGGAGGCAAGTTGGCCAGAGGACATCCTGCAGCCCTGCCCGAGATAGATCCTGCCCTGCCACGTCTGCCAAAGGGCCAGCGGTTCTTGCCCTGAAGGGCCCAGTTCTGTGGTTCTTGCCCTGAAGGGCCCAGTTCAGCGGTTCTTGAGACGGCGGGGCCCAGCGGAGCGGTTCTTGCCCTGAAGGGCCCAGTTCAGCGGTTCTTGAGATGGCGGGGCCCAGTTCAGCGCTCCTTGCCTTGAAGGGCCCAGTTCAGCGGTTCTTGAGACGGCGGGGCCCAGTTCAGCGGTTCTTGAGACGGCGGGGCCCAGTTCAGCGGTTCTTGAGACGGCAGGGCCCAGCGGAGCGGTTCTTGCCCTGAAGGGCCCAGTTCAGCGGTTCTTGAGACGGCGGGGCCCAGTTCAGCGGTTCTTGAGACGGCGGGGCCCAGTTCAGCGGTTCTTGAGACGGCGGGGCCCAGTTCAGCGCTCCTTGCCTTGAAGGGCCCAGTTCAGCGGTTCTTGAGACGGCGGGGCCCAGTTTCAGCGGTTCTTGAGACGGCGGGGCCCAGTTCAGCGGTTCTTGAGACGGCGGGGCCCAGTTCAGCGGTTCTTGAGACGGCGGGGCCCAGTTCAGCGGTTCTTGAGACGGCGGGGCCCAGTTCAGCGCTCCTTGCCTTGAAGGGCCCAGTTCAGCGGTTCTTGAGACGGCGGGGCCCAGTTCAGCGGTTCTTGAGACGGCGGGGCCCAGTTCAGCGGTTCTTGCCCTGAAGGGCCCAGTTCAGCGGTTCTTGAGACGGCGGGGCCCAGTTCAGCGGTTCTTGAGACGGCGGGGCCCAGTTCAGCGGTTCTTGCCCTGAAGGGCCCAGTTCAGCGGTTCTTGAGACGGCGGGGCCCAGTTCAGCGGTTCTTGAGACGGCGGGGCCCAGTTCAGCGCTCCTTGCCTTGAAGGGCCCAGTTCAGCGGTTCTTGAGACGGCGGGGCCCAGTTCAGCGGTTCTTGCCCTGAAGGGCCCAGTTCAGCGGTTCTTGAGACGGCGGGGCCCAGTTCAGCGGTTCTTGAGACAGCGGGGCCCAGTTCAGCGGTTCTTGCCCTGAAGGGCCCAGTTCAGCGGTTCTTGAGACGGCGGGGCCCAGTTCAGCGGTTCTTGAGACGGCGGGGCCCAGCGGAGCGGTGCGTGAGACGGCGGCCGGTCTATGGCCAACTGCTAATTGCCTGGTGGTGCCCTCCTGGGCAGCGGGGATGGTGCTCCTTCACTGCCCACCTGGGCTGTGGGTGGTGGGGCCCTCCTGGCCAGCTGGGCTGGGTCCTCCCTGGGCAGCGGCTATGCGGGTGGTGGGCTCTCCCGGGGCAGCTGTGCCGGTTCCTCCCGGGGCAGCGGCTATGGGGGTTGTGGGCTCCTCCTGGGCAGCAGGCCTGCTGCCTGACCTCTCCGACTTGCTGCCCTTGCCCTCCTTAGTCGTGGGCCTGTGGCCCCTTCCTCCCTTTGGAGCTGTGGCTGGTGACTGTCTCTGGGTGGTGTCCGGGGGGGATGTAGAAGGCGGGCTCCTGCGGCGCCCCTTCCGCCTTCTGCTCCTCTTCCCAGGGGGTGGGCTGGCTGTCCCCTTGCTGCTGGGCGAAGATCCAGACATGCGGGCTGGCGGGCTCCAATACCCCTGCACCCTTGTCAAGGGGCCTGCAGGGCTGGTGGTGGCTGAGGTGCTCTTCTTACCCCGACGAGAAGGAGGGGGGGGCTCAGGGTCAGGAAAGAAGTTAGTAGTGGCGAGGAAGAGCTTCTTGGGACAATGGAGAGTGGTAGGTACAGTGGGAATGGGAGTGGAGGGAGAGGATGTGGTTGTAGGTGAGTCACGTTTGCTGTCTTTGGGTGCAGGTGCAGGAGGGATAGGCTGTCGTGAGGTGGATGGCTGTTGGGTGGGTGGGTGGCTGCGTTTGTGTGGTGTGGAAGAGGGGGTGACAGACACAGTGGGAGAGGACACAGGGGACGTGTAAATGGCAGTGGGGGTGGTGACTGCACGTGTGCGGACTGGAGTGGAGGGTGTGCTGGTGATGGAAACACTGGCTGATGGTGAGGTGAATGGAGGTGTGAGTGTAGACGTCACAGGGAGGGAGGAGGGAGACGAGGAGGTGGGGGTCACAGAGGTGGTAGTGACTGTTGGCATGTCTGCATCGGAATGTTGCGTGTGTGAATGTCTGCGTGATCTGTGGTGCTTATGTTTGGATGAGCTTCTCTTGGGTGTTGAGGTGTGTGCAGGCTGGTCTGATGGTGTGGGTGGGACAGGCAGAGGAACAGGAGACTGGGAGGAGGGAGTTAGTAGAGGCAGGCAGGAGACAGGGACAATGGCTGCCGTCAGTGCTGAGGCCAGAGCCTGGAACGATCGCTGATGGGCAGCCTGACCCGAATGAATGCCCTCCAGGTACGCATTGCTGCGATGAACCTCCCTCTCCACCCCCTGGATGGCATTCAAAAGGGTAGTCTGCCCAACAATGAGCGTTCGGAGGAGGTCAATGACCTCCTCACTGAGGGCAGCGGGGTAACAGGGGCAGGGCCTGAGGTGCCTGGGGCGAAGGAGATGCCCGGCTTCCTGGCAGAGCGGGCACGGGGCGAACGCTGAGGGGCTGCTGGGAGGGCGGAGATGGTGCGCTGGGTGGCGGCTGTACCTGTAATGGCGGGGGGCACGGATGGTGCCACCCCCGCAAGGGAGCCCCCTTCCGAGGACGTGTCCGTGTCGCTGCAGGGTCCAGTCGTCCCCGTCGTGGAGCTCCCCTCGCCCTCCGTCTCACTGGTCCAGTCTGACTCTGTGGCATGGCCCTCCTGGGCCATGTGAGATGCAGCTCCCTCCTGCCCCGATGCCACTTCTCCTCCGCCTGATGATGCTGATGCACACAAGCACAGAAAGACAAACAAAAAGGGGGGGGGAGAGAGAAATAAAGGGATATTGATTACATGGATCGCCGGTACAGTTAGCGGACATGACAGACACAGATGCCCCCTGCCCTAAGTTGCGCACTTGGGGTCCGCTACGCATTCCGTGGAACATGCCCTACACGCCTAGAGTTGACAACTGCACCCATGGATGACACGGCCCAGGGATGGCTGTACTGACAAACTACTGAGGGTGGTGGCTGGGGACACAGGGGCTTACGGGGGTGCCCAGCCTACAGATATCGCCCTGGCCTAGGGGGACCCCCAGCCCTCCTCCCCCACCCAGACACCTCCACTGCGCGACAACAGAGTAGATAATGCTTGGACTCACCCCCTTGTGTCTGCTGTGCTGCCCTCACGCGCCCATCCAATTCAGGGTAGGCCACCGCCAGGATCCGGAACATCAGGGGGCTCAGTTGACGGCAGGCACCCCGCCTACGTTGGGAGGCCATCCCCACCAGAGACTCGGCGGTCTTCTTGGTCCCGCGGCGGATGTCCTCCCACCTCTTGCGGCAGTGGGTGCCCCGTCGATGGTGGACCCCCAGGGCCCGGACCTCCTTGGCGATGGCACGCCAAATCCCGATCTTCTCATGGGCGCAGACCTATGTGACACGTACAGGGAGGGAGAAATACCACGTTCAAGTTTCTCAGCATTTTCCTTTCCAGTGGCCCAACGCCCCCCATCCCCGCCAGGCCCCCCGCCAGGCCCCCCGCCATGCCCAACATGCCCCCCATCCCCGCCAGGCCCCCCGCCAGGCCCAACATGCCCCCCATCCCCGCCAGGCCCCCCGCCATGCCCCCCATCCCCGCCAGGCCCCCCGCCAGGCCCAACATGCCCCCCATCCCCGCCAGGCCCCCCGCCAGGCCCAACATGCCCCCCATTCCCCGCCAGGCCCCCCGCCATGCCCCCCGCCATGCCCAACATGCCCCCCATCCCCGCCAGGCCCCCCGCCATGCCCAACATGCCCCCCATCCCCGCCAGGCCCCCCGCCAGGCCCAACATGCCCCCCATCCCCGCCAGGCCCCCCGCCATGCCCCCCGCCATGCCCCCCGCCAGGCCCCCCGCCAGGCCCAACATGCCCCCCATCCCCGCCAGGCCCCCCGCCATGCCCCCCCGCAAGGCCCAACATGCCCCCCATCCCCGCCGGCCCCTCGCCAGGCCCCCGCCAGGCCCAACATGCCCCCCATCCCCGCCATGCCCCCCGCCAGGCCCAACATGCCCCCCGCCAGGCCCCCAGGCCAGCCAGTGGCCCCAAATCCATATTGAATTAAACTCACTTGTTGGTCTGGAGGACCGTAGAGTAGCGCATACTGGGGGAGGACCCCATCCACAAGTTTCTCCAACTCTTCTCCAGTGAAGGCAGGGGCCCTTTCCCCAGGCGCAGCAGCCATTGTCCCTTCCAGACCGAGGTCACAGCAACACTTGCAGTATAGGTCCTCTCCTGTGAAAGTTCAAGTCGCAAGTGGATAAGTAGATAGAAAATGGCGGTCACGTCCGCGGCGGTGCGTACCGCGGCGGTGCGTCCCGCCACCGCCGGCGCCCTTCGCCATTGGCTCCTGAAACCCATAGGCTTCAATGTTAACCAATGCGGCTTCGCGCCGCGGTCTTGGCCCGCCGCCCGCCGCGGTGTGCCACGCCAGCGCATTGACCTCACATCCCATTGTCACACTTCACAGGTCAGGCAGCCGCCATTTCCAGGGCCCACATGGCTCAATTTCAACTGCGTCACACAGGCCTAGGCCTTGCATAGCCACTCAGACACGCCATTCACTGCATAGAGAATCGTATACTGTGCTAGCTGTGAGTACGTACCTGTGGGTTGCTTGACTCTGTGCTCCATGTTGTCCTTCCTAGGCACCGTCCGCTGGGTTGGGCGAGGAGACGGATGAATCCTCCCGTGTACCGACCGCTGGTGCACCTGTCGACAATGGAAGAACGCCACATTATCCTGACCTACCGTCTTAACCGTGCCACTATCCATGAACTGTGTGCCCAGCTGGAGCCCGACCTGATGTCCCCCATCCGCCAACCCACAGGGATTCCCCCTCTGGTGCAGGTCATGTCAGTACTCCATTTCTTGGCAAGTGGGTCATTTCAGACAACCGTGGGAATTGCTTCTGGGATGTCTCAGCCCATGTTTTCGAAGGTGTTATCCAGAGTGTTGTCTGCCCTGATGAAATCCGTGAGGAACTACATCATTTTCCCTGAGGTGGGCGAATTGGCTACAGTGAAGGGTGATTTCTACGCCCTTGGACATATTCCCAACGTAATTGGTGCCATTGATGGGACCCATGTGGCTTTGGTTCCCCCAAGAGACAGGGAGCAGGTGTACAGGAACAGAAAAAATTACCATTCAATGAACATCCAGGTGGTGTGTTTGGCTGACCAGTACATCTCGCATGTAAATGCCAAATTCCCAGGGTCAGTGCATGACGCCTACATCCTCAGGAATAGCAGCATCCCTTACGTGATGGAACAGCTACAGAGACACCGTGTATGGCTAGTGGGGGACTCTGGGTACCCCAACCTGTCGTGGCTACTGACCCCAGTAAGGAATCCCCGGACCAGGGCAGAGGAACGGTACAATGAGGCCCATGGGCGTACTAGGAGGGTGATCGAACGCACCTTTGGCCTCCTAAAGGCCAGGTTTCGGTGCCTGCATATGACAGGTGGATCCCTAATGTACTCACCTAAGAAGGTGTGTCACATCATCGTGGCCTGCTGCATGCTTCACAACCTGGCTTTGCGCCGCCAGGTGCCTTTCCTGCAGGAGGATGGTCGAGACGGTGGTGTTGTGGCAGCGGTGGAACCTGAGGAGAGTGACGAGGAGGAAGACGACGGGGCTGAAACAGACAACAGGGACAGAATCATTGAACAGTACTTCCAATAGGACACAGGTAACATTTCAAAGATAATTTAGTAAATGCTAACTACTCTCCAGCATCTCTGCTGCCTGTCTATTTGCCCCAGTGTATGATGACTGAGTTTTGGCTTTTCCCTCCCTATTTCAGATCTGGGGTCCCCACTACGAGTCCTGTGCTTCGTTTCCCCATGGACTACAGCTTTGTGGCAGCTGTTTGTTGACTTCACCATGTACAAGGACATATTTGCACTGTCATGTCAATTACAATCTATTGAAATCACAGCCAGACTCCTGATATTTTGGTGCAAAATAGGTGTTTATTTAAGTGCTCAAAATGGGATGGGTGGTTTCAAGTGGGTGGGGGCTATGGTGAAGGAATGTCCATGGCAGAGTCCAGAGTAACAGTCACACAGGTGCATTGTCCAGAGGCCTGTGGAGAGATGGAGCATAGGCAGTTCAAGGATGGACAGGGTGACAATGTGGGACAGTGGGATGACATCAGGTGGTATCCATTGCTGGCGGGGGTCTTGACATCCTACTCTGTCTTCTTGCGAGATCTCAGGGCCCTCTTGCGGGGTGGTTCTTCTCCTGCAGGAGGTGGGGGTCTGGTGGGCTGCTGCTGTGCGGGGGCCTCCTGTCCACTAGCGCCGGCGGAGGTGGTTGGCTGTTCTTGGTCCAGGCTAGTGGCAGGGGCCCTTGGGTGTTGTTCAGTGTCCGCCCTGTTGTTGACGAGGTCCTGCAGCAGCCCTACCATGGTAACCAGGGTGGTGTTGATGGCTCTGATGTCCTCCCTGTACCCCCGATAGTGTTCCTCCTGCAGCACCTGGATCTCCTGGAACCGGGCCAGTACCGTCGCCATCGTCTCCTGGGAGCGGTTGTATGCTCCCATGATGGTGGTGAGGACCTCGTGGAGAGTGGGTTCCCTGGGCCTCTCCTCCCCCCCCTGTCGCACAGCTGCCCTCCGAGTTCCCCTGTTTCCCTGGGCCTCTGCCCCCTGGCCGGTGTGCCCACTACCACTGCCCCCAGGTCCCTGTTGTTGTTGGGGTGGTGGGTTATCCTGGGTGCCCTGTAGTGGTAGACACACCGCAGATTGACGCGCCCTGGAGACAGAGGCATGGGCCCGCTGGGTGGGAGCTGTGCTGGTGTTCCCAGAGGGGGTTGGGTCTGTAGTGGCCTGTGCCTGTGTGAGGGGAACCGACTGTCCAGAGGTCCCCGATGGTCCGGGCTGGTCATCGGTGTCCAGGTCGACAGAGCTGCTGTCATCGCTGACGGCCTCTGGGGTGGGGGGTGTGGAGAATTCTGGCCCCTCCGCCGCGGTGTGTTGACGGTCGGGTTCTGCAGGGGTATAGAGGTATGGTTATAGTTTCAATGTGTGGCATATGGGTGTATCTGTGGGTTCTCGTGTCCCCAAGTGCTGGCATTCGTGTGTGGGGGCTTTGGTGAGGGTGGCTTGTGGGGGGGATGTGTATATGCATTGGGCATGCTTTGGTGATGGGTGTCCATGCTTAGTGGACGCATGCAGGCCTAGGTTTTGGGATGTGTGGGTTGTGATGGTGAGACATTGGCGGGGAATAGGTGTGCTGGGGGTGGGGGTGAGGATGGTGGTGGGGGTGAGGATGGTGGTGGGGGTGAGGGTGGGGGTGAGGATGGGGGTGGGGGTGAGGGTGGGGTTCGAGGATGGGGGTGAGGGTTGGGGTCTGATTTGGCATGCAGGTGGGGGGGAAGCAGTATTGAAGCTTCAACTTACCAGTATCCATTCCTCCGCCGACTCCTGCGAGGCCGTCAGGATGCAGGATGTTCAAGACTTCCTCCTCCCATGATGTGAATTGTGGGGGTTGAGGTGGGGGTCCTCCGCCAGTCTTCTGCACGGCGATGTTGTGCCTGGATACCATGGAACGCACCTTCCCCCGTAGGTCGTTCCATCGCTTCCTGATGTCTTCCCGATTTCTGGGGTGCTGTCCCACTGCGTTCACCCTGTCGACAATCCTCTGCCATAGCTCCGTCCTCCGGGCAATGCTGGTGTATTGTATCTGTGTGCCGAACAGCTGGGGCTCTACCCGAACGATTTCCTCCACCATGACCCTGAGTTCTTCGTCTGTGAAGCGGGGTTGTCTTTGGGGTGCCATGGGGTGGTGTGTATGATGTGTGGGGTGGAGTATGTGTATTTAAGTGAGTTGAGTGTGGTGGTGTGTGTTGTTTTGTGTGTGGATAGTGTGTGGGTGATGGTGTTGAGTGGCTGTGGCTGTTATTTTTTGGATGCTGGTGTCTCGCTCTTGCCTTCTTGACGAATTTTTTAGCGTAGGGGTTTGTGGGTGATGTGGGTGTGTGTTTTATATTGTATTGTGTGTGTGGGAGTGGTGTGTGTATGTGTATCAGGTGTGTGGGATTCAAATCGTCCAATGTGGCTGAGTTTTGTTTGTTTGTGTGTATTCTGACCGCGGCGGTGTGTCCCGCCAATGGAATACCGCGTTTGAATGACCGCCGCGTGGATTCGTGGGTCGTAATGGGATGGGCGTATTTCTGTTGGCGTGGCGGTGGAGGTTTGGTCACCTCCACCTTTCCGCCGACCGCTGGTCTGGCGGTCTGTTGTGGTGGTCAGATTTTCGGAGGTTTGCCTTCTGCGGGTCAGAATGACCGTGGCGGGTTTCCGCGACCGCGGCGGGATTATGGAGGATTTCTGACCGGCGGTAGGCGCCTTTTACCGCCGAGGTCAGAATGACCCCCGCAGTGAGCAATTATGCATAGGCTCCAATGGCATACACATGAGACATTTTCAGACTGTATTAAGGTCCCACTGTTACATCACAAACAGTTTGGGGGGGGGGGGGAAATGTGTGTCAAACCTTTAATAAAACACATCAAAACAGGTGACTTAAACAAGAAAGGTTGGTTCTCCAAATGTACAAATGCCAAAAAGGCAGATAACTACTTTTGACAGCAACCACTGCAAGACTGCTGTACCAAAGACAAAACAAACAAAAGGATGTCTAACAGATTTGCTTGTAAGGGGGTAGTGTTCTGGGCATCACACCTAGGTACAAACCAGTCATAGTGCCCGGCATAGATTGATTTACTGGAAGGGTGTAATCAAATGTCAAATCACTTCAAGACCCCATGCCAGACATTGTGTTGGCCTTTGTCCCTGTGCAATAGTTCAATCCATCCCAGCAGGACCATTTTCCAAACTATCTATAACCAGAAATGGTTTCCACTCTCAAGCACCTGCCTGTGAAGAGGCTGAAACAGCCAGTAGGTGATGGCCTACAATTAGATCCACTCCTACAAAGCGTTTTACTGGAAAAGTCAGGCATCCCTGTCCCCTAAACTGCACATTAAATCCTGTCATGATACATTAAACTGAATTCTGGGTTTACATTCATTCATCTATACACAACGCTAAATTGCACTTGCCTAAATTAAACCCTTCACCTGGATAGCAAATACTTTTTCAGGCACTACACGGAGTACTGTGTGGGTCGCATTTCAGACTCTCACTCTTTACTACTGTGATCTCCCTAAGGATGTCTTATGTGTGCCACTACTCTTTGCTTATTTACCTTTAATGCTCTGTGATGCTATTAATTGTGTTTGACCAATGACTTTGTGTTTCACCACTGTGCATATTAGTTGCTCAATGTTCACCAGTAGCACATTATATGTTTTATTCAGTTTAGCTGCCTATTGACTTTAACATTGAGTTAGCCATTCCATTCTGTATTCAGTTTAGCCACCTATTGGCTTTGACATGGCATTAGCCATTACATTTAGTATTCAGTTCACCTGCCTATTGGCTTTGACATGATATTAGACATTACATTTGATATTTAGGTTAGCTGCCTATTGGCTTTGACATGACATTAGACATTACATTTGATATTTAGGTTAGCTGCCTATTGGCTTTAACGTGGGCTTAGACATTGCAGTTGAGACATTGCAGATGAGCTGTGTTTTTCCAAGCTGTGTTTTTCCACAAGATGGACCACGCTGTTTTCTTCACACCAGACCTTAGCTGATAAGAGCACGTAGATTTTGTGTTTACCTTGCAATCCTGTCTGAGAGCGAGTGAGCTCAGGAGAATTGGCCACTCTCCAAGGTTCTTGGGCTCTCACACTGAGTTTGCTTTTAAGGATGACTCTGGGCTACAGAGAGTTAGATATAAATCTGCTTGACTTCAGACAAGAACTAGACGTCAGTTGCCTGCCTCCCGTTTGGGTAGAGAATCTCTTTCTCGCAGTTGACCGGAGTCATCAACTTGCAGACCCCAGAAAGATGAAGCTGAGTATAGGCCCTACCGCCTTGCCCATATGGTGATGAATTTGACTTTTATGCTTTGCTTTGAAGTTATGCTATAATAAATGTCTTCACCTATATTTGCTGTGTACATTGCAACTGAGAAGTACTTTGATATATTTTGCTTTCATTGCTGCGACTACTTTTGAACGTGTGCTTCCAATCTACTAATTTCGTCTCTCAGGAACTTGTGGGTGGGGAATTAATAACAATACATTTCTTCTTTAAACTCAGAAGTGCATTCCAGAGAGGTTCTGTAAGCTCAGTTATGAGATAAGAGGGAAAGCAGAACATGCTCAGATAACTATTGCATATTCTATAAATGCACATCAATTAAACTGAATATTTTTTTTTTTGTTTGGGTCTTAAGTTCGATCAGTGTTGAGTATCTCAATGGTGTATGTCAGGGGTCAATAATGACCTCACATGGTGGATCTCGCTTGGCCCTAAGGGAAGCACAGGTGCCTCAATATGCCAGCTTCAGCGGGGAAACCGGGCTGCAGCCCACAAATCTGTAATGAACTTACTCAGCGAAGGTTTGCATTTGGAACTGCAAAGTAATAAAATACTAACTGTTCAAGATGGCACAGGATTTTCAGGGAGCTCATTTCTTACTTTTGCTTAATACAGCACGCTCAAGAATTATGAACATAGTATTTGGAGCCAGTCTAATGCATATCAGATGTAAAAATATGATATCAGAGATTAAAATTTAATATAGGTTTATGAATGTTATGCCATGTTATGTTAAGCTTGTAACGCGCCTACTTGCTCTTCAAGGAGTATCCCAGTGCAGAGTAACTTGCCACCAAAAGAAACATACCACAATAATGTATGAGATGAATGGAGTGAGGGCCGGGGAAATAAAAAATGTTATTTTTTTAAACGTAACTGTTGCCTCCGCCTCCCGCTTAGCTCCTCTGCTCTTCTGGTGTCCCAGCATTCACTGAGACACCAACACAGGCTCCCCAGCAATCATGGCACTGTTCTCATGCTACACCTAGCATGAAAGTAGTGTCAGGATTGGTATGAGTGGCTTGTTCTGCAGCTCAGACACTACATGGGAGTCTGTGGAGTTTCCAAGCCAGCCAAACACACATGCACATTTAGTGCACAGATTCCATTCCCCTCTCTCCCCTTCCGTGGCCCAGCTCCACCTCTCCCTGCACCTGCTGATGCCTGAACCAGCAGCTGGAAGATGAAATGATAATGAAATATAGTTTAATCTTTCAGCTCCTGGCTTAGCCATGGGGGCGACCCCTACTAATAGGTTTATAAAAATGTGCTCTACTGTGAAGGTAGTCGGGCCTTTAGTACAGAAAGCTCCTTGGACATGGCTCAGGAATTTAAAAAGATATGATTTCGAACAGGCAGTGAATGAAGGGCTTTCAAAGTAGGCGTAGTCACAGATCATGGAAGTAGGTGGAGCACCAATCTAGCAGCTGTATGTTGGCTGGTTTGTTGTCAGCACAGTAAGTTATCATCAATGACCACACACAGAGAGCATTTCCGTAACCTAAGCGGCTTGTAATCAGTGCCTTTGTAATTGTGTTCCTGAAATGTCGTGGAATCCTGTTGAAAGTTCCGCATAACATAACGAAGGATGCCATAGCAGACTTTTAAGACTGCGGAGATTTATTTTATGTTGAAAAAGTTGTGAATCTGAATGCCCAGATTTCTAGCTACCTTTTTTGGAACAGCGGCAGGGACACCTCAATCGGCCACCTCTCAACGGAACTATCTCCATAGAACAGAATGATCTAGGCCTTATCACTGTTTAATTAAAGACTATTCTCCCTCATCCATGTGGCCACAGAGCGGCGGACTTTGCTTTTTGTGGGCTCCCGGTTGCTCACAATAGGTAACACTAGTTGAGTGTCATCAGCATAAGTTATAATTTCAAACCTCAAGGTTCTAACAAAAACAGCTAACGGGCCATTATAGGTGTTAAAACAGTGTTAAAAAGTGTGGGTTGAGAGAAAATCCTGTGGCACTGTCAGAGTTTTCTTAAAATGTGCAATTTCGGGGAAAATATTATTCTTGAATAATAATGATTTCATAATACACTATGCCAGTAACCGATTAAACAATGGGTTTGCGCTTAAAATGATTTTTCTAAAAGGTTTAGAAATGTGTTTATTAACATATCTTATTTGTGTCATATTTTGCATTTTAGAATATGGATGCTAGCTTTTTTCCGTGAATTGCACAACGTGGTCCTGCACATTTCCCCCTCCCAATCAAGAGTTTAGGTGATTATTGTCATTATTGATTTGCAGAATCTGCAGAGCACTGGATAGTTTATTTTTAGTGTTCATATTATGAATAGAGCTTCTTTCACGGTGTAGCAATAGTTGAAAATGTTGAAAACTTCAAGTACTACAATTGAAGCTGCCTGGGGAGCCTGCTAGGGATACGCAGTGTATATATAGTTGTTTAGATGAAACATTTTATCGTGCATCTCTGTATGACCATTGCCTATGAGCCTCCTCGCGAGTGAGGGCAGGAGATTGGGCCTACAAAAGCACCAATCTCAAGTCTCGACTGAGCAGGAGTGCTCCTATAGAGGGAGGTATACTAATCTCTAAAGCAATCATTTATGTGATCCTACCTTAGCGTCTCTTCCTTGGCCAGCTCTAGCTCCATAATCATGAAACCTCTCTTGGTAGTGACAGCCAACCATGGCAGCAAGCATTTCGACCTGTGCCTCTCATCATGTGCAAGTACCATGCACCCCCAGCTGTCAAAACACTTGAGCTTCTGTACATGGCCTGCTAGAGTTTCTTTGACTTCTAGTAGCTCCTGCTGTAAAGCAGGGTTCCCTGGCCTCCGTCTCTCCACATTTCGCAATACTTTCTCCTGGTCCCCAAGTTCATGTAGCAACATTTACCAGACACCTACTGCCTCCACGATATATCGCCCTCTGATCACCACCTTAAAACACAAATTCGAGCTCTGGCATGGACACCATGGTCTCATTCTCCTCAAAGTATTGTCTAATGTCCTACCCAACCGAAATCAAGAACACCGGATAATCGAGTGCCTCAACCTTTAACAGCCATGTAGGAATGCTGGGGTGTGCTAACTCCCAGTTCAAGCTTAGCAGAACCAGATTGGGATCCGAGATCATTCTAGCCAAGTATTCAACATTCTGAACTGTTGCATGTACCCCGGGGGAACAAAGAAATGTATTGAGGTCAACGTGCAACTCATGTAACCCTGAAAAGAAGGAGTAGTCCCTCGTCAATAGATGGGTATACCGCCAGGAGTCAACCAACCCCCACTCTGGTTGTCAGCCCACAAACGTCTTGGCGAGTCGAGTCACAGAAGAGTCCCAGAGAGGTGAGTCTAACCTATTTAAAGTGGGATTCACCACACTGTTAAACCACTCCCTCAACCCCGACCAATCATGACAGGATGTACTAAATAGGGCACCAGAATTGGGGTCACCTCATCCAGGAAACCTGCCTGGTCCACGTTTGGGGCATATATATATTCATCACGATCAGGTCATGCCCAGTCAGCCTCCCATCAGTTCTCCGATACAGTGGAAGAGAACCCCAGGGCGTATCCTTATGAGAACTCCTTCTGCAAGTGCTGAGAACATGGTATAGTAAGTTTGGCCACACCTTTGTTTGTGGATGCTAATCCCTCAGCCCCCTGACATTCCAGAGCATAAATGTATACTTCAAGGAGACAGCTATAGGTAAGCCAGCAACAGAGCACACCGTATCCCAGAGGTGGAGACTGCCTTATCTGCAGTAACCCATATCCAGGATCCCAACAATGACAAAGCCCAACGAAAGGCACAGCTAGAACTATAACCCCAAACCGAACTCCACAACCCCAGATCAAGAAGTTAACAACTCACCATCCAAACTAACAAAACAACACCAACTACTTATTAAGCACCTGTGGGGCAAACACCAGCATGGGCATCTCCCAGCCTCCCCAACCTCCGTCCATTTAAAACTAGGTACACATAGTGGGGACTGGTTCACACATAATTTGGAAAAGACAGATTATCCACAGCAGACCCTCCCCCCGACAATACCCAATATACCAAGGGTTATCAGCAGTCAGAGATGATCATCAGTAGCTCGGGGCATCATCTGGGGCAGAGCAGCATCCAAGCCCATTGTGGAGACTGATGCGGCATCAGAAGTCCCTGGCTCTGTCAGCTCCTGCTGTCGATAGGGAGCGAGCCCCTGCAACCCTCATCATCGCCGCTGCTGCCACTGCCCAATGTTGTTCGTGCTGGACTTAAGCTTAGGAGGGCATCAGCCTGTGACCACTCCACTCTCCTCGTCTTGATAGCGTCTGGGTGGCCTCGCACCTGGTACACAGGGAAGACTGCCAGAAAGAAGATGGTGATCAATCCAGCCACACACTTGTTGCGTGAAGAAAAAACTGCACCCTGCTGTACGTCACCACACGCAGCCTGGCAAGAAAAAAACATAGCATATTAAACTCCTTACTGGTGTAGGCACTTCTTAGCCTCCCTGAATGTGGCCCGCTGTCTCTGAATATCTCTTGTAAAGCCTGGGCAGACCATGATTTTATGGTAATCGACTATCAGGTCTCCTCTCAGTCTGGTCTGGTGCAGAATGTGGTCACAGTCTTTACAATGAAGTATCTTGGGCACCACAGACTGCGGGACCACAACAGGCGGTGGGGACCGTGCCGGGACCCGGTCTCCTCTCTCAAAGGCAAAGAAGGGGGAGAGACCCTCCTGCGCCACTTCCTCGTTTCAAGCATTTCTTCAGGATGTTCGGCATGTCTGACTCTTCAGTTCATTCCAGCAGACCTGCCACCCTAATGTTGTACCTCGGCGCTCTGTTTTTGGCATAATTGGCCCTATTTTCCAGTGTTTTAACTCTCACTTTCACGGACCCCAAGCATTCCTGCAGTGACTCCACTTCAGGAGATAAGTCAGTCAAGGTGTGACTCATGTCAGCCAAGTCAAGTCGTGACTCGTTCTGCCAGGCAATTGTGATCATCTCGAAGAAATTCCATATCTGCTGCAATGGCATCCATTTTCATCTCCAGCGCTTCCTGGGATTCAGCAAACTCCTGCAGAATAACATCCAATGTGGCCCCTTTTTGGGCCCCCAGTGGGCAGATGTGGTATCCCCCTCCTCCACACACTAAATCCTGGTGTGGGCAGCCAGCGTGGGTGTGACTTCGGCTTCTGAGCAGCTTTACCCACTCTGTGTCCCACCACGAGTGATGGGGGGCCCCACCTCATGTTCACAAGCAGGGTCAAGTAATACATCGGGTTAGACTGGTAGTCTGTGTGCACCCCCAATTAACTAAGAAGGAAGGGGGCTTCTCTGAAGTTGAAAACAGCTAGCAAATCATGAAGCACCATTGTCCATCGCCAACAAAGGGACCAAAGGGCACTTCCAGGCCCAACTCCTTGCGAAGAGGAAAAACGGAGGTGATTCTCCTCCTCAGCCACTCGCCAGCCACTGACAGTCTTGATGAAATCACCAGGCTCCTCTGCCTTCCTCCTGGCCAGAAACCATCAAATTTTACTCCGTCAGAGGTGCTCTGCAGCTCGGCACAAGGCCTCACTCGCTTCACCTCCTGCCAGATGAAGAGGTCAAAGGGCCAATCAGCTATGCTCCAGACCACTGCTCTTTCAGTGGCCGCGCAGTACAGCAGGTTCCTCTTCACGCCGCTATTGCTCCCCTAGTCCAGAAGGGCTCGGTAAGTCTGGTTCAAGGTGGAATCAGGCCCTGGGTCCCTCCACAGCACTGACCATGCCAGAAGGCCGTCTGCTCTGTGAAGCCAGACTCCTCTCCAAAGCCGTACTAGCCCAGTGCCTCCATTTTAAGAGCATGACTCCGCAACCCTCAGGGTTTTGGCCATAATCTCTCTGCAGCATCAGGGGGGAAGCACAAAATCCGGCCTGCCAATGTGCTAGTGTCACGATCCACTTTCCTTTTACCATCCTGGTCGGATGGAACTGGAGTGCGACTTTGGTTCTTGCACATTCTGGTCTGGCCGAGATAGCGGTGACCCTTTCCGGTAGCCACGTTGCTGCTGACAAGAAAACATCTAGGCAGTCCATACCGTCCAAAAGGAGTCCCAGAGGAAAAAAAACAAAAGGGAAAAATCCTCTTTCGCAGGAACTCCCAGAAGCAGTTAAAAGGTGAGCGTCAGGATACTAGGACTTCAGGGACTGGAACCTCAAAAAGCTGCAGGAAAAACAAGCAAGAAAAACACTCCACAGGAATAGCAAGCAGGAGCAAAGACCACCACCAGCAGGAAATGTTACAACACAAGGAGGAAAAAGAATCTGGCTCCTTATATACTAATGGACAGGAGGTGACAAATAGGAAGGAAGAAAAATGCCATCTTGGATTGGAAATGGTCTATAGGAAAAACTGGAGAAGACACCATCTTAGAAAAGGAAAAGAAAAAAGAAACCAGTGCATGCAGGGACGAGAACAGCATTTTGGGAAGAAGAAACATGGCCTAGAAAGAAGAACAGAAAGAAGGAACACCATGACCAAAAAGGAGGTAAGTATCAATATAGGGGAGCCATGGGGAACGTTTGCGGCACAACATCATGCTGTGAGTTGAACACGGCGAGGTCTGAAACACAACTCCAGGCTGCCCAACCTTGCAGCGAGCAACAAAAAACACTGTGGTTGAGCAGGCGGTCTGCAGCGGGTCCGACGGCCCAGGAAATGGACTGCCGGCCTCACCGCGGGCCGAAAATAAGATGCTGCGGGCACCCACAGTGTGACAGTAGGTCCCTCACAAAGCCCCAGGCTTGTCCGGAAAAAATGGAAAAAAACATCAGAAACTCACTAAGGGAATAACCCTTCCAGTAAATGAGGAATTGGAGAAGGTTCCAAAAGAATCATGAATCACAGATTTCTTGCACTTCGTATTCGGGTTCATCACCTACGAAAAGAGGAGGGGGACAGGAATACTGTCTTTGGAAAGGGTCAAAAACATACGGTTTCAACTGGGATACGTGAAATGTTGGGTGTATTGTCCAAGTCTGAGGTAAACGTAGACGAAAGGACACTGGATTTATCACTTGGAGGATCTTGAAAGGACCATAGTAATTTGTTTTGGGACAGACAGAGAGGTAAACAATTTGAAGAAAGCCAGACTTTGGGGGTCATTCTGACCCCGGCCGGCGGCGGTAGCCGCCGGCCTGGCTGGGACCGCCAGAAGACCGTCCCGCGGTCAAAAGACCGCGGCGGTCATTCTGGGTTTCCCACTGGGCTGGCGGGCGACCGCCAAAAGGCCGCCCGCCAGCCCAGTGGGAAACACCCTTCCACGATGAAGCCGGCTCCGAATGGAGCCGGCGGAGTGGAAGGTGTGCGACGGGTGCAGTAGCACCCGTCGCAAATTTCAGTGTCTGCTGAGCAGACACTGAAATTCAAAGTGGGGCCCTCTTACGGGGGCCCCACGACACCCCTCACCGCCATCCTGTTCCTGGCGGTCGAAACCGCCAGGAACAGGATGGCGGTGAGGGGGTCGGAATCCCCATGGCGGCGCAGCAAGCTGCGCCGCCATGGAGGATTCCCATGGGCAGCGGAAAGTCGGCGGTACACCGCCGACTTTCCGTTTCTGTCCGCGGCTGTACCGCCGCGGTCAGAATGCCCAAAGGAGCACCGCCAGCCTGTTGGCGGTGCTCCCGCGGACCCCGGCCCTGGCGGTTTTTACCGCCAGGGTCGGAATGACCCCCTTTGTCTTGTACTTGGCATGATGGTGCAGCATGCCATCTAGCGTCAGCGGTCATCTTCATGTGTTGTTTTGCGGCCAGGAGGTTGGAATGTATGATCCACTTGATATTAAAGAATTGTCGAGCAAATGAAGTGACTGCAGGAACATTAGGTGATTTTTTGATAACTGTATGGAAGGCCTTAGGATGATAACCATATGCACAAAAGAAAGGAGTGGCTTTTGATGCACTATGTACTGCACTGTTGTAAAAGAACTCTGCGAGTCGTGGATATGTGGACCAGTTACTCTGAGTAGCATTACAAAAGCAGTGTAGATATTGTTTGAGTCCCTGATTTAGGTGTTCTGTTTGTCCATTGGTTTGGGGGTGGAAACCAGATGATAAGGCTACTTCAATACGCACACACTTACAAAAATGCTTCCAAAAGAGTGAAACATATTGAGGGACATGATCAGATATATTGACCTGAGGAATACCATGAAGGCAAAAGATTTCCTGAATGAAAATATGACGCAACTCTTTTACAGTGGGTAACTTCTTTAGCGCTGTAAAATGGGCAATCTTAGAAAAAGAATCCACTGTTACCATTATTACACAATTTCCTGTGGAGGGGAGTAATGAGCACAGGAAATCGGTAGAGAGAGTATGCCAAGGGGCTAGAGGAATCGGTAAGGGTTGTAGCAGCTCTGCTGGTTTGGTACGTGGTATCTTTGAGCACACACAGGACAAAAAGCAACATAGGTTTCAGTATGATCTTTGATAGTGAGCCACCAGAAAGAATGGAGAAGTAATTCTTGGGTTGCCTTGACTCCACGATGACCAGCAATAGGTGAGTCGTGACACATTTGTAATGCTTCTATTTGGACCTTTTTGGTAGGAAGGAATAATGCATCTTCATGATAGTAATACCCCTTGGCCTTACATAGTTGAGGATTCAACGCATCACATTCTGCTTTAGGGAAGGATGCATACTCTGATACCACTCTATCAAAGAAGGATTGTACTAAACCAATGATTCGATGTGGTTCTATGATATGCTGTGAAGAAAAACAACACCCTCTGGATAACGACCTGATAAGGCATCTGCCACGATGTTCTGGGACCTAGGTATATAGGTAATGACAAAGTCAAATTGGCTAAAAAAGAAGGAAGGCCTACTGGGCTTGTCGCCTGTTTCGGCTTTGAAAATTGTGAAGACACTGCAGATTTCAATGATTCGTTCTGACTTCAAAGGTTTCTCTAGTGCCCATTGGAAACTGCCTCCATTCATTACAGGCTACTTTTAGGAAAAGCAGTTCTCTTTCCAACACGGAAAAATTGTGTTCGGAATCTGTCAAGATGTGATAAATAAAAAGACTGGATGTTCTAATTCATCATTGCCTTGTGTTTGTAGAAGAACAGCTCTTTTTGCTCTATCTGACGCATCAGTTTCAACTATGAACTTCTTAGTGGTGTCTGGATGCCGAAGAATCAGAGCTTGTGTAAAGGCTTGTTTAAGGTTTTGAAAAGCCGTCCTGGCAGTCTTTGTCCATAAGAATCTACTCTGAAGACTTTCTTTCTTTTGGAACTGAGTAATGTAACTTGTCTGCTGAGCAAAATCTGCTACGAACTGTCAATAGAAATTGGCCAAGCCTAAGAAGCATTGTGTTTCCTTTATATGAGGAAGGAGATGGCCAATCCAGGATAGCTCAGGCTTTCTCTGGATCCATAGCAATACCGGTCTTGTTGATATGATAACCAAGGTACTCCACCTCGGTTTTATCGAATTCATATTTTTCTGGTTTGCAATACAGCTGGTGTTGTTGGAGTCTTTCCAGGATTTGAGCTACATGTGTTGTATGTTGCTGTGTGAGTGGAATACACCAGAATGTCATAACAACAATAACGATTTGGTTTAGGAGATCCGAGAACATATAGGTGGTCATTCTGACCTCGGCGGTAAAAGGCGCCTACCGCCGGTCAGAAATCCTCCATAATCCCGCCGCGGTCGCGGAAACCCGCCACGGTCATTCTGACCCGCAGCAGCCAAACCTCCGAAAATCCGACAGCCACAACAGACCGCCAGACCAGCGGTCGGCGGAAAAGTGGAGGTGACAAAACCTCCACCGTCACGCCAACAGAAATACGCCCATGCCATTACGACCCACGAATCCACGCGGCGGTCTTTCAAACGCGGTTTTCCATTGGCGGGACACACCACCGCGGTCAGAATACACACAAACGAACAAAACTCAGCCACATTGGCCGATTTGAATTCCACACACCTGATACACATACACACACCACTCCCACACACACAATACAATATAAAACACACACCCACATCACCCACAAACCCCTACGACCAAAAATTCAGAAAGAAGGCCAGAGCGAGACACCACCATCCACAAACTAGCAGCCACAGCCACTCAACACCATCACCCACACAATATCCACACACAAAACAACACACACCACCACACTCAACACATTTAACTACACATACTCCACCCCACACATCATACACACCACCCCATGGCACCCCAAAGACACCCCCGCTTCTCAGACGAAGATCTCAGGGTCATGGTGGAGGAAATCGTTCGGGTAGAGCCCCAGCTGTTCGGCACACAGATCCAATACACCAGCATTGCCCGGAGGACGGAGCTATGGCAGAGGATTGTCGACAGGGTCAACGCTGTGGGACAGCACCCCAGAAATCGGGAAGACATCAGGAAGCGATGGAACGACCTACGGGGGAAGGTGCGTTCCATGGTATCCAGGCACAACATCGCCGTGCAGAAGACTGGCGGAGGACCCCCACCTCAACCCCCACAATTTACAACATGGGAGGAGGAAGTCTTGAACATCCTGCATCCTGACGGCCTCGCAGGAGTCGGCGGAGGAATGGATACTGGTAAGTTGAAGCTTCACTACTGCTTCCCCCCCACCTGCATGCCAAATCATACCCCAACCCTCACCCCCATCCTCGAACCCCACCCTCACCCCCACCCCCATCCTCACCCCCACCCTCACCCCCAACACCATCCTCACCCCCACCACCATCCTCACCCCCACCCCCAGCACACCTATTCCCTGCCAATGTCTCACCATCACAACCCACACATCCCAAAAGCTAGGCCTGCATGCGTCCACTAAGCATGGACACCCATCACCAAAGCATGCCCAATGCATATACACATCCCCCCCACAAGCCACCCTCACCAAAGCCCCCACACACGAATGCCAGCACTTGGGGACACGGGAACCCACAGATACACCCATATGCCACACAATGAAACTATAACCATACCTCTATACCCCTGCAGGACCCGACCGTCAACACACCGCCGCGGAGGGCCCAGAATTCTCCACACCCCCCACCCAAGAGGCTGTCAGCGATGACAGCAGCTCTGTCGACCTGGACACCGATGACCAGCCCGGACCATCGGGGACCTCTGGACAGTCGGTTCCCCTCACACAGGCCCAGGCCACTACAGACCCAAACCCCTCTGGGAACACCAGCACAGCTCCCACCCAGCGGGCCCATGCCTCTGTCTCCAGGGCGCGTCAATCTGCGGTGTGTCTACCACTACAGGGCACACAGGATAACCCACCACCCCAACAACAACAGGGACCTGGGGGCAGTGGTAGTGGGCACACCGGCCAGGGGGCAGAGGCCCAGGGAAACAGGGCAACTCGGAGGGCAGCTGTGCGACAGGGGGGGGACGGGCCCAGGGAACCCACTCTCCACGAGGCCCTCACCACCATCATGGGAGCATACAACCGCTCCCAGGAGACGATGGCGACGGTACTGGCCCGGTTCCAGGAGATCCAGGTACTGCAGGAGGAACACTATCGGGGGTACAGGGAGGACATCAGAGCCCTCACCTCCACCCTGGTTACCATGGTAGGGCTGCTGCAGGACCTCATCAACACCAGGACGGACACTCAACAACAACAAAGGGCCCCTGCCACTAGCCTGGACCAAGAACAGCCAACCACCTCCGCCGGCGCTAGTGGACAGGAGGCCCCCGCACAACAGCAGCCCACCAGACCCCCACCTCCTGCAGGAGAAGAACCACCCCGCAAGAGGGCCCTGAGATCTCGCAAGAAGACAGAGTAGGATGTCAAGACCCCCGCCAGCAGAGGATACCACCTGATGTCATCCCACTGTCCCACATTGTCACCCTGTCCATCCTTGAACTGCCCATGCTCCATCTCTCCACAGGCCTCTGGACAATGCACCTGTGTGACTGTTACTCTGGACTCTGCCATGGACATTCCTTCACCATAGCCCCCACCCACTTGAAACCACCCATCCCATTTTGAGCACTTAAATAAACACCTATTTTGCACAAAACTATCTGGAGTCTGGCTGTGATTTCAAAATATTGTAATTGACATGACAGTGCAAATATGTCCTTGTACATAGTGAAGTCAACAAACAGCTGCCACAAAGCTGTAGTCCATGGGGAAACGAAGCACAGGACTCGTAGTGGGGACCCCAGATCTGAAATAGGGAGGGAAAAGCCACAACTCAGTCATCATACACTGGGGCAAATAGACAGGCAGCAGAGATGCAGGAGAGTAGTTCAGATTTACTAAATTATCTTTGAATTGTTACCTGTGTCCTATTGGAAGTACTGTTCAATGATTCTGTCCCTGTTGTCTGTTTCAGCCCCGTCGTCTTCCTCCTCGTCACTCTCCACAGGTTCCACCGCTGCCACAACACCACCGTCTCGACCATCCTCCTGCAGGAAAGGCACCTGGCGGCGCAAAGCCAGGTTGTGAAGCATGCAGCAGGCCACGATGATGTGACACACCTTCTTAGGTGAGTACATTAGGGATCCACCTGTCATATGCAGGCACCTAAACCTGGCCTTTAGGAGGCCAAAGGTGCGTTCGATCACCCTCCTAGTACGCCCATGGGCCTCATTGTAACGTTCCTCTGCCCTGGTCCGGGGATTCCTTACTGGGGTCAGTAGCCACGACAGGTTGGGGTACCCAGAGTCCCCCAATAGCCATACACGGTGTCTCTCTAGCTGTTCCATCACGTAAGGGATGCTGCTATTCCTCAGGATGTAGGCGTCATGCACTGACCCTGGGAATTTGGCATTTACATGCGAGATGTACTGGTCAGCCAAACACACCACCTGGATGTTCATGGAATGGTAACTCTTTCTGTTCCTGTACACCTGCTCCCTGTCTCTTGGGGGAACCAAAGCCACATGGGTCCCATCAATGGCACCAATGACGTTGGGAATATGTCCAAGGGTGTAGAAATCACCCTTCACTGTAGCCAATTTGCCCACCTCAGGGAAAATGATGTAGCTCCTCACGTATTTCATCAGGGCAGACAACACTCTGGATAACACCTTCGAAAACATGGGCTGAGACATCCCAGAAGCAATTCCCACTGTTGTCTGAAATGACCCACTTGCCAAGAAATGGAGTACTGACAGGACCTGCACCAGAGGGGGAATCCCTGTGGGTTGGCGGATGGGGGACATCAGGTCGGGCTCCAGCTGGGCACACAGTTCATGTATAGTGGCACGGTCAAGACGGTAGGTCAGGATAATGTGGCGTTCTTCCATTGTCGACAGGTCCACCAGCGGTCGGTACACGCGAGGATTCATCCGTCTCCTCGCCAAACCCAGCGGACGGTGCCTAGGAAGGACAACATGGAGCACACAGTCAAGCAACCCACAGGTACGTACTCACAGCTAGCACAGTAAACAATTCTCTATGCAGTGAATGGCGTGTCTGAGTGGCTATGCAAGGCCTAGGCCTGTGTGACGCAGTTGAAATTGAGCCATGTGGACCCTCGAAATGGCGGCTGCCTGACCTGTGAAGTGTGACAATGGGATGTGAGGTCAATGCGCTGGGGTGGCACACCGCGGCGGTCAGCGGTCGAAGACCGCGGCGCGAAGCCGCATTGGTTAACATTGAAGCCTATGGGTTTCAGGAGCCAATGGCGAAGGGCGCCGGCGGTGGCGGTACGCACCGCCGCGGTACGCACCGCCGCGGACGTGACCGCCATTTTCTATCTACTTATCCACTTGCGACTTGAACTTTCACAGGAGAGGACCTATACTGCAAGTGTTGCTGTGACCTCGGTCTGGAAGGGACAATGGCTGCTGCGCCTGGGGAAAGGGCCCCTGCCTTCACTGGAGAGGAGTTGGAGAAACTTGTGGATGGGGTCCTCCCCCAGTATGCGCTACTCTACGGTCCTCCAGACCAACAAGTGAGTTTAATTCAATCTGGATTTGGGGCCACTGGCTGGCTTGGGGGCCTGGCGGGGGGCCTGGCGGGGATGGGGGGCATGTTGGGGCTGGCGGGGGGCCTGGCGGGGATGGGGGGCATGTTGGGGCTGGCGGGGGGCATGGCGGGGGGCCTGGCGGGGATGGGGGGCATGTTGGGCCTGGCGGGGGGCCTGGCGGGGGGCCTGGCGGGGATGGGGGGCATGTTGGGGCTGGCGGGGGGCCTGGCGGGGGGCCTGGTGGGGATGGGGGGCATGTTGGGGCTGGCGGGGGGCATGGCGGGGGGCCTGGCGGGGATGGGGGGCATGTTGGGGCTGGCGGGGGACATGGCGGGGGGCCTGGCGGGGATGGGGGGCATGTTGGGCCTGGCGGGGGGCCTGGCGGGGGGCCTGGCGGGGATGGGGGGCATGTTGGGGCTGGCGGGGGGCATGGGGGGGGGCCTGGCGGGGATGGGGGGCATGTTGGGCCTGGCGGGGGGCCTGGCGGGGATGGGGGGCATGTTGGGGCTGGCGGGGGGCATGGCGGGGGGCCTGGCGGGGATGGGGGGCATGTTGGGGCTCGCGGGGGGCCTGGCGGGGATGGGGGGCATGTTGGGGCTGGCGGGGGGCATGGCGGGGGGCCTGGCGGGGATGGGGGGCATGTTGGGCCTGGCGGGGATGGGGGGCATGTTGGGCCTGGCGGGGGGCCTGGCGGGGATGGGGGGCATGTTGGGGCTGGCGGGGGGCATGGCGGGGGGCCTGGCGGGGATGGGGGGCATGTTGGGGCTGGCGGGGGGCATGGCGGGGGGCCTGGCGGGGATGGGGGGCGTTGGGCCACTGGCAACGAAAATGCAGACAAACTTGAACGTGGTATTTCTCCCTCCCTGTACGTGTCACATAGGTCCGCGCCCATGAGAAGATCGGGATTTGGCGTGCCATCGCCAAGGAAGTCCGGACCCTGGGGGTCCACCATCGACGGGGCACCCACTGCCGCAAGAGGTGGGAGGACATCCGCCGCGGGACCAAGAAGACCGCTGAGTCTCTGCTGGGGATGGCCTCCCAACGTAGGCGGGGTGCCTGCCGTCAACTGACCCCCCTGATGTTCCGGATCCTGGTGGTGGCCTACCCTGATTTGGATGGGCGCGTGAGGGCAGCACAGCAGACACAAGGGGGTGAGTCCAAGCATTATCTACTCTGTTGTCGCGCAGTGGAGGTGTCTGGGTGGGGGAGGAGGGCTGTGGGTCCCCCTAGGCCAGGGCGATATCTGTAGGCTGGGCACCCCCGTAAGCCCCTGTGTCCCCAGCCAACACCCTCAGTAGTGTGTCAGTATAGCCATCCCTGGGCCGTGTCATCCATGGGTGCAGTTGTCAACTCTAGGCGTGTAGGGCATGTTCCACGGAATGCGTAGCGGACCCCAAGTGCGCAACTTAGTGCAGGGGGCATCTGTGTCTGTCATGTCCGCTAACTGTACCGGAGATCCATGTACTCAATATCCCTTTATTTCTCTCTCCCCCCCCCTTTTTGTTTGTCTTTCTGTGCTTGTGTGCATCAGCATCATCAGGCGGAGGAGAAGTGGCATCGGGGCAGGAGGGAGCTGCATCTCACATGCCCCAGGAGGGCCATGCCACAGAGTCTGACTGGACCAGTGAGACGGAGGGCGAGGGGAGCTCCACAACGGGGACGACTGGACCCTGCAGCGACACGGACACGTCCTCGGAAGGGAGCTCCCTTGCGGGGGTGGCACCATCCGTGCCCCCCGCCATTACAGGTACAGCCGCCACCCAGCGCACCATCACCGCCCTCCCAGCAGCCCCTCAGCGTTCGCCCCGTGCCCGCTCTGCCAGGAAGCCGGGCATCTCCTTCGCCCCAGCCACCTCAGGCCCTGCCCCTGTTACCCCCGCTGTCCTCAGTGAGGAGGTCATTGACCTCCTCCGAACGCTCATTGTTGGGCAGACTACCCTTTTGAATGCCATCCAGGGGGTGGAGAGGGAGGTTCATCGCAGCAATGCGTACCTGGAGGGCATTCATTCGGGTCAGGCTGCCCATCAGCGATCGTTCCAGGCTCTGGCCTCAGCACTGACGGCAGCCATTGTCCCTGTCTCCTGCCTCCCTCTACTAACTCCCTCCTCCCAGTCTCCTGTTCCTCTGCCTGTCCCACCCACACCATCAGACCAGCCTGCACACACCTCAACACCCAAGAGAAGCTCATCCAAACATAAGCACCACAGATCACGCAGACATTCACACACGCAACATTCCGATGCAGACATGCCAACAGTCACTACCACCTCTGTGACCCCCACCTCCTCGTCTCCCTCCTCCCTCCCTGTGACGTCTACACTCACACCTCCATTCACCTCACCATCAGCCAGTGTTTCCATCACCAGCACACCCTCCAGTCCAGTCCGCACACGTGCAGTCACCACCCCCACTGCCATTTACACGTCCCCTGTGTCCTCTCCCACTGTGTCTGTCACCCCCTCTTCCACACCACACAAACGCAGCCACCCACCCACCCAACAGCCATCCACCTCACGACAGCCTATCCCTCCTGCACCTGCACCCAAAGACAGCAAACGTGACTCACCTACAACCACATCCTCTCCCTCCACTCCCATTCCCACTGTACCTACCACTCTCCATTGTCCCAAGAAACTCTTCCTCGCCACTGCTAACTTCTTTCCTGACCCTGAGCCCCCCCCTCCTTCTCGTCGGGGTAAGAAGAGCACCTCAGCCACCACCAGCCCTGCAGCCCCCTTGACAAGGGTGCAGGGGTATTGGAGCCCACCAGCCCGCATGTCTGGATCTTCGCCCAGCAGCAAGGGGACAGCCAGCCCACCCCCTGGGAAGAGGACCAGAAGGCGGAAGGGGCGCCGCAGGAGCCCGGCTTCTACATCCCCCCCGGACACCACCCAGACACAGTCACCAGCCACAGCTCCAAAGGGAGGAAAGGGCCACAGACTCCCGACTAAGGAGGGCAAGGGCAGCAAGTCGGAGAGGTCAGGCTGCAGGCCTGCTGCCCAGGAGGAGCCCACCACCCCCATAGCCGCTGGCCAGGGAGGACCCAGCCCAGCTGGCCAGGAGGGCCCCACCACCCACAGCCCAGGTGGGCATTGAAGGAGCACCATCCCCGCTGCCCAGGAGGGCACCACCAGGCAATGAGCAGTTGGCCATAGACCGCCCGCCGTCTCAAGAACCGCTGAACTGGGCCCTGCCGTCTCAAGAACCGCTGAACTGGGCCCCGCCGTCTCAAGAACCGCTGAACTGGGCCCCGCCGTCTCAAGCACCGCTGAACTGGGCCCCGCCGTCTCCAGCACCGCTCCGCTGGGGACCGCCGTCTCAAGCACCGCTGAACTGGGCCCCGCCATCTCAAGAACCGCTGAACTGGGCCCCGCCGTCTCAAGAACCGCTGAACTGGGCCCCGCCGTCTCAAGAACCGCTGAACTGGGCCCGCCGTCTCAAGCACCACTGAACTGGGCCCCGCCGTCTCCAGCACCGCTCCGCTGGGGACCGCCGTCTCAAGAACCGCTGAACTGGGCCCCGCCGTCTCAAGCACCGCTGAACTGGGCCCCGCCGTCTCCAGCACCGCTCCGCTGGGGACCGCCGTCTCAAGCACCGCTGAACTGGGCCCCGCCGTCTCAAGAACCGCTGAACTGGGCCCCGCCGTCTCAAGCACCGCTGAACTGGGCCCCGCCGTCTCCAGCACCGCTCCGCTGGGGACCGCCGTCTCAAGAACCGCTGAACTGGGCCCCGCCGTCTCAAGCACCGCTGAACTGGGCCCCGCCGTCTCAAGAACCGCTGAACTGGGCCCCGCCGTCTCAAGCACCGCTCCGCTGGGGACCGCCGTCTCAAGAACCGCTGAACTGGGCCCTTCAAGGCAAGACCCGCTGAACTGGGCCCTTCAAGGCAAGAAGCGCTGAACTGGGCCCTTCAAGGCAAGACCCGCTGAACTGGGCCCTTCAAGGCAAGAAGCGCTGAACTGGGCCCTTCAAGGCAAGAAGCGCTGAACTGGGCCCTTCCAGGCAAGAACCGCTGGCCCTTTGGCAGACGTGGCAGGGCAGGATCTGTCTCGGGCAGGGCTGCAGGATGTCCTCTGGCCAACATGCCTCCTCCAGTGGCAGTGGAGTCTGTTATGGACTGTTTGGACTGTGGCTTTGCTCTCCCCAGGATGGCCCAGTGGGCAGGCCACCCACTGTATGGACTGTATGGACTGTGGCTTTGCTCTCCCCAGGATGGCCCAGTGGGCAGGCCACCCACTGTATGGACTGTATGGACTGTGGCTTTGCACTCCCCAGGATGGCCCAGTGGGCAGGCCACCCACTGTATGGACTGTATGGACTGTGGCTTTGCTCTCCCCAGGATGGCCCAGTGGGCAGGCCACCCACTGTATGGACTGTATGGACTGTGGCTTTGCTCTCCCCAGGATGGCCCAGTGGGCAGGCCACCCACTGTATGGACTGTGGCTTTGCACTCCCCAGGATGGCCCAGTGGGCAGGCCACCCACTGTATGGACTGTATGGACTGTGGCTTTGCTCTCCCCAGGATGGCCCAGTGGGCAGGCCACCCACTGTATGGACTGTATGGACTGTGGCTTTGCACTCCCCAGGATGGCCCAGTGGGCAGGCCACCCACTGTATGGACTGTATGGACTGTGGCTTTGCTCTCCCAGGATGGCCCAGTGGGCAGGCCACCCACTGTATGGACTGTATGGACTGTGGCTTTGCTCTCCCCAGGATGGGCCAGTGGTCATGGAGTCCCCTCGTGGATCTGGCGTTGTGTACTCAAGTGGCTGAGGTGCCCCCCCTTCCCTTCCCCCTGAGGTGCCTGTCCTATTTTCTTTCTGATGCCCCTGCAGTGTTCTCTCCGTGGAGTTCTTGTCGTGGGACTGGGCCTTGCCCCTTTGCACAGGACCCCTGTGGTCCACGGACAGTGGTTGGACTACATTTAGTAGCTGTATATATTTTGTACATAGTTTATTTATTTATTGGGATTACTGGTGTCCATATTTCAATATATCTGCCCGTTTATGATCTCTTCTTTTGGTCTTTGCATTATTTCGGAGGGGGGGGTTTGTGGGTTGTGACAGTGATCTGTGGGAATGCATTGATGTGTGTGTTGTAGTGGGTGTGGGTGGGTGGGTGTGTGCCGGTAATCTTTTCCCTCCCCTGTGTCGTAGGTGCAGTACTCACCGATGTCTTCCGCGCCGCCGGGCGTGCTCCTGGTACAGGAGCAGGTATAGGAGTGCGGGGATGACCTGCAACTCGGGTTCCATACTGCCGGAATCTCGCGTGGAGTGCGTAGAGGTGAGCGTTTTCCCGTTCGTAGTCTGTTTCCGCCGTGTTTTTATCGGCGGTGCTCCCGCCCCGGAAAAGGTGGCGGATTGGTGGGTCGTGATAGGGTGGGCGGTACATTGTCTGCCGCCTGGCTGTTGGCGGGGACCGCCGCGCTGTTTGTTTGTTCCGCCGTGGCGGGCGGAGTGTTAATGCGGCGGGCTGTGTTGGCGGTTCCCGCCAGGGTCAGAATTGCATATTTTGGACCGCCGGCCTGTTGGCGGCTTGGCCGCCGCATTATCACCGACCGCCAGGGTCAGAATGAGGGCCATAGTCCATGAAACTCTGGAAAATAGATGGAGCATTGGTTAAGCTAAAAGGCATTACCCGCTATTCAAAGTGACCCAAAGGAGTTTGAAAGGCAGTTTTCCACTCATCTCCCATCTTGATTCGTAGGAGGTGATAGGCTCCCCTAAGATCTAATTTAGTGAACATTTATGCTCCTCTCACTGATTCCAGGATGTCTCCGATAAGGGGCAAAGGATACCTATTCATATTAGTGATTTAATTCAACCCATGAAAGTCTATGCAGGGGCGTAGATCCTTCGTCTTTTTAGGTATGAAAAAAGAGGAGCCCCAGCAGGTGAAGAGGAGTGAGTAATCAACCTGCTCCGTATGTTTTCCTCTAGATATTCCTTAAGAGTCTCTTTTTCTGGTTCAGAAAGCGAGTGCATTCTCATAGGGAACCACCGCTCCAGGTGCCAAAGGAATGGCACAGTCATATTCTCTATGAGGTGGCAAAATCGGCTTCTCTGGTTTTTGAAAGACATCTGCAAACTCCAGGTAATGACTTGGTATTTTTTGCACAGCGTTGATAGAAAAGCCCACCTCCTTATTCATTAAAGTCATACTCTTAGGTGACCAATAGGTTTCTGAAGGATAGCAATTATGTTAGCAAAACTGTGACAAGAGAGATATTGTTCTTGTTTTCAAATTAATATAGGGACTATGCCGTGTCAGCCAGGGCATACCTAATATTATCATGTGATTGGGTGAAGTAATCAGAACAAAGGTAATATACTCTTAATGTTTCCCAAACTTCAAACACAAGGTGGGAGTTGTATCCGTTACCGGTCCTGATGCAAGAGGAGAACTGTCAACCATATAGACTTGCTCTGGTGTTTCCGTGGGTATTCGAGGAATTTCCTTTTCCGTAGCCCATTTCTCGCCAAGATATATTCTGCTAGCACCACAGTCCAGCAATGCTAATACTCTTTCTTCTCTGCCATCCATTAACTGCAACATGATGGGCAAATAGAAAAGAGCTGTTGTGTTTTCTTTGGAGGAACATATAGAAGGTATCTCTGAACACCCCCTCTCCTCCCTTCTTATAGAGGACAGGAGTTGGCGTTCCCCGTCAGCTTAGTAGGACGAGTGGGACAGGCATGAATCAGATGACCAGATTTGCCACAGTAAAGACACAGCCCTTTCCGTCGTCTGTGTTCACGGTCGGTCTCAGTTAAAGGTCCACAGGCCATGTCTATTTGTATGGGTTCATCTCCAGAAGAAGCATGAGCTTCAGATCGGTTCTCTTCTAGACGATGAACAACTGTACGTGTGGTTTCCATATGTGATAGGACACGACTCTTTAATTTCTCCAATCTACGCTCACAAAGGCGGTATTCTATGGATAATGCTAAGTCAATGAGACTTTTCATATCATCTACTCAAGGAGAATGTACTAATTCATCCTTTATTTCATCACGCAACCCCCTATCAAAAAGGATGATGAGGGTGTGTTCCATCCAAGTGGTTTCTGCTGCCAATTGTCTAAAATGTGTTATGTATTGTAAGATGGTCTGGTTTCCTTGCTGGATGTCACATAAAGCTTCTTCTGCTGAAGACTCCAGTCTAGGTCGCTGGAACATTTGTTTGAAGGCATTGACAAAGGCGGTATAAGTAGACAACCGAGGATCATCTGTGGCTACTAAAGGAGTCGCCCAAGCCAGAGCTGTACCAGACAAGGCGCTGATCAATTATCCCACTTTGGTCTTGTCCTGAGAGAATTGAGATGGTCCAAATGCAAAATAAACCATCAAAGAATCAAGGAATTCTCTTAACTTATTAGGATCCTCAGAGAAACGTGGTTTAGTAGCACGGATGGTTGGAACCTCTGTGGTTCTAGAGGCCAAGGCTTATCGTAAAGCTGCATTTTCAGCACATAGCTGTTGCATTCCATGAGCCTGTTGTTGTACAGTATGGATTGGTGACTGGGCTGTCTCCACTATGTCCTCTGATGGGTCTTCCATAGTCTTTGAACAAAAACAGAGTATTGGGCAGTGCAATCTGTCATGATCTGCCTTCTCTTACTGCCCTGGCCAGATGGAATTGGAGTGCGACTTAGGTTTGTGCAGATTGTGGTCTGGCCGAGTAAGGGGCTACACCTTCCAGTAGCCACAGTGCTTCTGACAAGAAGATGCGTAGGCAGTCCGTGCCCTCCAGAAGGAGTCCCAGAGGAAAACCCCAAAAAGGGAAAAAACCTCTTTCACAGGAAATCCCAGAAGCAGGAAAAAGGTGAGCATCAGGATCCCAGGACTTCAGGGACTGGAACCTCAGAGAACTGCAGGAAAACCACTCCACGGAATAGCAAGCAGGAGCGAATACCACCACCAAGAGGAAGTGTTGCAATACAAAGAGGAAAAAGAATCTGGCTCCTTATATACTAATGGACAGGAAGTGACATACAGAAAGGAAGAAAAACCCCATCTTGGATTGGGAATGCTCCATAGGAATGACTGGAGAAGACACCATCTTAAAAAAGGAAAAGAAAAAAGAAACCAGTGAATGCAGGTAAGTGAACAGCATTCTGGGAAGAAGAAACCTGGCCCAACAAGAAGAACAGAAAGAAAGAACCTCATGGCCAAAAAGGAGGTAAGTATCAATATAGGGGGGATGCGGGGAGCGTTTGTGACACAACATCATGCCACATGTTGAATGCAGCGAGGTTTGAAACCCGAATCCGGGCCATCTGACCTTGCCACGAGCAACAAAAAACGCTGTGGTTGAGTAGGCTACAGCGTAACAGCTAGTGCAGCTGTGCTAGTGCAGGGCTAAGACTCCCCACACTGCTCAACTAGTCCCTCGGTCCAGGATCCTGGCAGGATGGCACTGTATGGAGGTGAGCTGCCAGGAGTGCTGAAGTTTTGGTCCTATTCCATTGGTGTCTGGTAACTACCTGGCCGCAGCAGAATTCCTGAAGTAAGTATTGGGTAGCTATTGGAGTTCTGCTCCCATACATTTGGTGGAGAATCCAGGCAGACTGAGAGTACCCTAAATATTTTTGGAGCTCAATAGAGTAGTCCAACACATTTTGACACTTAGAGAATCCTTTCATCCTCAGAAGAAATGTTTTAGAATTTGACAGAGTTTTGACGCAGATTGATAAGTTGTGCATTCCTGAGCGATGTGGAGTAGAAGTAAGAACAGGGAATAACATTGTGTGTGAAATGAATATACAGGTTCTCTTTCAGCTGTCTGGATGTGGGGTTATGATTGTTGGTGCAGCCAGTGGGTTGATTACTACTATGATGATGTTTGTAATACATTTGAGGATGAATTGATCTTATTGGTTTTACTGATTTGGTTTGATTTGGTAACCGGATTTGTCGTTAATCCAAGATCTTGAGATATATATTGATTAGTTGTGGTATATAGTGTGAAGTGCCACATACACATCTATAGGGACTCTGAATTAACAACTTTTCTTTGTGTGGCTAATTTGAGTTATTCGGATTTGCCCTTAATGAACAGGGTTAGAAGCATTGACTTGGATGTAGATTTCTGCTGGAAAGTAGCTACCTAGCGAGAGTTTTTCAGTTTCTTGTAATTTATGTTGTCATTCGTTCTTGTCTTTGATTTTGAACTCTTATTTCAATCAAATCTGAATTTCTATGGGTTGCTACTGAATTGCTTTACTTGATGCACTGACTTTTATTTTCTTTCTAGGGTAAAAAAAGGTTTATTGGGTTATTTGGTTTAAAGGTGGTTTTGCAATTGTTTACCTGCTTACGAAGAAGTTGTGCATTGATTGGTTACTCACCATGTGAGCCGCGCAAGGTTTGGTGAGGCGTCACCACAAAGCTGCCCTCTGATTGGCTGGTTGCTGACAAAGCCACTTTGTGATGGGTTGACCTTTGACAGAGCTGCGCTGGGATTGGTTGTTTGATAGTTCGTTTCTTGTGATACTGAGTTTGTTTTGAGCTATTTTGTGCTTATTTAAGTGTAGACAATGGGAAATTTGCTTACTAAGCTTAAACCTAAATGCGATTTATCTCTGAAGGGTCAGAAATAGGAAGGAGCACCAGCATATGAAATGATGAAAGAGGTTAAGTACTATACGTATACCTGGATTTCAGATTGGAATAAATAAAGAGCACACGATGAAGCAGTAGAATTTCCATCAGGGGATATAATTAATACTAAGAAGTTAAATTTCCTGAAACAAACTATGTATGACATAAGACCAATGCCAGTTTAAGGTGCTTAACAAATGGGGTGGGATGACAATAGAGAAAGAGAGAGAGAAGACAGCGAAGGAAGTAAAACAGTAATTTAGACAATCAATACAATCTAAATGAGACTGGCAGGAGAAAAGCTGAAGGGAAGAAATGGTAGAGAATGTGAGAACATTTCTGGCTATGGTTAAAGAGAAAGGCAAACTGAGCAGCCAGATGAGTCAGATGAGGATCATAATTTTTGAATTTTGAATTTGAGCCCTCCTCCATATACGGACACAGCAGGGACAAGAAATGGTACAACTCCTGCTACTGCGGGAATAGACACAGGTGCTGGGGGGGATAGTGGTCCGTTGTGCAGGATCATACTGAAGTGGTACTGAGTGCAGTGACTGAAACAATGTTGACAGTAGTGCCTAGTACAAGCACAAACGTGCAGTCTGAAATGCAAGCTGCCACTCTTGAAAAGGTCGTGGTAGTTCCTGAAGCAATTAATATCGAAGTTTTAAAAATTGAATTTGGTGAAATGCTACAGGGCAATATTAATTTGAAACAATTGCTGATATACGATGTTGAAGAAATGTGATACTTGATCAAGGAAGCTGCAAGCTGTACAAATGGAGCACATGATAAATTAGAAGAGTTAGTTGATGAATAAGAAGTTGACATCAGCAAAATGAAAAATGTGAAACAAAATTACAAAATAGATTTGACTCATGATAAAATTAAGGAAATTGGCTTGATTACTTTGAGAGCTCATATTAAAGATTTAATTTGAGAAAACAAGAGAATGGAGCAATTTAAAGAAATACTGAGAAAAATGGATGAGAGGGTCTATAAGTAAAAAGAAAGCAAATAAAACAGATGGAGGCGCAAGAGCTATGAAACAGGGACAGTGTTGGGTATGGTTTTAGGGTTACCTTTGAGAGAAGTACATGGAGGGTGTTTGGTGCGTGTGCCATGGACAAGGTCTGATTTATATGCTTTTACAAACCATTTTCCGCAAGTGGTATTATGAGATATGCAAATTAACACAGAGTTCTCAAATTCTATGGACAGATTTAATTTTGTTGCTTGAAATTGTGGTTCCAAGTGAATTGTGGTTGGAGTGTACAGTTGCAGTTGGTTGGCCAACACAATAGCCAGCTAGAGTAGGCTGTAATAATCCACCATCCTTAGATGTGATGGAAAAATATAGGCCAGTGATTGATTATTTGAAAAACGAAGTTCCAGAAAAGGACATACATTGCTCAAACACTATGAGAACTTTACAAGACACAAAAGAGTCAGAGCATTCCTACTATGAAATGCGTATGCATATTTTTAAAAGAATGGTGAAAGAATGATGAACAACAATGGAATGAGTATGAATGGTAAAATGATGAAAAAGACTAGAGCTTGTCATTGTTGCAGGAAGATTGGGCATTATAGGGAATGTAGAGGGAATCCTAACCAGATTATGGATAATGTAGGTGTCTTGCCACAAATGCAGAAAAATGTGCAGAATGAATAAAATATGCAGAATAAGAAATCGTTTCAAATGCCAATGTACACAGCTCCAGTAATGTACAAAACATGAGAAACAATGCCTCGTAATCCAGGGTATAAGCAAAAGTTTTGATTATGGTTAACGAGGTCCCAGTGAGCAATTCACAATGACGGTGCCAGAGGGGGAGGAAGACTGTGTACTTGGAGCAGTCCTACAGGTAGACTGAAGAGGCCCATATGTTGATGGAAAAGTCAATGGCCACTCCTTTTCATCCCGTGACATGGAAACATAATGCTCCCAGTGGTGTATTTGTCTGCTGTGTTGGATCCAGTAGCTGCATGTCTTCCAGAATGTCTCAAATTAGTTGCAGCTGTGTTTGTTGCAACTGAACAAAGTGAAGGAATTGTGATGGGACAAACATTAATTTTCCATGTTCCACATTCAGTTGAAGTTCTTTTGACAAGTACCAGAACTCAGCATTTGACGAACAGTAGATTCTAATATGTAGTACTTGCTGCTGAAAACATCTCTATTAGAAAATGCAATATATATTCTCAGTCTTGCAACACTGCTACCCATTTCAGACCAAGACTGTGAAGACAGAAGAAATTATGACATTGAAATCTATGAAGAACCAGAACACAACTGTTTGAGGTGACAGAGTTATGTACAAAACTAAGATCAGATATAAAAGTATACCTTTGGGCATGGCTAATGTGACATTATTTGTTGGTGGTTCTTGTTTGAGAGACCAATGTGGCTCATTGAAAGCTGCCTACACAGAATGCAGCATTTCCAGAACTTTAGAGGCATCTTCTTTGCCAAATGTAACTTTAGCATAAGTGGCAGAGGTAGTGGCATTGACAAAAGCCTGATGCTTGTCACAAAAGTGTGATGTGACAGTTTACACAGACAGCCATTAAGTATAAGGAGCTGGGCATGACTTTGGGCAGCTTTGGTCATAAAGGGGTTTTATGACATCTTGGGGTGCCCCAATAAAAAACATATTGACTATATTTTTGAATTGTTGAAAGCACTTTTGAAACCAAAGGAAATGGCAGTTGTCAAATGCCCAGCTCATACGACAGGAAAATATCTTGTTACACTTGGTAATAATTACACTGACAAAATGCCTAGATACTGTGCACTACATGAAGAAACTGTAATTCGAGAGAATGAAATAAACTAGGATTCCAGAGTAAATGCAGTTCAGAATTCAGAGACTTTAAACTGTTTTTACATGAATTCACTTCAGACTTCCTTGAGTAAATTAAGAGATCTGCATGAGGATGCCCAGATGAAGAAAAAGAGAGATGAGAGAAACAGTGGTATAATAAAAATGCTCAGGAGTTGTATGTAAATGCTGATCATAAATATGTTCTATCAGATGCACTGTTGTATCCAATGTACAAGTTTTTGTTCAATTAGACACGTGCAGGAAGTAATAGTTTGATCAGAATTTTCAAGAAATACTGGGAGAATACTAAATTGAGAAAAGTTGCTAATGATGTGTGATTGCGTTGCCTAAGTTTCCAGTTAAATAATGTCTGCAAAAGTACTCAAACTGTAACAAATCATATTTGAAAGTTAGAAGGCCTTTTTACCAGACTGAAGGCAGGTTTTATTGAGATGCCTAAGCATATTGGCTTGAGGTATGTCTTAGTAATTATTTGTCTGTTCTCTAAATGGGTTGAAGTCTATCCCACTAGGGAAGCAGATAGCATTGCAGTTTCCAAATTATTGAGAAGAGAGTTGATTCCTTGTTTCGGCCTGCCAACTTCAACTGAAATTGATTGTAGGGTGCATTTTAGAAGTGAGATCCTCCAAATCATTTGTGAGGCTTTTAATATTAAAGAAAGGTTCCATTGTAGCTATCGTCAACAATCCTCAGTTGTGGTGGGGATTACTAATAGTACTCTAAAATATAAATTGGCAAAGATTTGCCAATTGGGCTGAAATGGCCCAACACTCCTCCTTTTGTCCTGTCCTTTTGTCCTGATGAATATGAGAAGTACACCTGATAAAAAAGACTGGTTTATCGCCTCATGAGCAGGGTCTGGAACAGAAAATAGGCCTCGGCACCAAAATAAAAGTGGACCCCATTAGTGAATGAAATAGATAAAAAAGTGCCTCACATCTGCAAATCTGGCAGTTTTGAGCTTGTAAAGACACTCTATATAGGTATCTGGTAACGTAGCAGAGACTGTGTACATTTGTTCTTACTAAAGACAATGTTTGTGGCAATATCAGTGAAATCAACAGTAAAATAAAAACCAAGTCCACCAGATAATAAAACAGGCCTGAAAATAGTCAGAAAAATAGTCCACTCACTGACTTGTCAGACAAGCTCATCGGGCACTGCATGATTGCCCTATAGGCTAGTCCGACACTGCCCATTGGGCTTGCCTATCTTCCATCTGCTGCACTAGTTTCAATAACTGGTGACATCAGTCTTGATTACTACAAGAATCTTGCTGATATAGTAAAATCTGTCTCATCAGGGGAATGTGACTCTAAGGTTATTGAGTGCTGCAGACTGAGACGAGGTAACTGGAGACAAGGAGACGAGGTAACTGGATAACAATACGGAAACATGTCAGGAAGAATTATATGGAGTAATGATGGAGAAGCCCATTCTAAATTATCTTGATGACAAACACTGTGGTCAAGTGTGCTGGCATACTGCAGTGGATCCACGCTGCTCACACATAGCGAGTACGAGCAGTTGAAGAAGTGGATGAAAGAGCAGAAGAAAAGTCTGGTGAGTTAAGTCAAGCCCAAGATCAAGCAGAGAATCAAGAAAATAAGTCAAACTCGAGTTAGCAGCTTGGATCCAGAGGGTGGTTGAAATTTTGAAACTGGTGAAGATGAAAAAGTCAAAAGCAAAGTTGTAAAGAAGACTGAATTTCAGGTGAACAAAAGTTCTGATGAAGAACCTGAGAATTCTGAAGTCCAGTTTCAAAACAGTGATCAGAGTGAGGAACTGTTGTCTAAAAAAATACAAATGTATGAGCAACAGCAAGATGTAATGGTCTGTGATCCAAGCAATGAGAAATTGCAGCTGAAAATCAAAATCAGAAGAAACCCTAGAGACAGAAAGAGATTTGCAGTGAACAAATTAGACGAAAACAAAACTGAACAAAGACCAAACTCAAGTTCAAGTTCCAAAGTCTAATGCTAAAGAGGAAATTGAAACAGAGATTGTTGCCAGAGACATAAAAGTTGTTGCTAAAGATTATGAGGGTCATTACAAGTTTGGCAGTCGGAAACATCTGACCACCAAACTCCTGACCAGGAGACCACCACGGTGTTGGTGGTCTCACCACTGGCCCCATTATAGCTTTCCCACTAGGCTGACAGTTCCAACCCGTCAGCCTAGTGGTAAAGGTGCAGCAGCATTGTTCCCGGCTCATGATTGAGCCAGTGGCAATGCTGCCGCATGCAGGTTGCACCAGTACCCTTGAAATGCGCAGTGTCTGGACAGCAGACATTACGTATTTCAAGTGTGCCAGAGGGACCTCCTGCACTGCAGATGCCATGGGCATGGGACCGCCAAACTCACGGGAAGGATGCCACCGCCATGATGGTGACATCCCCCCAAGCGTATTACAATGTTCCAACTAGACTGACCGGCAGAAATATTGTAATGCACGTTCCCAGACGGCTGACAGGGGAACAGTGCTAGGATATTGGCCTTGGCTCCCTTAAGGGAGCTGAGGCCAGTATACTAACACTCCATGTAGGAGGTTGGCCTGGCTTGTAGTAGGTACCTATGGTACTTACACCTTATACCAGGTCCAGTTATCCCTTATTAGTGAAATGTAAGCAGTGACTAGAAGCCAGACTCTCTAGAGGCAGCTGTAGCTGAGCAGCCAAGGCTTATTTAGGAGACATGCAAAGCTCATGCAATACCACTGTAGTCACACAGTACTCACACACATGAAAGAAAACACTCAGGCCCTCATTACAACCCTGGGATTACGACTGTGGCAGAAACCGCCAACATAGCCAGCCACATTAACACTCCGACCGCCACGGCGGTACAAACAAACAGCGCGGCGGACACCGCCAACAGACAGGCGGAAGACAATGTACCACCCACCCTATCACAACAGGCCTATCCGCCACCTTTTCCGGGGCGGAACCAACGCGAACAAAGACATGGCGGAAACAGTACACAGAAGGGTAAACACTCACCTCTCCCCACCCCACGAGGAACCAGGATGCCATGGAGCCTGGATTGCAGATACTGCCGATGATGGTCTTCCTGCTTCTCTATCAGGAGCTCCAACGACCGCGGCGATGACCAGAGTGAGTACTGCACCTACAACACAGGCGAGGCCCACACATGATACCTGACTCCAAACGGAGAGAACACTGGAGGGGCATCAGATAGAAAATATACAGGCACCTCAGGGGGAAGGGGAGGGGGGGCACCTCAGCCTGATGAATGCACGACGCCAGTGCTCCACGAGGGGACTCCATGCCCACAGTTTGGTCCTGGGGAGTGCAAAGCCACAGTCTCTCAAGTCTTTCCAGTGGGTGGTGTGCCCACTGCTTTATCCTGGGGAGTGCAAAGCCACAGTCTCTCAAGTCTTTCCAGTGGGTGGTTTGGCCACTGCTTTATCCTGGGGAGTGCAAAGCAACAGTCTCTCAAGTCTTTCCAGTGGGTGGTTTGCCCACTGCTTTATCCTGGGGAGTGCAAAGCCACAGTCTCTCAAGTGATTAACAGTCTCCACTGGTTCTGGAGGGGGCTTTGTGCCCAGAGTGCTTCATCCTGCCAAGGACTGAGGTAGTGGATGTCATTCTCCACTGGTTCTGGAGGGGACTTTGTGCCCAGAGTGCTTCATCCTGCCAATGAATGAGGTAGTGGATGTATCTCTCCACTGGTTCTGGAGGGGGCTTTGTGCCCAGGGTGCTTCATCCTGCCACGGACTGAGGTAGTGGATGTATTTCTCCACTGGTTCTGGAGGGGGCTTTGTGCCCAGAGTGCTTCATCCTGCCAAGGACTGAGGTAGTGGATGTCATTCTCCACTGGTTCTGGAGGGGGCATGGTGCCCAGAGTGCTCCACGTGCAGTGTGGCCAGAACAATACACTCTCCTGGGTGAGTGTGTCACGAGATTGCCGAGGTACAGGTCGCATGATACGCCATGGAGGCAGAGACATACCCCACACTGCTGGGGCTTCGCATTCCATATGCAGGTGACAACTGTGATGACAGTGATGCTTTATGGAAGCTGCCCAGGGTCCTTGAAATCACCACCAGCCTCGGACGACTGATCACTGGGGATGGTAGCCATGTCTGCGGTGGTGCCACTGTCTTAGGACGTCGTGGGGCTGCTGGCGGTGCTTGCGGAGGTTTCAGTTGTGGCGGTGCTTGCGGCGGGGTCTGTGGCGGCGGTGCTGGCTGCGGGGTCTGTGGTGGCGGTGCTGGCGGTGGGGTCTGTGGCGGCGGTGCTGGCGGCGGGGTCTGTGGTGGCGATGCTGGCTGCGGGGTCTGTGGCGGCAGTGCCGGCGGCGGAGTCTGTGGCGGCAGAGCATGTGTCAGCACCAGCTGAGTGAGAAAGCAGGATGTTTCCTGCAGCCTCGGACGGCTGCCCACCGGGGAAGAGGCTGGGGACTGTTGCAGTGGCTGTAGACGTGCCGGAGGCGGTGCAGGTAGCGGTGCAGGTGGTGGTGTTCTCTGCCGTACAGGTTGGGGTGGACGTGGACAGAAGGTGTGACACTGCTCCCTCAGTCGGTGCCACCATACCCTCTCCTGACCTGCTCTTCAGTTTTTGGTCCTTCCCCATCTTTGATGGTGGCGCAGTTGTCTTGCCACTATCCCCTTTCGTTTTCGCTGACCCCCTTGGTGGCAGGTGTTTTCGGCTTCTCCCTCTGGGATGTGGGCATCTTTTTAACCTTGGCAGGTGGCGGAATGTCCTTGCCGTCGCTCCGTGGCACACTGGCAGCCCTGATGGTTGGCGCACTCCATGACCCCGCAGTTGCTGGCATCACTGTGCCTGGGGATGTGGTGGCTGAGGTGGTGGGCTGGGACCTGGAAAGCCTGGCCCTAGGGGAAGGATGGGGGGGAAGGTGTAGGGAAGAGGTCAATGTTAGCCAGGAAAAGTTTTTTAGACACACTGGGACGGGTAGATGGAGGGGGTTTGGGAGTGGAGGAAGAGGTAGTGGTTGTAGGAGGTGTACGTCTGCTGAATTTGGGTGAAAGTGCATGGGCTGGAGGCTGTTGTGAGGTGGATGGCTGTTGGGTGGGTGTGTGCCTGTGTTTGTGTACTTTGGGAGGAGGGCTCACTGACACACTAGGAGAGAGGACACTGGGGATGAGTGAATGGTAGTGGGGATGGTGAGTGCACGTGAGCGGTGTGTGTTGATGGGCGTGCTGGTGATGGAGGTAGTGGCTGAGGATGTAGTGCATGCAGGTGTGAGTGGAGACGAGACTTGGAGGGAGGAGGGAGACGTGGAGGAGGGGGACACAGTGGGGGAAGTGGATGTTGGTATGTGTGCATGGGTATGATGCTTGTGTGAGTGCCTGTGGGATGTGTGGTGCTTATGTTTGCCTGAGCCACTCTTGTCTGTTGATGTGTGTGCATGCTGGTCTGATGGTGTGCTCGGGATAGGCTGAGGTACTGGGGATTGGGTCTGGGTGGAGGAGGTTGGAGGGGGGAGGCTGGACACAGGGACAATGGCTGCCATCAGTGCTGAGGCCAGAGCCTGAAATGCTCTCTGTTGGGCTGCCTGGCCAGAATGGATGCCCTCCAGGTATGCATTTGTTTGTTGCAAATGCCTCTCAACACCCTGGATGGCATTCAGAATGGTAGACTGCCCAACAGTGAGGGATCTCAGGAGGTCAATAGCCTCCTCACTGAGGGCAGCAGGGCTGACTGCGGCAGGGCCTGAGGTGCCTGGGGCGAAGGAGATGCCCACCCTCCTGGGTGAGCGGGCACGGGACACACGCTGAGGGGCTGCTGGGAGGGCGGTGCTGGTAGGGGGGGTGGAGGCTGTACCTGTTGATGCGGTGGGCACAGAGGGGCCCGCCACCGCAAGGGAGCTCCAATCAGTGGAGGAGTCGCTGGTCTCTGCTCCTGTCCCCGCCGTGGAGCTCCCCTCGCCCTCCGTCCCACTGGTGGCTTCAGACTCCGTTGTTTCGCCCTCCAGGGCCAAGTGGGATGCAGCTCCCTCCTGCTCCGGTGCCAATGCTCCTCCGCCTGATGATGCTATTGCACACAAGAACAGGGAGACCACAAAAAGGGGGGGGGGAGACAGGAGAAAGACATGTTCAGTGCATGCAACACCACTACCGTTGGCGGACACAACAGACAGTGAGCAGCCCTCTGCACTACGCCATGCACTTATAGTTCCTAGATTAATCACATGCCCATGGGGTACAAGGCCTAAGCCCGATTGCTGCACACCTGGAAGTCACAGGAGCCTGACTAGGTGTAGATGGTACTAACCACTAGTGGTGTTGGGGTGCCACATAGCCTGCCTCACAAGGGACCTTGCCTACCAATCTCGCCCTGGCCTAGGGGAACCCACTGCCCACCTCCCCCACCCAGACACCTCGTAATGTGTGCAGAGTCAGCTGAATGAGAGTGTACTCACCCCCTTGTGGCTGCTGTGATGCCCTCAAGCGCTCATCCAACTCCGGATACGCCACCGCCAGGATCCGGAACATCAGGGGGGTCATGGTGCGACGGGCACCCCTCCCACGTTGGGATGCCATCCCCAGCTGTACCTCTGCCGTCTTCTTGCTCCAGCGGCGCAAGTCCTCCCATCTTTTACGGCAGTGGGTGCTCCATCTGTGGTGGACCCCCAGGGTCTGGACGTCCTTGACGATGGCACGCCAAATAGCCTTCTTCTGGTGGGCACTGACCTACAGGAATAGTACAGGGGGAAAGGAAAATCTTTACCCGTCCGGACCATCATACTCATTGGCCCCCGTTCCCACCCTTGCCATGACACACATGCACTCACCGTCCGCACATGCAGGCCTCAGCCCCCCATGTATCTTCCATCCACACCACTCCAAACAGGCATTGCCCATGCAGCATGCTCACAGTGTACTCACCTGTTTGTCTGGAGGACCGTACAGTTGTGTGTACTGGGGGAGGACCCCATCCACTAGTTTCTCCAACTCCTCCGAAGTGAAGGCAGGGGCCCTTTCCCCAGACACATGAGCCATCATCGCTTCCAGACACAGGTCACAGCAGCACTTGCAGTGTAGGTCTACTCCTGTTGGAGGTCAGGTATCAAGTGAGTGAACAGACAGAAAATGGTGGTCATGTCTGCGGCTGTGCGTACTGTCACCACTGGCGTACATCGTCATTGGCTCCTCGGACCCATAGGGTCCAATGTTCACCAATGCAGAATTGCCTCATGGTCTTCGACCACCCACCGCAACGGTGTAGAACGCCAGCGCAGTTACCTCATATCCTCTTGTCCCACCTTACAGGTCAGGCAGCTGCCATTTCAGGGGGCCACATGGCATTAATAATAACTGTGTCACACCAATGTAGGCCTTGAATACACACAGTTACAGGCACATTGCGGATTAATAAATGTGTGCAAATTACATTTTGTGATTCCTCAGTGTTGGCTGAGTCTCTGCTCGCTGTTCTCCTCCATAGGGCAGGTCTGCTGGGGCAGGTGATGAGATGGCTGCATCCTCCGGTGTACTGACCGCTGGTGGACCTGTCGACAATGGAAGAGAGACACATCATAGTCACCTACAGACTTGATCGTGCAACAATCCAAGACACTGTGTGCCCAGTTGGAGCCAGACCTGATGTCAGCTATCCGCCATCCCACAGGGATACCCCATCTAGTGCAGGTCCTGTCAGTACTCCATTTCCTGGCAAGTGGTTCCTTTCAAACAACAGTGGCCATTGCATCAGGGATGTCCCAGCCAATGTTCTCTAACGTGTTGTCCAGAGTGTTGTCTGCCCTGCTGAAACACATGCGCAGATGTGACTTCTATGCCCTGGGACATATCCCCAACATCATTGGTGCCATTGATGGGACACATGTGGCGTTGGTACCCCCACGCAGGAGTGAACAGGTGTACAGAAACCGGAAGAGCTACCATTCTATGAATGTGCAGATGGTGTGTTTGGCAGACCAGTACATCTCCCATGTGAATGCCAAGTTTCCTGGCTCAGTGCATGACGCTTACATTTTGAGAAATAGCAGCATCCCTTATGTGATGGGGCAACTCCAGAGGCACTGTGTGTGGCTTATAGGTGAGGACAACGACCCTATACAGTGTGAATAGGTGTCTGGGTATGGGGTTGTCCCTAAGGGTTAGTGTGTGTCTAACAATTGTCCCTCGATATTTGCAGGTGACTCTGGTTACCACAACCTGTCATGGCTACTGACCCCAGTGAGGAATCCCAGGACAAGGGCAGAGGAACACTACAATGAGGCGCATGGGTGAACTAGGAGGGTGATTGAACGAACCTTCGGCCTCCTGAAGGCCAGATTCCAGTGCCTTCATATGACAGGTGGTTCACTCTACTACTCACCAAAGAAGGTGTGCCAGATCATCGTGGCCTGCTGTAAGCTGCACAACCTGGCTTTGAGACGGCAGGTGCCTTTTCTGCAGGAGGATGGTCCAGCTGGTGGTCTTGTGGCAGTTGTGGAGCCTGTGGACAGTGAAGAAGAGGAGGCAGAAGAAGAGGATATCGACAACAGAAACAACATAATCATGCAATACTTCCAGTGAGACACAGGTAAGAAGATGTCACTGCCTCCCATATCACATATTATTACTGGAGCTAGCATAAGTCTGTCTTTTACACTCAGTCTATGGACCCTGACTTGTCACTTTGGCTTTCCATTTCACAGATGTGGGTCCCACTTTGTACCCTCTGCTATATTTCCTCCAGGCCTACAGCTGTGTTACATCGGTATGTGCACAAGTAAATTGACATTGCTATATTCCATGGTTATTGCAATTACACGTTTGTGAAAGCACAGACTGACTCCAGATTGTTTTGTGATTGAAGTGTGTTTATTTCTGTGCATAGATGTGGAGGGGGTTGTAAAATGGGCAGGGGGGATGGTGGAGGAATGTCCATGGCAGAGTCCAGTCTATTTGTTTCACAAGTGCATTGTCCAAAGGGGCATAGGAAGTGGAGCAATGGCAGTTGAAGGATGGACAGGGTGACAAAGTGGGACAGAAGGTTGACATTCAGGGAAGTCTCATTTCCTGGCGGGGGTCTTGGCAATGTTCTCTGTCTTGTTCATGGATCTCATGGACCGTTTGCAGGGTGGTTCTCCATCTGCAGGGGGTGGGGTGCTGTTGTCGTGTTCCTGTGGCAGTGCCTCCTGTCCACTAGCTCCGGCGGAGGTGGAGGGCTGTTCATCGTCCAGGCTAGTGTCAGGGGCCCCTTGTTGTGCCACAGTGTCCCTACTGGTGTTGACAAGGTCTTGCAGCACCCCTGCAATGGTGACCAGGGTGTTGTCAATGGACTTCAGGTCCTCCCTGATCCCCAGATAGTGTTCCTCCTGCAGCCGCTGGGTCTCCTGAAACTTGGCCAGTACCGTTGCCATCGTCTCCTGGGAATGATGGTAAGCTCCCATGATGTTGGAGAGGGCCTCGTGGAGAGTGGGTTCCCTGGGCCTGTCCTCCCTGTGTCGCACAGCAGTCCTCCGAGCTTCCCTGTTTTCCTGAGCCTCTGTCCCCTGAACCGTGTGCCCACTGCCCCCAGACCTCTGTTTTTCTTGGCTTGGTGGGTTTGCCTGGGTTCCCTGAAGTGGTGGACACACTGCTGATTGACGTGTCCTGGGGACAGAGGGATGGGCCCGCTGGGTGGGTGCTGTGGTGGTGTTTCCTGAGGGGGAGGCTCTATGGTGGCTTGTGCCAGTGTCAGGGGAACCGACTGTCCAAAGGTCCCTGATGGGCCGGGCTGGTCATCTTGATCCAGTTGTGCAGAGCTGCTGTCATCACTGTGGGTCTCTTCAGTGGGGGGGACTGGATATGTCTGGTACCTCCTGTCTGGTGAATTTGGGTAGGGGTCCTGAAGGGTGTAAAGGCAGGATTATTGCATCTGTGTGTGCCATCGTGTGCAATCGGGTGAGTGACCCTGTACTCCAGTGCTTGCATTCTTGGCTTGGTCCTTGTGTGATATTTGGTTGAAGTCTGTGTGGGTATCTGTAGTGGACATGCTTTGGTGATGGGTGTCCATGCTTTGGTGTTGCATGCAGGGCTTGGTATTGGGATGGGTGGGTTGTGATAGTGGGGCATTTGTGAGGTGTTGGAGTGATGGGGTGAGGGTGACGGTGGGAGTATGTAATGGCATGCAGGTAGGGTGGGGGGGATAAGGTAGTAAAGAGTTGACTTACCAGAGTCCAGTCCTCCTGCTACTCCTGCGAGGCCCTCAGGATGCAGTATTGCCAAGACCTGCTCCTCCCATGTTGTTAGTTGTGGGGGAGGAGGTGGGGGTCCACCGCCAGACCACGGAACGCACCTTCCCCCGTAGGTTGTTCCACCTCTTCCTGATGTCATCCCATGTTCTTGGATGCTGTTCCACTGCGTTGACCCTGTCGACAATTCTGCACCATAGCTCCATCTTCCTTGCAATTGAGATGTGCTGCACCTGTGATCCGAATAGCTGTGGCTCTACCCGGACGATTTCCTCCACCATGACCCTGAGCTCCTCCTCAGAGAACCTGGGGTGTCGTTGAGGTGCCATGATGTGGTGTGGGTGATGTGTAAGGTGGTGTGTGTTGTGATGTGTGAGGGGATGTGTTGGTGTGTGTTGTTTGAGGTGCGTGGATGTTGTGTAAGTGATGGTGTTGTGTGTCTGTGGATGCTGGTGTTGTTTATGGTGGTGTCTCTCTCTGGCGTGGTTTCAGAATTCTGGTAGTAAGGGTTTGTGGGTGATGTGGGTGGGTATTTTATATTGGATTGGGTGTGTGGGTGTGGTGTGTGTATGTGGTGTCAGGTGTGTGTATTTTGATTTGTCTAATGTGGTTGTGTTTTGTAAATGTGTGTGTATTTTGAGCGCGGCGGTGTGTACTGCCAATGGAATACCGCGGTTGAAAGACTGCCGCGTTGATTTGTGGATCGTGATAGTGTGGGCGTATTCCTGTTGGCGTGACGCTAGTGGTTTTGTTATCGCCAGTTTATCACTGACCTTTGGTGTGGCGGACTTGTGTGGGTGTCTGTATTATGGCGGATTCCGAGCTGTGGGTCGTAATACCTGTAGCGGAATTCCGTGGCCGCAACGGTATGTTGGCGGTCTTCTGCACGGCGGTAAGCGGGATTTACCGCCAGGGTTGTAATGAGGACCTCAGTGTTACAAAAATAAAGGTACTTTATTTTGGTGACAGAAATGCCAAAAATACCATAGAGACTATACTCCCTTAGGAGGTAAGTAATACACAAATTATATACACTAGTATGCAGAAATGTGAATAGAAACAGTTAGAAAATAGTGCAAATAGTGAAAATAACAATAGTTAGAAATGGGCCTAGGGGGAACACCAACCATATGCTAAGAAAGTGGAATGTGAATATCAGTTTCCCACATAGGCAAGTCTAGTGTGTAGAGGGTCGCTGGGAGTACTAGAAAACACCAAAGGTAAGTACTAAAACCCACCACAGGGCCCAGGAAACTACGAGTAAAACACAGTAACTTTCCCAGAACACACAGAACGGTGGATTCCTGAACCTGAAGACTTGTAGAAGAAGGGGACCAAGTCCAAGAAGCACAGAAGAGTCCGGTGAAGAACAGCAGTCAGTACTGCACCCAAGAAGATGGATGCGGGTTCCTGGTTGGTGCAGATGATGTCCATGCCGGATGGAGGATTGCAGTCTGGTTTGCGTCTCTGGAGTCCGCCAACATGCCTTGGCACATGCAAAGCTCGCAGTTAGCGGAAAATGGCGCTGCCTGGGACCAGGAGGGGCCTGGTGGACTCTACCCTGGAGGAGCAGTCAGGGGGGGCTTGCAGCAACTCAGAGAGCCCACAGAAGACCATGCAGTGCACACAGGAGTCCCAGAGCACCGGGACAAAGAAGGTGCAAAAGGAGGCCCACACAGCAATACGACAAAGGGTCCCACGTCGCCGGAGCACCACTTAGGAAGCTGTGCATCACAGGATAGACTGCTGGGGGCTGGAGATGCATGGTGCATGAAGAACTTTGTGGAAGGCTACCAACAAGCCTTGGCAACTGCAAAACACACAGTGCACAGGGGTACTGTCTTGCGTGGGGAGGCAAGCTCTTACCTCCACCAAAGTTGGAAAATAGGATGTCAGGACTGTCAGGACCACTTCAGTCTACCACCCGTGATGCAGGATCCACACTGCTTGTCAGGAGAGGGGATCTATGCAACCGGTCGTTGCTGAAGCAGGGGAGTGACTACTTCACCCCAAGGGAGATTCCTTTGCTCTTCTGGGGCAGGCTGGAGACAGGCTGTCCTCTAAGGATGCACAACCAGGAAATAGTTGCAGTTGCTGGCAGGATATGAAGATAAAATGTTGCAGAAGTCATCTGTGCTTCTTTGTTGCAGTTTGTAGAGTTCCTGGAGGGTCCAGATGTAGTTTCTTTGGTGAAAAGGTGAAGTAGAGGATGCATAGGATTCCTGCAATCCAAATCTGAAGAACCACCCAAAGGAGAGACCCTAATTAGCCCTGAAAGGGGAATTGGCCACCTAACCAGGTAAGCACCAATCAGAGGAGGGCTCTGATGTCACCTGCTGGCACTGGCCACTTAGATGCTCTCAGAGTTCCCTGCCAACTTGGAATCCGAGATGCAAAACCCAGGGACCCCCTGGAGGAGCTCTGAGCACCATACCTGGGGTGATGATGGACAGGGGAGTGGTCACGCCCCTTTTCTTGGTCCAGTTTCGCGCCAGAGCAGGGACTGGGGGTCCCTGAACTGGTGCAGACTGGATTATGCAAGGAGGGCACCAAATGTGCCCTTCAAAGCATTTCCAGTGGCTTGGGGAGGCTACCCCTCCCAAGCCTGTAACACCTATTACCAAGGAGAGAGGGTTTAACACCCCTCTCCCAAAGGGAATCATTTGTTCTGCCTTCCTGGGCTTGAGTTTCTCAAGCAACAGGAGGGCAGGAACCTGTCTGAAAGGTGGCAGCAGCTGGGGCTGCCTTGAATAGCTCGGAAGGCTGGAATGGCAATACTGGGGGTCCTCTAAGGAGCCTCCAGAGTGCATGGAATCATAAAACTAATGCTTGCAAAAGCCCTGGGGTATGGTTCCCACATGTTTGATACCAAACATGCCTATGTTCGGAGTGACCATTATGTAGCAGGATATAGGTAGTGACCTATGTCCAGTACACACGTAAAATGGTGTCCCCGCACTCACGAAGACTGGGAAAATGGTCCTGGAGGTCGTGGGGGCACCTCTGCAAGTGCAGGGGTGCCCTTACACACAGGTACTCTGCATCCTGCCCTCAGGGCTGGAGGGCCGGCTATAGGCGTGACTTATAAGTGACCTGGTGCAGTGTAAATGGAAGTGAAAAAGTGCATGCACCCTTTCACGCAGGCTGCAATGGCAGCCCTCCAGAAGCCTTTGCATAGGCTCCCTATGGTTGGCAAAAGAAATGCTGCAGCCCATAGGGATCCCCTGGAACCACAATGCCATAGGTACCTAGGTACCATATACTAGGGACTTATAAGGGGGACCAGTATGCAAATTGTGTGTAAAATACTGGGTTATTAGTATGCAACAACAACATTTAGAGGAGAGAGAGAATAATCACTGGGGTCCTGGTTAGCAGGATACCAGTGAACACAGTCAAGCACATTGACACCAGGCAGAAAATGGGGGTACCTATGGCAAAAAGAGTGTACTTTCCTACACACCAGCACCCTCGGAATGCGCACTGTCTGCAGGGCAGACAGTGTGCATTCTAACGGTGTTGGGCGGGGGGGGGGGCAGAAGTGACATTTCACATATGAGGAGTGGCTCCTTAGCCAAGGATTGCTCCCCTGGGAGGGGTCATTATAATTTAGGCCATATCTGCCCCCCTTGGGGGCAGATGGGCCTATTTTAATTAGGCCGATTTACCCCAAAGGGGGCAGAAATCACTAGGCACCAGGGATTTTTTTATTTATTTTGTTATTTTACATATGGGAAACGGCCCTTTAGGCAAGGGTTGGTCCCCATGGGGGAATAACATTTTAGGCCATTTCTGGCCCCCTTGGGGGCAGACCGGCCTATTTTTATTAGGCCCATCTGCCCCCAAGGGGGGAAGAAATAACTTGGCACAAGAGATTGTTGTGTGTGTGTGTATTTTGTTTGGGGGTGGCCCCTTGGGCAAGGGTCGCTCCCCATGGGGGCACATTAATTTTGGCCATTCCTGCCTCCCTTGCGAGAAGATTAACCTATTTTTATTAGGCCCATCTGCTCCCAAGAGGGGAAGGAATAACTTGGCACCAGGGATTATTGTGTGTGTGTGTGTATTTTGTTTGGGGGGTGTCCCCTTGGGCAAGGGTTGCTCCCCATGGGGGCACATTACTGTTGGCCATTTCTGCCTCCCTTGGGGGAAGATCAGCCTATTTTTATTAGGCCCATCTTCCCCCAAGGTGGGCAGAAACCAGTTAGGCACCAGGGATTGTTGTGTGTGTTTTGTAGGGAGGGGCAGCCCCTTGGGCAAGGGTCGCTCCCCTTAAGGGCACATTACTGTTGGCCATTTCTGCCCTTCTTGGGGGAAGATTGGCCTATTTTTATTAGGCCCATCTGCCCCCAAGGGGGGAAGAAACCACTTAGGCACCAGAGATTGTTGTGTGTGTTTTGTTTGGGGGGGCGGCCCCTTGGGCAAGGGCCGCTTCCCATTGGGGCACATTACAGTTGGCCATTTCTGACCCCACCTGGGGGCAGATTAGCCTATTTTTATTAGGCCCGGGGGCAGAAACCACTAAGGTACCAGGGATTGTTGTGTGTGTTTTGTTTGGGAGGTGGCCCCTTGGGCAAGGGCCGCTCCCCTTTGGGGGGGGATTCATTTTGGCCATTTCTGCCCCTCTTGGGGCAGATCGGCCTATTTTTGCAAGGCCCATCTGCCCCCAAGGGGGCAGAAACCCCACTAGACAAAAGGAAGATTTTTTTAAAAAAAGAGGCTGGGGGTATGGCCATACCCCCACCCCAAATAAATGGAGATAAAGTTGTTCTGCCCACTGGGGGAAGATTGGGTAATTACTTACCCCCGCCCCCCCCCATATCCCCCACTCCCAGGGGAGCAGAAAGCCAAAGAGATATCAGGGAATTTTTTAAAAAATAATTAGAGGGGTGGGTGCTGCCCACTATGGGCATAATAATGCCCCCCACCCCAACTGAAGGGTGCAACAGTCTTTCAGCTCCCCCTGCAAACTAAAGCATCTCATCCCAATGGCAAGCAAGAGGACACTTGACTCATTTGGGTTTTGATTTTACATATGGGCCAAGAAAGCTTGGCTAATTCTCAGCATCGTCCCACTTAGAATGGTGAGCGGCTGCCCTTTTTGGACTTTGGTACACCGCCACCTAGAAACACCTACCAGACCTAGACACATCTGAAAACTAAACATCTGGGTGAGTCCAGGGTGGTGTGCTTCACATGCACTCCACACTATTTTCTTAACCACAATGCCTTGCAAACCTCCAACCTTGCTTGAAATCATGCATTTTCCCTACATTTATTTTTCTGATGGAACCTTCTGTACTCCGCAGGAGTCCACAAAATTCCTACCACCCAGCATTGTCGCATCTATACCGATAAAAATTCAGCCTCACTTATCAGCCTAAAAATGTTGAAAAAAAACTGCCCTTTTGGACTTGCTTTGGTTCCCCTCTATTTCTAATTTTTTTGGCCCTTTCCTGTTACAGGCACATGGCCCACCTACACAAGTGTGGTATCATTTTTATCGGGAGACCGAGGGGAACACTGGCTTGTAGGAAATTTGTGCCAGTGCAGTGATCTCCCACAGAAATGTGAGGAAAATACGATTTTTTTAGCTACATTTGAGGTTTGCAGGGGATTCTGGGTAAGAAAACTGTGGGAGATCCATGCAAGTCAAACATTCTTGGGCTCCCTCGGGTGTCTAGTTTTCAGAAATTTCTGGGTTTGATAGGTTTCAATAGATGACAGCCGAGCTCAGGACTAAAAACACAGATGCCCCCCTTGCAAATACAGGTAGTTTTATAATGGATAATTTTGATGTGTCCAAATTGTGTTTTGGGCCCTTCCCTGTCACAGGCACTAGGCCTACCCACACAAGTGAGCTACCATTTTTATTGGGATACTTAGGGGAATGCTGGGTGGAAGGAGGTTTGTGGCTCCCCTCAGATTCCAGAACTTTTCAGCACCGAAAAGTGAGGAAAAAGTGTTTTTTAGCCAAATTCTGAGGTTTGCAAAGGAATCTGGGTAACAGAACCCAGTGAAAGCCCTGCAAGTCACCTCATCCTGGATTCCTCTCGAAGTCTAGTTTCCAAAAATGTATATGTTTGCTAGGTTTCCTCAGGTGCCGGCTGAGCTAGAGGCCAAAATCCACAGCTAGGCACTTTGCAAAAAACGCGTCCGTTTTCATTGGGAAAAGTAAGGTACCATTTGTATAGGGAGACTTAGGGGAATGCTGAGTGGAAGGAAGTTTATGGCTCCCCACAGACTGCAGAACTTTGCATTGTTGAAATGTGAGAAAAATGTGTTTTTTAGACAAATTTTGAGGTTTGCGAAGGATTCTGGGTGACACAATCTGGACAGAGCCCCACAAGTCACCCCATTCTGGTTTTCCCTACGTGTCTAGTTTTTACAAATGTATAGGTTTGCTAGGTTTCTCTAAGTGCTGGCTGAGCTAGAGACCAAAACCACAGCTAGGCACTTTGCAAAGAAACGTGTCTGTTTCCATTAGAAAAATGTGATGTGTCCACATTGTGTTTTGGGGCATTTCCTGTCACTGGCACTAGGCCTACCCACACAAGTGAGGTACCATTTTTATCAGGAGTCTTGGGGAAATGCTGGGTAGAAGGAAGTTTGTGGCTCTCCTCAGATTCCAGAACCTCGCAGCACCAAAATGTGAGGTTAAAGGTTTTTTTTGCCTAATTTTGAGGTTTACAAAAGGGTTCTGGGTAACAGAACATGGTGAGAGCCTCACAAGTCCCCCATCCTGGATTTCCCTAGGTTTCTAGTTTTCAAAAATGTACTGGTTTGGTAGGTTTCCCTACGTGCCGGCTGAGACACAGCCCAAAATCCACAGCTAGGCACTTTGGTAAAAACACGTCAGTTGTCAATGGAAAAATGTGATGTGTCCATGTTGTGTTTTGGGGCTTTTCCTGTCGTGGGCACTAGGCCTACCCACACAAGTGAGGTACCATTTGTCTTGGGAGACTTTGGGGAACACAGAATAGAAGAGCAAATGTTATTGCCAATTGCCTTCCTCTACATTTTTGCCTTCCAAACGTAAGAAACAAGTCATTTTGAGAAATGCCCTGTAATTGACATGCTAGTATGGGGACCTCCGAATTCAGCGATGTGCAAATAACCACTGCTTCTAAACTCCTTATCTTGAGTCCATTTCGAAAGTACATGGTTTCCTTGACACCTAATTTTCACTCTTTATATTTTACCAAATGAATGGCTGTATACCTGGTATACAAAGAAAACCCCTTGCAAGGTGCAGCTCATTTATTGGCTCTGGGTGTCTTGGGTTCTTGATGAACCTACAAGACCTGTATATCCCCGCAACCAGAAGGGTCCAGCAGACATAACGGTATATTGCTTTAAAAAATCTGCCACAGCTGGAAAATGCTACAGAAGAAAATGTAGACAGAAATGCCTTTTTTTTTTTTCAACTCAATTTCAATATGTTTTTTATTTCAACTGTTACTTTCTATAGGAAAGCCTTGAAGAATCTATACAAATGACCTCTTGCTAAATTTTAAATTGTGTCTACTTTTCAGAAATGTTTAGCAGTCTGGAATCCACCATTGGTTTCATACCCATCTCTGTCACTAACTGAAAGGAGTCTGAAAGCACAAAAAATAGTAAAAATGGGGTATGGCCCAGTAAAAGGCCAAAACTGTGTTGAAAAATTTGGTTTTCTAATTCAAGTTTGCCTGTTCCTGAAAACTGGTAATATGGTAATTTTGGCACCACAAACCCCTTGTTGATGACTTTTGCAGGGAAAAAACACATGCTTTCTTCTGCAGAACTTTTTCCCATTTTTCCTAAAACCCCCAAATTTTATCTGCATTTTGGCTCATTTCTTGGTCTCCTCCAGGGAAGCTCACAAACTCTGGGTACCTTTAGAATCCCCAGAATGTTGGAAAAAAGGAAGCAATATTGGTGTGGATAGCTTACGTGGACAAAAAGTTGTGAAGGCCTAAGTGAGAACTACCCCAAATAGCCTAAAAAATGCTTGGCACAGGAGGGGGAAAGGCCTGGCAGCGAAGGGGTTAATTAATTTTGGAAAGTGGATAATTAAAAGAGGTCAAGATAAAAGGTTGAAGAAGCAAAGAACATTTTTTTTAATTGAATTGCAATATTTAAAAAGACATTGTTAATAACCAGATCAAGATGGTGGAGGGAAATGATTGAAAGAAGTTGATGATGACCTGTAACTAATTGCTGGTTGATAAAGATGTATTAATGTAGAATAGATTATTATTTAAAAATAATAAGAGGGGGCATTTGTCTCTTGAAAACTTGTAGTGAAATATGACTGTAGCCATTAAATTAATAATTTTGCACTTAAAACAATGTTTCTAAAAGGTGTTGAATTTTTTTTATTTAACATGTCTTCTTTTGCATTTTAGAATATGGATGCTAGTTATTTTCAATAGACTGCATAAACTGCTCCTGCTCATTTTCCCTGCCAATGACGATTTTATTGATTACTTTCACTATTGTTTAAGCAGAATCTGCAGAGCACAGGATATTGTGATGTAACTAGATGGTTTATTTCGGGTGAATGTATTATGAACGGAGCTTGTTTCTCGATGTCCCAATAGCTGAATCTGTTGCAAATTTCAAGGCTCAAGGCAAATTTCAAGGCTTTTTCCATTGAAGCTTTCTGGGGAACTTGCTAGAACCACTCTGGGTATAGATAATTGTTCAGATAATTCATTTTATGTTGTACATCTCCAGAGGACCAATACGCAGTAGTTGCTACAGACTTTTGAAAAGTAGGTATTTGTTAAGGAACTTGACAGTGGCGCTTCCTTTTCTAATTTATCAAAATGCACTTTCTTCTTATTAATTATGTGGAATGTGTACAAAAAACCCTGGATTTCAGGGTGAGCCAGAAACTTTCCCTATTTCCTCCTTAGGTGTTATTGGTTTCCTTTGTGATTCAGGCGGTTTAATAGAACACATTCCCATTCCCCTGATACTCTGTCAGTTTTGTTTGGGATTCTGGAAATTATAAATTAGGTGAGACTTCCCTATTTTACCTTAGACTTTATTAATGTGTTATTAATATGCTGTATTAGTGAATAGGATGTTTTGTGATTGTGTACTCTGAAATGCATGTCTCCATAACATTTTAAGAATTATTCTGTACTACTACTGTATTTTGTAATACAGTCCCTTATTTATATCAGGCTGGACAGCCTGCCATTCCGCCATGGGTGGTCATTTATAAAAGTATTGCAAGGAACCACAACACGCGGTTCTTGTCGATGAATGTTTCTCTGTGCTACAGGGCTGCACAACGTATTCTTTTTTTTCCCGAAATGGGATTTTCTTTTTGCAAAGAAAAAAAGTAATGTATCCACGCCATGGGAGCATTATTACAATTTTTCTGTCAGGTTTTACCTGGAAGTAAAAGGCAGTAAAAATGGTTACTTGTCCGCACATCTAAATGAGGCTGATGGACATGTAACCATTTGACCACAGTGGAGAGGGAGTAATCTTAGACATGGCCAAACTGAAGTTCTGTCCGCATATAGATCATATGTTAGTGGGGAGGGATAGCCCTTATAGCCGCAATGGAATTCCCTTTCCATCAACATATAAATCAGACCCATGTTCTTTAAAAATTCCCCTTGGACTATAGTTCAGTGATCAAGTTGTCCTGGTTATTATTTACTTATTAATGGTGTTTAGTGACTCCCGATGGTGACAGAAATTGTGACTCTCAGCTTTAGATCAAGGGTGTCGGAGCAGAACTCCTGAGGTAAACTTTGTGGTGATCTGATATATTGGGGTACAGTGGACTATTGGGGTTCTACTTCCACAGCACCCCAGAGAGAATAGGGACAGAATCAGATTTAAATGGTGCAAATGGTACAATCCCTTTGAGGTGCACAGTTATCTCAGATCGTCTCATCTTTTCCCATAAAAAAGGGGGCAATGTGGCACGAATCTTAAAAGAGACTGGGATGGAGGACTCACAAGCAGAAGGGTGAGAGCATCCTTGAACTATTTTGAAGATTTCTTTCGCAGAAGAGCTATTATTTTCAATTGTCCACTGCTGTATTATTGTCCTCAGACTGAACTATTAAGGACAATATTGACCTAGCCTTGTGACTGTCTCAATTAACAGATTTCCAAGAGTGGAAACTGATGAATAAAGACTAAATACTATTAACATGTACAACATAATATACTACGCGAAAAACCTCCTTAGTAAATCCTGGTTAATAATAACTAACATGGAAAGGTTTGCCATTTTGAGGGGTAAAGTGCATTTGATGCATACCTGAATGGCGAGGCCAAACAGGCCAGAGCACAGACATTTTTTTTAAAGAAGACAGGATGATCTCTATTTACTGTCTTGATAATAAGACTACACATTCCCCAGAGGTTAACATGCTTCTCTGTTCTTCTGATCACTGAAAACACTGCTATTATATTATTTCACTACTGTTGTGGAAAATATCCTTATTTGTAAAGTAAGGGGACACATAATTAAAGAAATACTTCCCCGTTTTACACATACATTCTCTATAAAAACTGATACTAAAACACTATCTAACAGAAGTATATTAATATTAATAGTAAAAGCACACTATCAAAACTCATTAAATACAATACATATTATCATACAATAATACTGATATATGGCCTAAAATAATAATGAACAGGTGAATATTATGACGAGCACTAGCAGAAGCAATACAACAATATACGATACGGTGCAAATTATGCTTAACAGAGTTGATTCATCTTTCCCGCCTGCTAACCTCAATTGAAATATATTGTGGGATGCATTTCAGAAATTAGGTCCTCCAAATAATCGGTGAGGCTTTTGATATTAAACAAAGGTCCCATTACAGATGTGTGTGAAGGACATTTGCACATTTATTAGAAAGTTGTTAGCACGACAGTCAATAAGAATGTAGTTGCTAGGTGCCCATATTGGGCTACTATGGGTTGCATCTTATAAAACAAACTGATGTCAAGATCTGGCAGATTGTTGCAGATTAGTAAATGCAGACAGAGGAAGTAAATGAAGAGAAATGGAGATGGATTGGGAGGAGTTGTGGTAATGTTGTCAGTGCTAACAATGTCAATGAGATGGAGGGGACACACTAGTTTTTTTTTCTGTAGCTCCTAATGATTCCTCACCTGTGTCTAGGGCTGATTAATGAGCCAGGGTAAAAAACTAGAGTGATCGGCAAGCCCTAGGATTACTACAGGGGCATCAGATAAATTGTATAAATTGTACTTATGATCTTGATTTGGGCCTGCTTACGAAACATGTCTGAACTATGTTTCTGCACGCAAATGAAATTATCTATGCACCCCGTTTGCTCGAAATTTGATACGTGCATTAGTGTTCAAGATGCATAAGGAGCAAAAGTCAGCCATATGGATGATGATGTGCTTGTGATCAAGGATCAATCTGAGGTCCGTATAAAATTCACACAACACTGTTTGCCTTTAGTCTAACATTTAATTGTGAAGTACTTTAGTGTGATAAACAACCTTCAGTTGTCTGTCTAGTTGCAAACATCATTGTAGCATGTTTGACGAATTAAAGATAATTAACGTTAAACATTGCAACAATGAATGAGTGACAAAGGTATGAATGCACTGAGCTTTCAGCTGCCAGATGTGGAGGGATGTGCCACAATACATTTTTATTGTCAAGTGTGGGGTGTCTTACCTCAATTTTACAAAGAAAAATGAAAACAACATACCAAATTTCAGCGAAGCTTCCTTGTCAACAAAATTGTGTTTAGAGAGGTCCAAAACTCTTAGCATCTTGAACTCTGGCAAAACAGAAGCTACAAATCATAGTTAGTAAGACAGTCACAGTACATTAAAATACAAACCAATAACGTAATCGTGTATATGTACAAGTCTACAATTTATGGCATTCTGTATTCCAAATGATATCCTTATTTGGGAGGAGGTCATTGCTTGGTACAGAATTAATCCACAAAATCTAGAATGCATTAAATATTCTCACATAAACATTTATCTTATGCATGTCCATGGTCTGATAACACCACCCCTTCACAATACGTGAAATAACCCACATGTAATTAAATAATTAATCTGTGAGCTTTCAGAAATACGTAAAATTCTTAATATGTTACAATATCCATGCTCACCTCTATTTGAGCCTGAGTCTCAGGTTCTTTTTGTCTAGCTATGAAGTCCCACGTCTAGTTTGAAAGGCTGCTCCTGCACATCTCTCATTCATGCTGGAACTGCAATTTCTTGATCTATATTGATCTTTAGTAGATGAAGAAGTTACTTTTCTTCAATAACGGTCTTTCTTGTGAATTTCCAATTTAACTATAGATTCTCCACCTCAGAATATCACCCAATCGGACTGATTCCAGAGATTTTTTCATAGCATTACTTCCATGCTCTGCGTTAGTTCCATATCAACTCGGAAGTAATGGACCGGAGTGCATATCATCACTCCTGCACTCTGATATTGATTTCTTGTCTTTGTCCTTTCCATGCCACTAGGCATGGAGTGTGAACTATTGTTGGTAATAGTGTGCTGAATATAAACTTGGGACCTTTCCAGATGTTAAAAGGAGGCCAGGGAGGTGGAAGGGCAGTGACGAACCTGCGGATATCTTGAATATCTACCAGAAAGAGCATTACTGAAGGTAAATAACTTGTGCTTCTGAGGTTATTTCTAAACCAGATTCCTCATCGCAGAATATATACCAAAGCTGTACCTTCCCAAGCTAGAGGATGTGGGAGACGGCACAGACCAACGAGTCTTGCAGGACCAAGCAGGTGAAGTGTTCTTCAAGCTGGACCTGGCTATCAAGTCAATGGCCTAGTGAATGTGAAGTTGTCATGGCCTTGGTCCTTGTGGAATGAGCCAGCAGACCTTTAGGAGACTGTTTCTTGGCCCATGCGTAGCAGACCTTAATGCAGAGGATTATCCATCTAGACAGTGCCCTCTTCTGCACAACATTTGCTTTCTTTGCGCCGGAGAATCCCACAAAAACTGGATTGACCAAATGATGATCTGTGGTGCAATCTACGTAAAAGCTTAAAGCCTCTGCTTTCGAGGGGTAAGAGGGAGCAAAGACAGTTGCCAGAGTTATGGACAGTCCATTGTGTAAGGGAATTATGACTTTTGGGAGAGAGGCCGCTGGAATCCTTATCATCAATTTATCTAGAAAAAAATGGTGCATGGCAACTGCACGGACAATGCTTGCAGTTCAATCACAGGAAGACAGTTTTCAAGGTCAAAAGACGAAGGGAGCAGCTATGTGTAAGCTTAAAGTGTGTACACATAAGGAATGTTAAGGTGTCGCTTGGGCATCACAAAGCTTGAGAGAAAATGTGCCAAATCTTAAATAAATCTGAACACAATAGGTGATTTGAACAAGGGCAAAAAGATAACATAAATTAAAGAGCTCTGTCTGTAAGGTGCCAGTGTTTTGTGTTCCACACCAGGTTACAAAGTTGTCCCAATACCCTCGAATAAATGGGTTTTGTGAAGGGGTGTCTGGGACCAAGGATGCCATCCACCACTTTACGTAGCAATTCAAACACAGTCAATTACCGCTGTTCATTCTCAATGCATAAAGGTGTAGAGTGTGTGGATTAGGTTGGAAGACCTGGCCCTATTGCTGAGACAGGAGGGCCTCACAGACTGGTAGTCTGATTGAAGGACTTTTGCTCAAGAGTTCTTGGTACCACCCTTTCAATCCAGGGTCACTAGGATGACTTGTGCCCGGCTGTTCCTGATCTTCTTCACAATTTGAGGCAGGAGAAGAAAGATATGGAAAGGTGTACCGGAGTCTCCTGGTAAATATAAGCCAGGATGCATCTCCTAGTAAATATTCTTGTGGAAACTCCAGCGGACAACATTACTGGCAATGCTTGTTCTTAACAGAACAAATACATTTAGCTAGGGTTCTCCATACTGGAGGAAAACCTCCTACACCCCCTTGTGTTTCAGGTGCTGTGTGTGATCCACCAGATGATGCCTGCTCAGTCTGACTGCTCATTGACATTCAGGGAACACGCCAGGTGGTGGAAACCAAAAAAATGCCCGGCTGTTCCAGTCTCCTCCAGACGCAAAGTCTCTTGGCACAGGAACTGGAGGCCATATGTCTCAAACTGTCTTCTGGTCGAAAACAGGCCAATTCACAGAACTGGCAATTTTGCAACCGCAAAAAGTATTTTGTAATGCTCAAATGTCAAATGAAGATTCTGTAACTTGTTACTGAATCCCAATTTGATTTAGCGATTTGGTATTTGGAAAGGGTGTGTTTATGACATCCCTTCCAAATACTGCATTGCAGTGATATGTATTATTTTGCACCTGAATGGCAGTTGCAAAACATTCTTGTTTTACCAACTACTAAAAGGCAACTATTTGGAAATGGATAGGGGTCCCAAAAGGACCCCTTTCCCTTTGAGAATGTAAACAAAAATATATTTTTAAGAGCAAGCAGTGGTTCCCCATTTTAAATGCATTCCATCTTCCTTTAAGGAAAACTGGCTGTGTTAAAAAAAAATGCTTCATCATAAAGCAATCACGGGCATTGTTGTCTGCTGACCCCAGTAGGCCAAAACCCCTGTGATGCCACCCATCCTAGTGGGTCATAAACTGCAAACTACCTCATTAATATTCATGAGTTAGGTTGATTTGTGATCCACTAGGAATTGCTATTTTATATTTGTAAGCTGTCTTACATTAGAAATTCGTACTGAATCACAATTTGGAAATTGCAATTTGTTCTTTTTGTCCATATGGTGTTAGGACCCTAATGCAGTACAACATGGTGGTGAGGTTGGCAGTAAGAACATGCACCAGCCTACCCTTGATGGACAGCAGGAAGAACTTCAGGGCCAAATAAATCACCCATACCTGCAGCAGATGGGTGCAGAGCCATCCCTCCACTGAAGCCATCTGAACTCCACCTCTCCTAGCTAAGAAGTCACTGAACTATCCTTAACATGAGCTAGGACCAAGCCTGAAACATCAGGATCATAGCCTTAATATCCTGGACTGCTGTGGAGGTAAAGCCCTGAACTCTACCATGTCCAAGGTTGCCAAACTGAATGAATAAAGCCTCAGTGAAAGTATGAGGTCAGACTTTGGCTTGTTTATGGTGAAATCCAATGATGTCAAAAGATCTGCCTTCATCCAGAAGTGGTCTACGACTGACCGTAGTGAGCCTGCTTTCAGAAGCCAGTTACTGAGGTACAAAAAGACAGGGATTCCTGGTCTCCTAAAATAGGCAGCATCCACCACATCATTTTCATGAACACACAAAAGGGGCACCTATGTGGTGAGGCCGAAGGGGAGCAGAGCATCCTGAAAGTGCTAGTGACCAACCCTGAACCCCAGGTAAGACACGTGGGCTGCAGAACAGGTATACAAAAAAACATGTATTGTAAGTCCACCATCAGTGGACCAGGTCTAGAGCACATATGATCTAGGACAATGTGAGCATTATGAATTTTTCCTTCTCCAAGAAGGCATACAGGGATCAGCAGTCCTTAGGCCCACATCGTTTTTCAGGATGAGATAATAGTGAGAGTAACAAGCCTCACCTTTCTCTAAGTCCAGCACTATCTCTATGGCAACCTTTGACAACAACAGGTGCACTACCTGCAGAAAGGTGGACAGATACTCCTCTGAAATTCTTGCTAGTGTGTGAGAGATATTCAGTGGAGAGGTGAGAAAAAGCAGGGCATTTTCTTTCTCAACAACTTACAAGTCCAGTCTGTCAGACGTGATGGATGACAACTAGGAGACAGTGCTAGATCCTGCCTCTCATTGGAGACCAAACAAAAGAGTAAAGTAAAGCAACAAACTAAATGCAAATTAAAGCACTTTGTTTCATTGTTCTAGCAGGGGAGGAGGAGTTGAACGAGGGGTGCCGCATCTACTGCCTTGGATGGACTGGGCTGTCTGCAGTATTCCAGGATGCAAAGGCTGATGTGCCAGCCTTCTTGCATTAATTTCCATAAATGATGCGGCTGGGTCAACAGCTCCAAGGAAAGCACTGTAGCTCTGCTGTCCTTAAAGTGTTCCAAACAGAGTTTGCCTTTCTCTCTGAAGAGGTGAAACCCATCAAAGACCATAACTATTAATGAAGAGTGTACATCACTAGAGAACCCAGTGGAACTTATTCAGGAGTGTCTAATAAGAATAACATTGGTACTTACCGCACTGCCAAGGTACTCCAAGGTATCCAGACATTCTTGGATAACATACCTAGCCGCGTCTTGCCCATCATGTATTGTCTGATCCAACAAAGCCCTAAGATCCTCTGGGACTGCCACCAAGATCCCACGTGCCATGTCCCAAAGGGCATGTATGTACTGGCCCAACAGACAGACTGCATTTACAGATTGCAATACCAGACTGGTGGAAGGAAACGTATGTTTAACAAAGCCATCAATCATTGTTGATTCTCTAGTTGAAGAACTGGCTATAAATGCATTATGATTTACTGCACTCCTTCAGGCCTGCCCAATAAGCCTATCAGGAGTGGAGTGCTTGATGAGAAAACCTGGGTGGCCAGGTGCTGGCCTGACAGCCTGTTCACAGGTGGGCCAGGACATGGTTTATTATATGTAGCCATAACATTATCTGTGAGGATGCCATTAAATGGAATTGAGTTCTCAAGTGTTTCTGCCCAAAGTTGTAGAATGTCTGTCATAACATTTGGTTTAACTTCAGTGAAGGGCAGCTGTAATTGTAGCACTTCAGCTGCCCTCCTAACCACCACTGCAAATGAGGCCCTTTCGTCCATTGGCAGCCCTTGTGGTGAGTTAAGCTCTGCCTCAGGGGAGTTATAAAGCCCACTGGCATACTGTAAGTCAAGGTATCTGGCAACATCAGTGTATTCAGAAGAGAGCAGGGCCTCCTCCTCACTATCATCATCATCATCATCATCATCATTAAATATCCTGGGGTACACCGTACATGTGGCATAGGATCAAAGTCAGATTACCAAAAAGAACTAAGGTAATAGAGCAAATGTTGATAGATGCAATGGGGTAGTGGTACAGGATTAGAGTCAGGGTACATGGTAACAGATTACAATTTTGCAATCTCATTATGCGACACTGGCTGAGCTTTGGCTGATTTTGGTTCGGGATCCAACATGGACGTCGGCAATGAAACATTTTCTGGCACTGTAGGTGTTAGCACTGGTACTGGGGTGGTGAAAACTGGTGTGGATCATGGGGCCAGAGTAGAAGCCTGTATAGGAGTTGGAATGGGCCTGATAATAATTCCCAAGGGGACAATCAGCAGTAACCCGGGGGCGGGGGGGTCCAGAGGCACACCAGAAGGAGCCGTAACCTCACTGAAAATTTGTGCTTGGAATCTTTGAAGGCCTTGATTTACTGTGGAGTTTATGAAAGCCCAGGATACTCAAGGCATGTTGAAATCAACTGAGTTATTGGCTCCATGGCAGATGACCTCGATGGACTGAACTGACATTTTGACATGCTTGTGCTTTATCTTTGGAGTCAAAGCAGTGGGATGGGGCAAGTCCTGCTCTATTTTTTAATGCTTTTGTTTGGGTTCAGATTTCGATTTACTGGAGTTTGAGTGGGAAGTGGGGTGGGTTTGTGAACAGCCATGCATCCGCAACTTAGACTGGGATATGTGCGAAGCCCACACCTTATTTTTGAATTTGGCATATTTAAACTTCACCTCCCAGTCTCAAATCACTTTTGAACCCATTAAAACATGCTTGCCGCACAACTTCGAGTCATGTGCTAAGCCACTTCGAGTCATGTGCTAAGCCAGGTACCAAAGGCATATTGTAAGAAATTGGGTTATTTTTTGAGGGGGCTGTAAATCCTTCTCAAGCAACAACTACAATCCTTGCAGGGTGAACCACAAATGTCACTAAATTAACTTGGGCTTAACCCTCTGGCAGCTTGGCACAAAAGCAGTCAGACATAACTTAGTGGCACTGTGCTAAGTATTTATACAGCATATAAACAGTATAAAAGTGAAAACATGAGAAAAATCCCACACCAATTTAGAAAAAAAGAGTTAAATTTAATAAATAAAATTACACCAAAACAAATTAAATCCAATCAGTAGAACCAGAGTTATGATTTCTCAAAGTATCTGGTAAAAACTAGTGCTCAAAGGATCAAAGCACCAACCGTGGGCTGAACAGGATTTGCTGCTACGTAGAAGAACGTAAGAGGAGCTACTGCAAAGTCAGGCTGACTGGCATGCACCTTGGGCGAATTGGCAAGCAGGAAGGTCTCAGCCTTCTGTCGGTTCTCAGGCCAGTGGTGAAAATTTACCTAAGTCCCAACATTTAGGGGTAGTCAGGAGCAACACCTTCTACACCACAACCAAGGATCCAAGACTGCATGGGAACCACTTGAGGATCAGTGAAGGTAAGTACCCCATTTTCTGCCTGATGTCAGTGTGCTTGACTGTGTTCACTGGGATCCTGGTAACCAGGACCCCAGTGATTATGCTCTCTCTCCTCTAAATTTTGTTGTTACATACTTGTAACCCAGTATTTCACCAAAAAGTGGCATACCGGTGCCCCCTTGTAAGTCCCTAGTATATGGTACCTAGGTTCCCCGGGCATCGGGGTTCCAGGGGATCCCTATGGGCTGCAGCATATCTTTTGCCACCCATGGGGAGCCCATGAAAAGGCTTCTACAGGACTGCCATTGCAGCCTGTGTGAAAAGGTGCATGCACCCTTTCACTGCCATTTTCACTGCACCAGGTCACTTATAAGTCACCCCTATAGCAGGCCCTTCAGCCCTGAGGGCAGGGTGCAGAATACCTGTGTGTGAGGGCACTCCTACACTAGCAGAGGTGCTCCCACGACCCCCAGGACCATTTTCCCAGACTTTGTGAGTGTGGGGACGCCAATTTATGTGTGTACTGGACATAGGTCACTACCTAAGTCCAGCTACATAATGGTAACTCCAAACATAGGCATGTTTGGTATCAAACATGTTGGAATCATACCCCAAGGCTTTTGCAAGCATTGGATGTATGATTCTATGAACTCTGGGGGGTCCTTAGAGGACCCCCAGTATTGCCATTCCAGCCTTCTGAGGTTTTCCAGGCAGCCCCAGCTGCTGCCACCTCATAGACAAGTTTATGCCCTCAATTTGCTTGAGAAGCTCAAGCCCAGGAAGGCAGAACAAAGGATTTCCTTTGGGAGAGGGGTGTTACACCCTCTCCCTTTAGAAATAGGTGTTACAGGCTTGTGAGGGATAGCCTCCCCAAGCCACTGGAACTGCTTTGAAGGGCACATTTGGTGCGCTCCTTGCATAATCCAGTCTACACCACTCTGGTGCAAAACTGGACAAAGGAAAGGGGAGTGACCACTCCCCTGTCCATCACTGCCCCAGGGGGGGTGCTCAGAGCTCCTCCAGAGGGTCCCTGGGTTTTGCCATCTTGGATTCCAGGTTGGCAGGGAACTCTGGGAGCATCTGAGTGGCCAGTGCCAGCAGGTGACGTTAGAGCCTTCCCCTGATAAGTGCTTACCTGTGTAGCTGACAGATCCCCCTTTCAGGGCTATTTAGGGTCTCTCTCTTGGGTGGTTCTTCAGATTCAGATTGCAAGACTCCAGCAGGAATCATCTGCATCCTTTACTTCACCTTCTCACCGAATAAACTAAATCTGGACCCTCCAAGAACTCTACAAACTACAACAAAGAAGCAAAGATGACTTTTATAACATTGTATCTTCAGCTTCTGCCAGCAACTACAACTGTTTCCCGGTCTTGCATCCACAGAGGACAGCCTGTCTTCAGCATGCACCAGAAGAACGAAGGACTCTCCCTTGGAGTGAAGGAGTCACTCCCCTGGTTCAGCAGGCATCTCTCTGCATCAACAACTGGCGGTGTGGGTCCCCTCTCCTGACGGGTTGCGTGGATCCTGCCTCACGAGTGGTGGACTGAAGTAGTCCAGATGGTCCTGACGTCCTACTGTCCAACTTTGGTGGAGGTAAGAGCTCACCTCTCCACGCAAGACAGTACCCCTGTTCACCATGTGTTTTGCAGTTGCCAATGCTTTTTTGCATCCTTCCACAAAGTTTTCCATCCACCGTGCAACTCCAGCCCCCGTCACTCTATTCTATGACGCACATCTTCCTGAGTGTTTCTCCGGCGGTGTGGGATCCTTTGTTGTAGTGCTGTGTGGGCCTCCTTTTGCACTTTCTTTGTCCCTGTGCTGTGGGACTCCTGTGCACGTTGTCTGGTCTTCTGAGGGCTCTCTGAGGTGCTGAGAGCCCCCTCTGACTCTTCCTCCTGGGTAGAGTCCACCTTGTCCCTCCTGGTCCCGGGCAGCACCAGTTTTTGGTAACCGTGAGCTTTGCATGTGCCAATCCTGCTCTGCAAACGAGGCTTCAATCTTCCATCCGGCGTGGAACATCATCTGCACCAACCAGGAACCCGCTTCCATCTTCTTGGGTGCAGTTCTGACTGTTGTTCTTCACCGGTGGTTCTTCTTTTGCACCTTCATCTGTGCTTCTTGAACTTGGTCCCCTTCTTTCACAGGTCTTCAGGTCCAGGAATCCACTGTTGGTGTCTTACAGTCTCTTCTGGTTCTTGCATTATCTTCTTTCTTGTGTGTTCTAGGAAAGTTACTGTGATTTACTCCTGCTTTCCTGGAGTCTGGGGTGGGTTATATTACTTACCTTTGGTGTTTTCTAATACTCCCAGCACCCCTCTACACACTACACTTGCCTAGGTGGGAAACCGACATTCGCATTTCACTTTCTTATTATATGGTTTGAGTTCCCCCGGGCCCATTTCTAACTATTGTGATTTTCACTATTTGCACTGTTTTCTAACTGTTTTTACACCTGATTTTGGATACTAGTGTATATAATTTGTGTATTACTTGCCTCCTAAGGGAGTATAGTCGCTATGTATTTTTGGCATTTGTGTCACCAAGAGTATTTTCTCTCATGTGCGTGAGTACTGTGTGACTACAGTGGTTTTGCACTGGCTTTGCAGGTCTCCTAGATAAGCCTCGGCTTTTGAGCTACAGTTACCCCTAGAAAGCCTGGCTTTTAGACACTGCCTACATTTCACTAATAAGAGATAACTGGACCTGATATAAGGTGGAAGTACCTTAGGTAACCCACTACAAACCAGGCCAGCCTCCTACAATCAGGACTCACTCCAATAGAGGCTAGGTGCACGGTTCTCTGAAGTCTGAAGCATGTTTTGCCCCTTTAGCTCACACAGAAGGCTAGCAAACTATCCCTTTGAGTCACTCTGGAAGTCCTGGATTGAAACAGCAAGGCAGGACTCAAGTAGCAAGGCAGTCCTCTGGTAGCAGCAGGACAGTCCTTTGGAGTAAAAAGTAGTATTTCAGGGTATCACCTGGGTACCATCCACAGGTCCATGAGTGTACTGAAGAGTTGGTCTGAGGGCCCAATAATTATACCTGGTGCCAGTCTTTGAAGTGGCTGTGGCATCCTGACTACCCCCACATCTGGTTCTGGAAAGTTCCTTCCTTCTCCTGACTAGGTCCTAAGTGGTCCAGGGTGACAAGAGCCTGGTGTCAAATCCCTTTGTGAATGTGCTGGAGGCACCCATTTGAAATATGAGTGGGCAAGGAACAGCTCCGCCCTAACCGTCCAGGCAGGATGGCCCATCCTGCCAAACTTTGGTCCCTCTTTGTCTCACTGTCTGAGAGGAATACACAAGGACCAACTGCCAGCTAGCCAAAGTTATGTGGCCCAGGACACAGGATGCAGGCACCAAACAGTTACTACAAAAACATTTGTGACTTAAAATAGTACTTTATTATTAAAGAGGATTTTAAATTACAATTATTTCTGGTCGAAACATGACATTTCTACCTGTTTCCATCAAAAGATAGCACTTATTAAATGTAACATGGTAACCCACAGTGGTGAAAAACAAATTTGGGAGTTTTTCACTAGCAGTATATGTAAGACTGAAAAATACATGCACTATCACTTAAATACAATTCACCCCGCCCTATGTCCTGTTTAGGACCTATCTTAGGGGTGACTAAAATGTATTAAAAAAAAAGAAAGTTTAGGCCTGGCGAAGGTCAAATTGGCAGTTAAAAACTGGACACAGGTTGTAGTAGTAGCCCTGAGATGTTTTAAAGGGCTACTTAAGTGAGTGGCACAATAAGTGCTGTAGGCTTACTAGTAGCATTTTATTTATAGGTCCTGAGTACATGTAGTTCCACTTTACTAGGGACTGAAAAGTAAATTAAATGTGTCAACTGGATGTAAGCCACATTTACCATGTTTAAAGGAGAGCCCAAACTTACTTTAGCACTGGCTAGCAGATGTAATGTGCTAATGCCAACAAAATGACAAATAATAAAACAAGACAGGAGAAGGCAAAAAGTTTGGGGGACCTTGCAGAGAGGGCCAAGTCAAAAAGACGTTTTGTCCAGATCTGTGACTAGCATATGTCACCATGGCTTTAATCCTTTTTTTTCAGTAGGGGCTTAGGGCCAGATGTAGCAAAGGTTTTGAACGTCGCAAACAGCGAATTCTGCTGTTTGCGAAGTGCAAAACCCACATCACGATGCCCAATCCCCATTTTGCGAGTCGGTAACCTGGTTACCGACTTGCAAAACGAGACTGCGAGTCACAAATAGGAAGGGGTGTTCCCCTTCCTATTTGCGAGTCGCAGCGCGATGCTGCATTGCTTTGTGACCGCGAACGCCGTCGCAAAGCAATCGCAGTTACCACCAGTGTCACACTGGCACAATGGTGGTAACCCATTCGCAAAAGGGAAGGGGTCCCCATGGGACCCCTTCCCCTTTGTGAATGGCCTGGAATTTTTTTTTTCATTTTGTAATGCATCTCATTTTCCTTAAGGAAAACGGGCTGCATTACAAAAATAAACAAATGCTTTATTTAAAAGCAGCCACAGACATGGTGGTCTGCTGTCTCCAGCAGGCCACCATCCCTGTGAGTGCTGCGAGTCACAAGGGGGTCGCAAATTGCGACCCGCCTCATTAATATTAATAAGGTGGGCCTTTGCGACCCCATTGCGAGTCGCAGATGGTGTCAGGGACACCATCCTGCATCCTGAATTGCGACTCGCAAATTGCAAGTCGCTCTGACTCGCAATTTGCGAGTCGCAATTCAGGACATACCTACATCTGGCCCTTAGTTCCCTAGCACACTGCAGAAAAGTTCAGCATCATCGGTGAAGCAAAGTGGGTCGTAATATGGTACGTACACCCTCTAACAACATTACTCCACCCTCAACAGATCTAGTAAGGTTTCTCTCAGTAACTCTCTCCGGTTCTGAGTAAATGTGGCACTGAATCATCCCAGCTTAACTATAGGTACATGTGTAAAGTATTTATGAACACCACAAAAACTTGACAATTAAAGGAGACAGCACAATATGAGCATCACACTAATTTTTAATAGAGATTATGGGCCTCATTACGACCCTGGTGGTCTCAAGACTGCCAGGGCTGTGGTGGCGGTCCAACAGCCACATTACGACCGTGGCACTGGGGATTACTAGTCTCTTCTCCACTGGCAATTACATGGCAGTAGCACAGCCATTAAAGGCTGGCGGAGACAGGGTGCAGGGGGACCCATGGGGGATCCTGCACTGCCCATGCACTTAGCATGGGCAGAGCAGGGGCCCCCATAGCCAGCTCCATCACACTTCACTGACCAGGCGTTAAGAGGCACATACACCACTATATAAGGGAAACTCACCAAAGGAACATTTGCTACCTCCAAGACCACATGGAAGTTGTACTGCTCCAGCTAGGCACACGCCACAGACGTCCGCAATGAAAGCTGCTCCCTCCACCTCCACAAACCCAAACACCACAATGGCACCCAAAAAGGCAACGCAAGAGAGGATATTTCGGCAGAGGACAACTCTCCTTGGCCTTACGGAGCAAGACATCATCAAGACTTAGGGGGTCATTACGACCTCAGCGGTCTTTTTGCAAGACCGTCGAGGGACCGCTGCGCAGAAGACCGCCTGTGCAGGCGGTTTGCCGCTCGGCGTATTATGACTGTTGGCTGCTCTCCGTCGTTATTCCGACGGAGAGCCGCCAACAGCCATACTTGCGGGCGGCAGGGAAGTGGAGGTTGCTCCACCTCCACCGCCACGCCAACAGAACACCGCCCAGCGAATCACGTCCTGTGATTCGCCGTGGCGGTGTTCTGTTGGCGGCGTGGTGTCGGCGAAGCTGCCCCCATGGCTCCCGTCCCCTCCCGGAGGATCGACGGAACAGGTAAGTCGATCGTCCGTTAGGGGAGGGGGGTGGGGGGTTGTTGTGTGTTGTGTGCGTGCATGGGGGTGTGCGTGGGTGTATGTAGAGGGGGTGTGTGAGTGTGTGTATGCTTGCGGGGGTGTTGTGTGTATGGGAATGAGTGTGTGTATGGCTGTGGGTATTTCTGTATGGATGTGTGCGTGTATGTTTGAATGTGGGTGTGCGTGTCTGACTGTGTGTGTGGATGTAGGCATGTATGTCGGGGTGTGTGCGTGTGTGTGTTGGTGGTGCCTGCATGCGTGTCGGGTGTGTGTGAGTAACGTTATGTTGGGGGTAGGGGTGGGGAGGGAGGCCCTGCCACCTTTGGGGGGTGCAGGGTTGGTGGGGGGTGTAGGGGAGAGAGTCGGGATGGGGTGGGGGGTGGGGGAGACCCCTATCAGTGCCAGGGAAGGAATTCCCTGGCACTGATAATGCTTACCGCCATGGATTTCATGGCGGTTGAAACCGCATGAAATCCACGGCGGTAAGCCGGGTCCAAATACCGCCAGCGGTATACTGACGGCCGCCTGGCTGGAGACCCAGGTCTCCAGCCCGGCGGTCATCTCCGCCCTGGCGGGCGGGACGGAGAACCGGCGGATGACCATGGCGGTAACCGCCATGGTCATAATACGCCAAGGTAAGACCGCCAGCCTGTTGGCGGTCTTACCACTGGTTTTCCGCCATCCGCCAGGGTTGTAATGACCCCCTTACTGTCTCAACCGGGAGTCCATTCTACGCCTGCTGAACCACATTGCACCAAACATCACAGCAAGGCTGCAAACTCCCTTCAACATACTAACCATCACAAAGCTCCGCCCTGTATTGCATATGATGGCTTCTGGGTCATTTCAGATAACAGGGGCACTAGTACATGGTGTCTCCCAGCCATCAATATCTGTTTACCTGCCTAAGGTCCTAGATGCCATCATCCGTCTCACTACCCACAACATCTGCTTCCCAAACACCCAGCAACTGCAGCAGGAGACCAAGCAAGGATTCTGTCCGATTGCTGAGTTTCCGCATGTTCTAGGTGCAATGGACTGCACCCATGTGTGACTGGTGCCACCTGCAACTATAGAA